>NC_091167.1:15151840-15404340 GCF_040958095.1 Procambarus clarkii
CTGGCTAAGCAACTCAACTGCTTGCTGACTCCTTATGGACCTTGTGTTTTCAGCCTGAAGTCTCCAAAGGAATTCACTGACTTGCTGCGGGGAGCACGGACCACAGGGATAAGAGTCTCTTTGGATGTAGAGTCACTGTTTACCAACATACCTGTGGACGAAACAATCGGGATGAAAATGGACAGACTGTATCATGATCCGGCTTGTACTCCTCTTGACATACCAGAAAACACACTAAGAACGCTGCTCCAAGCCTGCACTAAAGAGGCACCCTTCTTGAGTCCAGATGGGCACATGTATAAGTAGATGGGGTCGCCATAGGTTCTCCCATAGGTGTCCTGTTTGCAAACTTCTATATGAGTAGAAGTAATACCATAAAAAGTAGTAAAGTAGTAAAAAGTACCATAGAGCAGAGGGTCTTAGTTGACATTGATTGAAACCCACCATATACTGCAGGTATGTTGACGACATTTTCATGCAGGTACCTGATGTCAGATGTCTGCAGCAGATGAAGGAGACATTCGAGCAGAATTCTGTGCTCGAATTAAGTTTCACTTACGAGATGGAGAATGATGGGAAGCTGCCCTTTCTAGATGTAACAATCATGGAAAGGAACGGAGGATTCCACACTGCAGTCTACACTAAGGAAACAAACATAGGAATGTGCCTCAATGCCAATAGTGACTGCCCAGACAGGTACAAGAGGAGTGTTGTCAACGCTTATGTCGACCGGGCTATCAGTCACAGCTCAGGATGGAAGCAAGTCGATGAAGAACTCTGTAGGGTAAGGCAGGTCCTAGTCAACAACGGCTTCTCTAACGGTTATGTTGAAGACGTCATAAAAAGATAGGTGAAACGCCATGCAACCTCTGAAGAGTCAACTAACACAACACCTGTACCCTCTATTAGACTGTTTTACAGGAACTTCTTTTTGACGGCTCAAAAAACGGAGGAAAGTGTCCTGAAAGATATTATTAATAGGAACATTATCCCTACAGACGAAAATCAGAAAATACAATTGATAATTTACTACAAAACCAAAAAAAAACGGCCAATCTACTCATGAAAAACTCCCCAGACACAAAGCAAAACGCCTTAAAGGAGATCAACGTCGTCTATGCCTTCAAATGCCCATTTGGGGACTGTAAGCCCCAAAGAACTCAGTATATAGGCAAGACAACAACATCTCTTTCCAGGCGATTAAAAATGCATAAGCAACAGGGCTCCATTAAGGAACATATAATCTCTTCCCACAACCAGACCATCACCAGAGAAGTCTTAACAAACAACACAGAAATCATCGATAGATACAGCGATAGCAGGCGGCTCGACATCTGCGAGGCACAACACATCAAAAAGTCAACACCAGCAATCAACAGCCAATTAATGCACAACAATATTCTACCCACTTCAAGACTCTGTACCAATATAGAAGCATCAAGAGGAAGTATGGGCCAATAGGCCATTTGCAGTAACTTCCATTCTTCCGTCTCATTTATCCAATTAATACCCATTGTTCCGTGTTCTGGCTTGTGTTGGTCAAAAGTCTGTTCACCTCATCCAAAACTGTTGCAACGTATCACCTCACCCAAGTGCGAGTATATAAGACAAGCTGTTTAGTGTTAGCATAAGTAAAACTCTGTTTAGTGTTTTCAGGTTACAGTTGTGTGTGTGTAAACTGAAGTCTTTGAAAATGTAAAAAGTTATTACAAAACGCATTCAAGCGTCGCGTCAGACTAGAAATAAAAATGAATTTTGGAGAATTGATTTTTCAATTACCATCGACAGTAAAAAGAAACAAGAAATATTGAGAAAATTCGTGTTAGAATTATTAATCTTACTTTTTCGGTCATATTTAACAACATATGTTTACAAGAAAGACTGCTACCAAAATATATATATATATATATATATATATATATATATATATATATATATATATATATATATATATATATATATATATATATATATATATATATATATATATATATATATATATATATATATATGTCGTACCTAGTAGCCAGAACGCACTTCTCAGCCTACTATGCAAGGCCCGATTTGCCTAATAAGCCAAGTTTTCACGAATTAATTGTTTTTCGACAACCTAACCTACCTAACCTAACCTAACCTAACTTTTTCGGCTACCTAACCGAACCTAACCTATAAAGATAGGTTAGGTTAGGTTAGGTAGGGTTGGTTAGGTTCGGTCATATATCTACGTTAATTTTAATTCTAATAAAAAAAATTGACCTCATACATAATGAAATGGGTAGCTTTATCATTTCATAAGAAAAAAATAGAGAAAATATATTAATTCATGAAAAATTGGCCTATTAGGCAAATCGGGCCTTGCATAGTAGGCTGAGAAGTGCGTTCTGGCTACTAGGTACGACATATATATATATATATATATATATATATATATATATCTACATTTGAGTGAGGTGGGAAGGATGATGTGGCATTAACACAAGACAGAACAGGGGATATTAATAGGGTATTAAAAGTATCAACACAAGACAGAACAGAAACAATGGGTATTGAATAGAAGTGTTTGCCCCGACAGGTACAAGAGGAGTGTTGTTAACGCATACGTCGACCGTGCTCTCAGCCACAGCTCAGAATGGAAGCAAGTCGACGAAGAACTCTGTAGGGTAAGGCAGGTTCTAGTCAATAACGGCTTCTCCAATGGTTTCATCGAAGACATCATAAGAAGGAAAGTGAAAAGCCATGCAACCTCTGAAGAGACAACTAACACAACACCTATACCCCCTATTAGACTATTTTACAGGAACTTCTTTTCCACAGCTCATAAAACGGAGGAAAGGGTCCTGAAAGATATTGTTAATAGAAACGTTATCCCTACAGACAAAAATCAGAGGATACAACTGACGATTTACTATAAAACCAGAAAAACGGCCAGCCTACTCATGAGAAACTCTCCAGACACAAAACAGAACGCTTTAAAAGAGACTAACGTCGTCTATGCCTTCAAATGCCCACTTGGGGACTGTAAGCTCCAAAAAAACCCAGTATATAGGCAAGACAACAACATCTCTTTCTAGGCGTTTAACGATGCATAAGCAACAGGGCTCCATTAAGGAACATATAATCTCTTCCCATAACCAAACCATCGCCAGAGAAATCCTAGTAAACAACACAGAAATCATCGATAGATACAGCGATAGCAGGCGGCTTGACGTTTGCGAGGCACTACACATCAAGAAGTCAACACCAGCAATCAACAGCCAATTATTGCACAACTATATTCTACCCACCTCAAGACTCCGCTCCAATATAGAAGCATCAAGAAATATGGACCAATAGGCTTTCTACAAACACTTCTATTCAATACCCATTGTTTCTGTTCTGTCTTGTGTTGATACTTTTAATACCCTATTAATATCCCCTGTTCTGTCTTGTGTTAATGCCACATCATCCTTCCCACCTCACTCAAATGTAGATATAATATCAGAGAGACGTAAGTTCTAATCAGTTGTGTATTTGTGAAGTCTTTGAAAATGTAATAAGTTTTACGAAACGCGCCCGTGTCGCGTCAGACTAGAAATAAAAATGAATTTTGGAGAAGTGATTTTTGATTTACCTCCAACAGTGAAGCGTAATGTACGAAAGATTGAGAAAATTCGTGTTAGAATTATTAATCTTACTTTTTCGGTCATATTTAATAATATATGTCTACAGGAAAGACTGCTACCAAAATATACTAATATATATATATATATATATATATATATATATATATACTGAGTAGATGAAGGTAGTATCGTCAGCAAACAATATAGGTTTAAGCACATTAGAGACATTAGACAGATCATTGATGTATATAAGAAATAGGAGAAGTCCTAGAATGCTGCCCTGTGGCACTCCTACGGTTAATGGTAGAGTGGGAGAGGTTATATCATTGATGGCTACATATTGGTGTCTGTCACTAAGATAAGATCGGATAAAGTTCAGATCAATGCCTCGGATTCCATAATGGTGGAGTTTAAGTAAGAGGTAGTTGTGATTAACAGTGTCAAAGGCATTTCTCAGGTCAGTGAAGAGCTCAATTGGGAACTAATTTTTGTCAAGGGCTGTGTAGATTATATCAAACTGAATAATAATTGCATCGTTGGTACTCTTTTGGGAGCGGAAGCCAAACTGACAGGGACCTAGTACATTGAATTTTACGAGATAGGAGTAGAGCTGTCTATAAAAATGTTTTTCAAATATTTTTGATAATATAGGTAGGTTTGATATTGGTCTGTAATTGTTTATATCTGCCGGATTGCCTCCTTTATGAACTGGTGTTACTCTTGATTTTTTAAGGATATCAGGGAAGTATGACACTCGAGATTTGTTGAATAGCAAAGCTATGAGTGGTGCAAGGTCATGGGAGATACTCTTGTATACCATAGATGGTATGTCACTAATGTTCCCAGCTTTGGTTTTTAGTGAGTGTATGATGGACACAACATCTGACGGGCTGACTGGTGAGAGGAGAAGAGAGTTTGGATAGCTGCCTGAGAGATATGTGTTGATATGTGTCTGAGTCTGTGGGATTTTACTGGCAAGGTTAGCACCAACCGATGAAAAGAAGCTATTAAATTCAGTTGAAGTTTTTAGATCTGTTGCAGGTGTACAACTATCCTTGGAGAGTTTTATCTGGTTATGCGAATGTTGTTTAGCTCCTAGGATGTTAGAGATGGCATTCCATATTCTTTTCATATTTCCTTTTACTTCTTTGAATCTACTGACATAATAGGAAAGTTTCACTCTTCTTAATGTACTAGTAAGCATTGATGAATATCTCTTAACTACTTCTTTTCCAACTAGGCCAATTCTATGTTTTTTTTCATATTCATGTTGCTTGTTGATTGCTTTGAGTATGCCACCAGTGAGCCACGGGTTGTTTAATCTTTTGTCAGTTACTTGCTTGGTGAAGAAAGGATTAGGAGCGCTATAGCCACCAGTGAGCCACGGGTTGTTTAATCTTTTGTCAGTTACTTGCTTGGTGAAGAGAGGATTAGGAGCGCTATAGAAGCTTAGTGTCTTGGAAAGGAAGATGTTAGCTAATAAATTTATATTCTGTGTATTAATGAATTCAGGTTCCCAGTTTGTATTGTGAAGTGCATTTGTGAGATTGTGCATTGTTGCTTCACTGTGTAACCTAAAGGTAAGTTTCTTGGTAAGTTTCTTGGTAAGTTTCTTGGTAAGTTTCTTGATAAGTTTCTTGGTAAGTTTTCTTGGTTTCATAACACCACCACATCTGGTGGTGTTATGGCCATGTTCGCTACGAGGAAGGTAGGATAGTGGTCAGTTGTTCTGTCAGTTATTATACCAGATGCCTGGGAGCTGTTATGTTGGTCCATAAGCGATCCAAGGTGTAAACAAATGTCCGCAAAATTCTGAAAACAGTGCTCGTATGGTAAAATTAATCACCAGCTATAATAAACTGTTCCAAGACACTCTTCAGGAATGTACTCTTTTGCAACAAGATATTCATGCTGCAATATTCATCAGCAGGCCTCCATGGTGTAGTGGAAAGACACTCGCCTGTCATTTCGCGAGCGCTTTGTCCTGGGTTCGTATCCTGGCCGGGGAAGATTTACTTGGCGTCGGTCCTTAACTGTAGCCTCTGTTTAAACAGCAGTAAAATGGGTACCTGGTTGTTAAACGATTTGGCGCGTCGTATTCCGGGGAAACATTAGGATTAAGGACCTGCCCAAAACACTATGCGTGCTAGTGGCTGTACAAGAAAGTAAGAACTCTTGTATTTATAAAAATAAAATAAAAAATAAATAAATTCAGCTGCTTCTGGTTACGATGCCCATCAGAAAGCCTTACTACCAGATCAGTCCCCAGAAGAAAGCAGCCATGCTATCAGAAGTACAGTACCTCGTCAGTCATGGACTAGCTACACCCTGTGAGTCCCCCCTTGGGCCGCACCTTGTATACTGGTGCCCAAACCTCAGGGCAGGTTAAGACTTCGTGCTGACTACAGAAAAGTAAACTCTGTCACAGTTAATGACTCTTGCCCCTTGCCACGCATCAACGACTTCCTAGATGCAGGCGGGAATGCTAAATTCTTGTCCCAAATAGACCTGAATATTTGGCCTATATTATCAGAGGCCAATATTTTACCTCTATTATCATATAGATCTTACTGAACGTGCTAAGGATATCTCTGCTCTCACCACTCCTTTTGGCTTCTTTAGATACGAACGCTTACCTTTTGGACTCTGCAGTGGACCAGCTACCTTCCAGATAACTGTCAACATAGTCATCCAAGATCTTGACGACACGTATGCCTACGTGGATGACATCGTAGTTGCTACGAACACCTGGGAAGAACGCCTTCTACGACTGCAACAACTGTCCTGCAAACTTCTCCAGGCTGGTCTCACCATTAATATGGGCAAGTCCACCTTTGCCAAAGGTAAAGTGCATTATCTTGGTCATGTGATAGGCAGTGGAAGCATAGCACCTCTAAATGTTCACCTTGAAGCCATCCAACAATATCCACAGCCAGCATCTCATAAACAACTAATGAGATTTCTAGGATAGGCATCCTATTACAGAAGATTTTGCAAGAACTTTAGCACTGTCGCAACCCCTTTAATCAACCTCACCAGCCCAAAAAAGTAAATTCATTTGGATCACCTCCCAATCCAGTGCCTTTAATCAATTTAAAACTATGCTGTGTACTAATCTCGTTCTCGTCTCGCCAGATATCAAACAACCTTTCGTCTTTAATGTTGATGCCAACAGCACCGGCATTGAAGGAGTTCTGATGCAGCAGCGATAGGAAGAGGTTCTAGATGTCAGCTACTACAGCTACAAGCTGAAGCCTCACCAACAGAACTACAGTACCATTGAAAAGGAGTTTCTAGCCGTCATTATGTGCCTACAACACTATGAACCGTATCTGCAGGGACACTATCACTATTTATTCAGACCACAACCCTCTAAGATTTCTACAACAAGCCCAGTCCTCCGCTCAACATCTACTATGTTGGGCCTTGTATCTACAAAACTACAACCTGACAATATTTTACATTAAGGTATCCAACAACATAGCAGCAGATGCCTTATCCAGTGTTCTTGAAGTGGAACCTCTCACTTCCACCATTTCTCCTGTAACAACATCTCAGGCAATAGGTAGAGACTTTGGGAAGAAGCTGACACATAATTCCCCGGCATAGTAGAGGAAACTGCCTCTTCCTTCTTACCCTCGTTATTCATCACTATGCATAACGCATATTACGACGGTGTGAAGTTCAACCCAGACGAGTGTCTGGACACCATCACCACTACACCTCCACCCAGCCCGAGAGAAAGACCTGTTGGTCCCTTGTTACGTCTAGGTAACCGCCTGTTATGCCGCCGGCTTCATACTACAAGCCTCGGTGACAAAGAATGTGACGTCCCCATCAGGGGTATAAATACCCATGACCTCGGTTGCAGCTGCCCTCTTCCCCCTCTTTAGGGGAATGGGGACCTGATTTTGCTCGTTTTGAGATGGTGGAACCCGACGTAGAAGACAGACTCCACACACCAAGAGGAAAGAAAACCTGCCACTGCCGCCTTCCAGACCCGTCTCCCAGCCTAGCCAGATGTGGGGTTGCTACAGCATCGACACTTTGACACGCAGCTGGGTCAAGCCCTGGCACTTTCTCTTCAACTTTAGCGTCTCCTCTCACCGACTTCTCTTCAGCTGTCCCCACTTCAAGGCTCGCCCCACAGGCATCTTCTCCTGTATTTTCAGATTCAGATTCAGATTACCTCAGCAGTGTATCTCACCTGCTCAGAGAACGAACATTACCGCCTCAATGTGACATTTGCCTACAGCTGCTTCGCGTTCATGTTGTAACTGTTGTAAATGTAAATATGTCCAGATTGTAAATGTATATACTTAGTGTCACCCTTATTTTTGTGGTCACGTTAGTTTGATATGTATTTGTGTGATTATTATTTCTCTTGTGTGCTAGCCAAATACAGTAGAACCTTCGTTACCGAACGTTCCTCTTTACAAATTTTTCAGGTTACAAGCTCAATTTCTTCGCAACATTTGAATCGGTTTACGAGGTTTGCGAGTTTGTTGATACATGTAAGGGTCGACCGAGCGTGTGAATCCTGGTGGGACAGGCGACTGCGCCTCAGTTTACGAGTGTTTCCCGTCTAGTGACGATTACGCTTGAATTCTTTGTAAAAAAAATTTTCAGCTTTTCTGGTTCTTAAACATAAAAGTAATTATTATATACTATTCCAAGGATCCCAAGAAAGTCAGTGGCAAGGTTCAATTTAAGAAAACATGTGTTTTCCCAGTGGTGTGCAGGCAAAACGTAGAAGAGAGTATCTCAGGGAAGTCATCACTGCCCAATGTTATAATGGAAGGGGGACTTCCCTTCCAAACACTAACAGCTCTCCTCTTCCCCTTCTCACCATCTCCCGTACGCCAACAAGAGTCATCAATAAAGGTAAGCTATAACTTGTACATACTATAGTACAAAATATTTGTGTGTATTATGTATGAAATGTATTTTGAAATTAATATTTTTGGGAGTGTGGCACGGATTAACTCAATTTGCATTATTTCTTATGGGAAAATTCTTTTCAGTTTGCGAATTTTCGGTTTACGAACCGTCTCTGGGAATGGATTAAATTTGAAAACCTAAATTTAAATTTAAATTTGTATGTCAAATCAGGGGGTGTTGTATATTTTTCATGTTATTTGTTCATTTTGATATTAAAGTAAATTGTCATAATTTTTCGTTTGAGTATTCCTTCACTACTGTGCAATTTTCACACTGTAAAGGTCAATGCAGCTTTTTTTTAATGCAAAGTGTGTGCCACATTCCATCTGCCCAATTAGCCTCATTCACGTCACAATACAAACTTAAAAGAATAATGTGCGAGCATAAGCCTCATCATCAAGCCTTATCTTAACAGCCACGCTCAGCCCTGGTCAGATTAATGTTGTCATTTACTGAGACAATTCTGGTAGCTGCAATATTTTCTTTGCACATTAATTTACTTTCTCAAGAAATCAGGAGCTTGTAAATGAAGTCTTTCTTTATAATCTACCATACAAGATTCACTGTGAATAATCCTTTAGTTGTCTTAGGCTATCATCCATTATGAAGGCTTATGCCTCACGGTCCCTAGTTATCTCACCACAGTATAACATAGATATACATACAGATCAATATATATACAAGTACATGAATTATTATAATATAGTGCCCTAAAAGTTCCTTCATGGAATTTCTATTAAAAAAAGGAATGGAGAGGGAAAGTTACTGAGCCAGGACAGCTGATTTACCAAACAGTGTGTTGTTTCTCTCGGGTCACTCTGTATCCCTACTACGACTTTCGCTTCCATGACATCACTCCTCCTCCAGCTGATGTGTGACACTGGATGTCTCCTGGACTCCTCTCCACACACACGTAGCCTCGACGTCGCCACTGGTCCCTCACAAAGACTCTTTCCCAAAGAAGTTCTTGATTAGGTTCCTTCCTTCAAGAGCGATATGGGTCGCGTTTATGGGCTGCTCTCTCACTCCGAATTGTTCTGGACTAGCATGAACGGGTCGCTCCACAGGCCTTTGCGCCTCTCCTCTGTATTTCCTGAGTCATTCGACCACTGTCTCTACTGGTTGAGCTAACATCACGTGTGATGTCACTATAAATTAATGTCCTTGCGGCTTGGTTGATAGAACACTCACAGTAAACACTGGCCTTGCTTTTCGACAAAAACATTGCTTGTTACTGCTCTTACTGGTTATTAACCTCTTCCTACATTGGCTCTCTGTACACCAATCTCACTGGATCACTGACTTCTCAAGTCCGGACCGCTCTGAGTCACCTGGCTTATTTATCCAATTACTTCTAAATACTTCACTTTGTGCCAACGTCGGGAGGGGGGGGACCTCTCACTCCCCCTACTTCAGACCGTGGGCGCCCTGCTTATCCATTTCCCCACGTCCACCTTATCCAATGGTTTTATCAAATGGTTGTCAGCTGCTCTTCTCATTGTTGGAAAGTTCTCTTGCTTCCTCTGGTAAACTCATTTTGCTACTCGTTCACGAATCTCGCAATAAATCCTGAGGAACAGATGCACACGTCTGCACCCAAGACGGCAGGGTGAGTGACCCAGCTCGCCTGTCCCAGATCCCATATCGGAGCTCGCTGGTAACGTCACTGCAAATCTTCTGCTCATTGGCTGCAACCATGCAGCTCCACCCAATCATGTATCACGTTGTATTCCCTCCACCATACTAGGCAGGAATTCGCTCTTCGTCAGCAATTTTAGGTTCCATCTTCGCCAACCTTGGACCACCTCTTTCCTCCTGTTAACTCCTTAAAGCCAAATTTACACTAAAATCGTGCCTCTTGCACTTTTCCTTTGTAACTCAAAACATCACGGCTGTCTGGCTTCTCATTTGGGTGGGTACAAGTGACTCTTGATGTGGAAAGGCCTAAATTAGATGGCGATCATAACCCCACACACAACCACCACCCAATACAACCTTCACAATCACTGCAACACAACTACCACACAACTACCATGCTCACCTCTACAAACAACCTTCACGACCACCTCTGTTATGATTGCTGTCTAGTGCTGAACTTTCCTACATCGAGTCATGCGTATCTCACCCCCACCCTAATGAGATGCTACACGGCCCAGAGAATGTTTCGGGTCAAGAGGGAAAAGTGTGAGAGCCACGATTTGAGTGTAAATTTTCCTTTAGGGAGTTGGCGGGAGGGAAAAGATGGCCTGAGGCTGGCCAAGATCTCGCTGGCGAATAGCGAATTCCCGCTTAGTGCAGTGACACGGGTCTAAAGGGTCTACAACTACAGACATGATTGGCTGGATCTGCAATATTGCAGCCAATAAGCAGGAGACTTGCAGTGACGTTACCAGCGAGCTCTGACACGGTATGTCGGATAGGCAAGCTGGATCACTGATCCTGTTGCCTGACAATGAACAGGCTAACAAGTAAGTGCAGTGACAGGATAACCCTCTTGCCTAGGAGCTAGGCCAGTGATTACTATGAGTGTTTTACCTGTCAAGCTACAAAGACATTAATGCACAGTGACAGTACCAGTGATAAATGTTGTCTCAACCAGTAGACAGTGGTCGTGAGAGGTGAAGGTCGTCTATCAGTGTGGACGACACTTTGTAGATACTGCAGAGGAGAGGCGCGAGGCCCGGCAGAGCGACGCGCCCTTGAGAGTGTCAGAACAACTCAGGGTGGGATAGGAGCTGGGACGCCTGGGGCTGCTGGTCCGCCTGGGGCTGCTGGTCCACCTGGGGCTGCTGGTCCGCCTGGGGCTGCTGGTCCACCTGGGGCTGCTGGTCCGCCTGGGGCTGCTGGTCCGCCTGGGGCTGCTGGTCCGCCTGGGGCTGCTGGGACGCCTGGGGCTGCTGGTCCACCTGGGGCTGCTGGTCCGCCTGGGGCGGCTGGTCCACCTGTGGCTGCTGGGACGCCTGGGGCTGCTGGTCCGCCTGGGGCTGCTGGTCCGCCTGGGGCTGCTGGTCCGCCTGGGGCTGCTGGTCCGCCTGGGGCTGGTGGTCCACCAGGGGCTGCCGGGACGCCTGGCTGGGGCTGCTGGGACGCCTGGGGCTGCTGGTCCACCTGGGGCTGCTGGTCCACCTGGGGCTGCTGGTCCACCTGGGGCTGCTGGTCCACCTGGGGCTGCTGGTCCACCTGGGGCTGCTGGTCCACCTGGGGCTGCTGGGACGCCTGGGGCTGCTGGTCCACCTGGGGCTGCTGGTCCGCCTGGGGCTGGTGGTCCACCTGGGGCTGCTGGTCCGCCTGGGGCTGCTGGTCCGCCTGGGGGTGCTGGTCCACCTGGGGGTGCTGGTCCGCCTGGGGCTGCTGGTCCGCCTGGGGCTGCTGGTCCACCTGGGGCTGCTGGTCCACCTGGGGCTGCTGGTCCACCTGGGGCTGCTGGTCCACCTGGGGCTGCTGGGACGCCTGGGACTGCTGGTCCACCTGGGGCTGCTGGTCCGCCTGGGGCTGCTGGTCCACCTGTGGCTGCTGGGACACCTGGGGCTGCTGGTCCGCCTGGGGCTGCTAGGAAGCCTGGGGCTGCTGGTCCACCTGTGGCTGCTGGGACACCTGGGGCTGCTGGTCCGCCTGGGGCTGCTAGGAAGCCTGGGGCTGCTGGTCCACCTGGGGCTGCTGGGACGCCTGGGGCTGCTGGTCCACCTGTGGCTGCTGGTCCACCTGGGGCTGCTGGTCCACCTGGGGCTGCTGGTCCACCTGGGGCTGCTGGTCCACCTGGGGCTGCTGGTCCACCTGGGGCTGCTGGTCCACCTGGGGCTGCTGGTCCGCCTGGGGCTGCTGGTCCACCTGGGGCTGCTGGTCCGCCTGGGGCTGCTGGTCCACCTGGGGCTGCTGGTCCGTCTGGGGCTGCTGGTCCACCTGGGGCTGCTGGTCCACCTGGGGCTGCTGGTCCACCTGGGGCTGCTGGGACGCCTGGGGCTGCTGGGACGCCTGGGGCTGCTGGTCCACCTGGGGCTGCTGGTCCACCTGGGGCTGCTGGGACGCCTGGGGCTGCTGGTCCACCTGGGGCTGCTGGGACGCCTGGCTGGGGAGCCTGGTGTCACCTGAAGGTGACAGACCGCCGTCGTCGCAGACACCAGCAAGATAACTCCTAACTAATTACTCCGCCGCCCTAACGACGCCCTCAGCCTTTGCCAGCCTCGCTGCTTACTTATTCACTCTGATAGTAGTTAAAAATAGTGAAGGTGTTGATGACAAAAAGGCCGAGTGAAAGAGAAGCCGGCGGCGGCGGGTGTGTACCAGGAAGCACGACTATATATACGAGGGTGTAGCGAGGGAACCGAAATGGTTGGGCACGCTTCCTATCACCTAATGCACCTATTCACTTAGCAGTACATAGGAACTCAGGAGTTAGCGTGTTGTGGGGTTGCATCCTGGGGGGGGGGGGGACCTCGGTATAAGCCTAATGTGTACTGTATATTTACTGGCTGCCTGTCCCCGACGATATGAATTATTATTATTTATCAAACAATAACAAATACCTCACCAACATATGTTGGACCTTAACCTGTCTCACCCACACCTGTTGGCCCTTAACCTACTTCACCACACATGTTGGCCCTTAACCTGCCTCACCCACACATGTTGGACCTTAACCTCTCCCACCACACATGTTGGACCTTAACCTGCCTCACCCACACATGTTGGACCTTAACCTGCCTCACCCACACATGTTGGCCCTTAACCTGCCTCACCCACACATGTTGGCCCTTAACCTGCCTCACCCACACATGTTGGCCCTTAACCTGCCTCACCCACACATGTTGGCCCTTAACCTGCCTCACCCACACATGTTGGTCCTTAACCTGCCTCACCCACACATGTTGGCCCTTAACCTGCCTCAGCCACACATGTTGGCCCTTAACCTGTCTCACCACACATGTTGGCCCTTAACCTGTCTCACCCACACCTGTTGGCCCTTATCCTGTCTCACCACACATGTTGGACCTAAACCTGCCTCACCCACACGTGTTGGCCCTTAACCTACCTCAGCCACACATGTTGGCCCTTAACCTGCCTCACAACACATGTTGGCCCTTAACCTGCCTCACAACACATATTGGCCCTTAACCTGTCTCACCCACACCTGTTGGCCCTTAACCTGCTTCACCACACATGTTGGCCCTTAACCTGCCTCACCCACACATGTTGGACCTTAACCTCTCCCACCACACATGTTGGACCTTAACCTGCCTCACCCACACATGTTGGACCTTAACCTGCCTCACCCACACATGTTGGCCCTTAACCTGCCTCACCCACACATGTTGGCCCTTAACCTGCCTCACCCACACATGTTGGCCCTTAACCTGCCTCACCCACACATGTTGGTCCTTAACCTGCCTCACCCACACATGTTGGCCCTTAACCTGCCTCACCCACACATGTTGGCCCTTAACCTGTCTCACCACACATGTTGGCCCTTAACCTGTCTCACCCACACCTGTTGGCCCTTATCCTGTCTCACTACACATGTTGGACCTAAACCTGCCTCACCCACACATGTTGGCCCTTAACCTACCTCAGCCACACATGTTGGCCCTTAACCTGCTTCATCACACATGTTGGCCCTTAACCTGTCTCTCCCACACCTGTTGGCCCTTAACCTGTCTCACCACACATGTTGGCCCTTAACCTGCCTCACCCACACATGTTGGCCCTTAACCTGCCTCACCACACATGTTGGCCCTTAACCTGCCTCACCACACATGTTGGCCCTTAACCTGCCTCACCCACACATGTTGGCCCTTAACCTGCCTCACCCACACATGTTGGCCCTTAACCTGTCTCACCCACACCTGTTGGCCCTTAACCTGTCTCACCACACATGTTGGCCCTTAACCTGCCTCACCCACACATGTTGGCCCTTAACCTGCCTCACCACACATGTTGGCCCTTAACCTGCCTCACCACACATGTTGGCCCTTAACCTGCCTCACCCACACATGTTGGCCCTTAACCTGCCTCACCCACACATGTTGGCCCTTAACCTGCTTCACCACACATGTTGGCCCTTAACCTGCTTCACCACACATGTTGGCCCTTAACCTTGCTCACCCACACA
This sequence comes from Procambarus clarkii, assembly GCF_040958095.1. NCBI lineage: Eukaryota > Metazoa > Arthropoda > Malacostraca > Decapoda > Cambaridae > Procambarus > Procambarus clarkii. The sequence continues at coordinate 15,166,490 of NC_091167.1, forward strand.
TGTTGGCCCTTAACCTCTCTCACCACACATGTTGGCCCTTAACCTGCCTCACCCACACATGTTGGACCTTAACCTGCCTCACCCACACATGTTGCACCTTAACCTGCTTCACCACACATGTTGGCCCTTAACCTGCCTCACCCACACATGTTGGCCCTTAACCTCTCTCACCACACATGTTGGCCCTTAACCTGCCTCACCCACACATGTTGGACCTTAACCTGCCTCACCCACACATGTTGGACCTTAACCTGCCTCACCCACACATGTTGGCCCTTAACCTGCCTCACCCACACATGTTGGACCTTAACCTCTCTCACCACACATGTTGGACCTTAACCTGTCTCACCCACACATGTTGGACCTTAACCTCTCTCACCACACATGTTGGACCTTAACCTGCCTCACCCACACATGTTGGACCTTAACCTCTCTCACCACACATGTTGGACCTTAACCTGCCTCACCCACACATGTTGGACCTTAACCTGCCTCACCCACACATGTTGGACCTTAACCTGCCTCACCCACACATGTTGGACCTTAACCTCTCTCACCACACATGTTGGACCTTAACCTGTCTCACCCACACATGTTGGACCTTAACCTCTCTCACCACACATGTTGGACCTTAACCTGCCTCACCCACACATGTTGGACCTTAACCTGCCTCACCCACACATGTTGGACCTTAACCTGCCTCACCCACACATGTTGGCCCTTAACCTGCCTCACCATACATGTTGGACCTTAACCTGCCTCACCCACACATGTTGGCCCTTAACCTGCCTCACCCACACATGTTGGACCTTAACCTGCCTCACCCACACATGTTGGACCTTAACCTGCCTCACCCACACATGTTGGCCGTTAACCTGCCTCACCCACACATGTTGGCCCTTAACCTGCCTCACCCACACATGTTGGCCCTTAACCTGTCTCACCACACATGTTGGCCCTTAACCTGTCTCACCCACACCTGTTGGCCCTTATCCTGTCTCACTACACATGTTGGACCTAAACCTGCCTCACCCTCACATGTTGGCCCTTAACCTACCTCAGCCACACATGTTGGCCCTTAACCTGCTTCACCACACATGTTGGCCCTTAACCTGTCTCACCCACACCTGTTGGCCCTTAACCTGTCTCACCACACATGTTGGCCCTTAACCTGCCTCACCCACACATGTTGGCCCTTAACCTGCCTCACCACACATGTTGGCCCTTAACCTGCCTCACCACACATGTTGGCCCTTAACCTGCCTCACCCACACATGTTGGCCCTTAACCTGCCTCACCCACACATGTTGGCCCTTAACCTGTCTCACCCACACCTGTTGGCCCTTAACCTGTCTCACCACACATGTTGGCCCTTAACCTGCCTCACCCACACATGTTGGCCCTTAACCTGCCTCACCACACATGTTGGCCCTTAACCTGCCTCACCACACATGTTGGCCCTTAACCTGTCTCACCACACATGTTGGCCCTTAACCTGCCTCACCCACACATGTTGGCCCTTAACCTGCCTCACCACACATGTTGGCCCTTAACCTGCCTCACCACACATGTTGGCCCTTAACCTGCCTCACCCACACATGTTGGCCCTTAACCTGCCTCACCCACACATGTTGGCCCTTAACCTGCTTCACCACACATGTTGGCCCTTAACCTGCTTCACCACACATGTTGGCCCTTAACCTTGATCACCCACACATGTTGGCCCTTAACCTCTCTCACCACACATGTTGGCCCTTAACCTGCCTCACCCACACATGTTGGACCTTAACCTGCCTCACCCACACATGTTGCACCTTAACCTGCTTCACCACACATGTTGGCCCTTAACCTGCCTCACCCACACATGTTGGCCCTTAACCTCTCTCACCACACATGTTGGCCCTTAACCTGCCTCACCCACACATGTTGGACCTTAACCTGCCTCACCCACACATGTTGGACCTTAACCTGCCTCACCCACACATGTTGGCCCTTAACCTGCCTCACCCACACATGTTGGACCTTAACCTCTCTCACCACACATGTTGGACCTTAACCTGTCTCACCCACACATGTTGGACCTTAACCTCTCTCACCACACATGTTGGACCTTAACCTGCCTCGCCCACACATGTTGGACCTTAACCTCTCTCACCACACATGTTGGACCTTAACCTGCCTCACCCACACATGTTGGACCTTAACCTGCCTCACCCACACATGTTGGACCTTAACCTGCCTCACCCACACATGTTGGCCCTTAACCTGCCTCACCATACATGTTGGACCTTAACCTGCCTCACCCACACATGTTGGCCCTTAACCTGCCTCACCCACACATGTTGGACCTTAACCTGCCTCACCCACACATGTTGGACCTTAACCTGCCTCACCCACACATGTTGGCCCTTAACCTGCCTCACCCACACATGTTGGCCCTTAACCTGCCTCACCCACACATGTTGGCCCTTAACCTGTCTCACCACACATGTTGGCCCTTAACCTGTCTCACCCACACCTGTTGGCCCTTATCCTGTCTCACTACACATGTTGGACCTAAACCTGCCTCACCCACACATGTTGGCCCTTAACCTACCTCAGCCACACATGTTGGCCCTTAACCTGCTTCACCACACATGTTGGCCCTTAACCTGTCTCACCCACACCTGTTGGCCCTTACCCTGTCTCACCACACATGTTGGCCCTTAACCTGCCTCACCCACACATGTTGGCCCTTAACCTGCCTCACCACACATGTTGGCCCTTAACCTGTCTCACCACACATGTTGGCCCTTAACCTGCCTCACCCACACATGTTGGCCCTTAACCTGCCTCACCCACACATGTTGGCCCTTAACCTGTCTCACCCACACCTGTTGGCCCTTAACCTGTCTCACCACACATGTTGGCCCTTAACCTGCCTCACCCACACATGTTGGCCCTTAACCTGCCTCACCACACATGTTGGCCCTTAACCTGCCTCACCACACATGTTGGCCCTTAACCTGCCTCACCCACACATGTTGGCCCTTAACCTGCCTCACCCACACATGTTGGCCCTTAACCTGCTTCACCACACATGTTGGCCCTTAACCTGCTTCACCACACATGTTGGCCCTTAACCTGCCTCACCCACACATGTTGGCCCTTAACCTCTCTCACCACACATGTTGGCCCTTAACCTGCCTCACCCACACATGTTGGACCTTAACCTGCCTCACCCACACATGTTGCACCTTAACCTGCTTCACCACACATGTTGGCCCTTAACCTGCCTCACCCACACATGTTGGCCCTTAACCTCTCTCACCACACATGTTGGCCCTTAACCTGCCTCACCCACACATGTTGGACCTTAACCTGCCTCACCCACACATGTTGGACCTTAACCTGCCTCACCCACACATGTTGGCCCTTAACCTGCCTCACCACACATGTTGGACCTTAACCTGCCTCACCCACACATGTTGGCCCTTAACCTGCCTCACCCACACATGTTGGACCTTAACCTGCCTCACCCACACATGTTGGACCTTAACCTGCCTCACCCACACATGTTGGCCCTTAACCTGCCTCACCCACACATGTTGGACCTTAACCTGCCTCACCCACACATGTTGGCCCTTAACCTGCCTCACCACACATGTTGGCCCTTAACCTGTCTCACCCACACATGTCAGGAAGGTTCAGAAGTAAACTTGACAGGTGTGGGATTATAGAGAATGTCTCATCACGTTCATTACCCGTTCACGATAATTATATCTTTTATGTACAAATAAATCTGTCAGTCCTTCAGACACGATAAATGTTAATACGTAGATTATATACAGCAACATGACGTCACGACATGACGTCAACATGACGTCAACATGACGTCACTGCACTATACACACAGGTATCACATTAATGTGATATGTCAATGGACAAATCCAACAGGAGCCTTGGTGAAGGTTCGAACCTGAGCGATGGGTGTTCCCAAACGCGCTCTAGTCCACTGTATCACGATATGGTTAAAAGAATTGCAACCAGGAGTGCTACGGCACCCAGGAGGGTCCCGAGGCTTCCACTGAAGCCTAACCGGGGTTCACACAATTTAAGCCCCCCCCCCCGGCCACCATGCACTCGGGCTCTGTCAACCAAATAGTTCTACCACTGTCTACTTATTGAAGTAGTGGTAGAACTACATGGCTGACAGTACAACAGCTGAACAATCATAACAAAACTTTAGAACAGTAGAACATTATTTAGTTTAGTTCATTTATTATGCACCCCATACCCATCTTGTGGGCGGTAGTGGAAAGGGTTACAGAGGCACATAATGGGCTCAGGGACTGAACCCCACAATTCATTTAGCTAAGCAAGTTACAATCTTGATGAGCTAGTTACAACATTCAATATAAGTCGTCACATCAACAATGGGTTCGAGATCGACCTCAAGTACAGGTTCTAAATTAAGCAACTGACATATGTGGAGAGCTAGTGTCACAATTGATATGTTTGTCCTGCACACCGCCCCCATCCAGTGGGCAGCGGTGGATAGGTTACAATCACTTAGTTACTACCTACAGTTAGCAAACTGGGGATATTTGGCTAAAATTTCTGGCAGCAGATCATTTTGAATGAAATATTTACACATCGCTGGAACATTGGTTATAGAATTGTCTCTGAATTCACGTATCTTTTTGCACTCCATCACATAGTGACGGAGGGTGTGCGAATAATTTTGTTGACACAGTTTACATTTGGTCAGGTCTACATCAGCAGATAATGAGAATTCCCAGAGATACTTGTAACCGAGTCTAAGCCGAGCAGTAGTAACATCTAGAAGTCTGCTGATTTTATTGGATGAACCATAGATGTGTGGCTCCTCTTGCATGATAGTATGATGATAGATGGAATTACATCAACACCACAGAACTGGTAGAAGGTCTGGGTATGGTGACCAGACCAGCAGATAATGAACCTCGCAGCTCAGGCGCTCACACACACACAGCACCGCTCCTGTGCCAGGTAAGTCCACTACGGGCTAGCACGGGCTCGCCATAGTTTCAAGTAGCACGGGCTCGCCATAGCCCGTGCTACTTGAAACTTGTTCCGAGTAGCTGACTCTATAACAACAACAGCTCAGGCGCTAACCACCAGCCAGGTTAACTGTGGGCAAGGTGCAGGAGATCACAAGGTTGTCAGATATGTCGCGGCCTTGTTAGTTCACACTGATGACTACGTCCACAGGTAAGGAGGCCCAGCATCTCCTGTGTCACTGTATAAGATGAAGTTCAGACTGGGGAGGGACACAGAGTGGGTGAGGACTGTGTGTGTGTCTCCACACACACAGTAAATAGGTACCTGGGAATTAGTCAGCTGTCACGGGCTGCTTCCTGGGGGTGGAGGCCTGGTCGAGGATCGGGCCGCGGGGACACTAAAGCCCCGAAATCATCTCAAGATAACCTCAAGGAGATAACCTAGTTGTGCTTGTAGTTGAGCTCTGGCTCTTTCGGCCCGCCTCTCAACTGTCAATTAACTGTTACTAACTACTAATTCCCCCCCCCCCCCACACACACCGGTGGCTGAGGGGACAGAACGCTTGATACGTAGTCATGTGGACCGGAGTTCGATTCCCGGGGCCGGCAGAAGCAAATGGACAAACTATCTTTTACCCTAATGCTCCTGTTACCTAACAGTAAAGAGGTACCTGGGAGTTAGACAGCTGTTATAGAGTTGCTTCCTGTGTGTGTGTGCGTTTACGAGTGTGGAAAAATAATTAGTAACAGTTGATTTACAGTTGACAGGCCGGCCGAAAGAGCAGAGCTCAACCCCCGCAAGCACAACTAGGTGCATACACTTACACACACACACACACACACACACACACACACACACACACACACACACACACACACACACACACATACACATACACATACACATACACACACACACACACACACACACACACACACACACACACACACACATACACACACACACACACACACACACACACACACATACACACACACACACACACACACACACACACACACACACACACACACACACACACACACACACACACACACACACACACACACACACACACACACACACACACACACACACACACACACACACACACACACACACACACACACACACACACACACACACACACACATCACCGTAAATGATCTCCCGGAGGGTATCGATTCATTTCTCTCAATGTTTGCGGACGATGCTAAAATTATGAGAAGGATTAAAACAGAAGAGGACTGTTTGAGGCTTCAAGAAGACCTAGACAAGCTGAAGGAATGGTCGAACAAATGGTTGTTAGAGTTTAACCCAACCAAATGTAATGTAATGAAGATAGGTGTAGGGAGCAGGAGGCCAGATACAAGGTGTCATCTGGGAGAGGAAATTCTTCAGGAGTCAGAGAAGGAAAAAGACTTGGGGGTTGATATCACGCCAGACCTGTCTCCTGCAGCACATATCAAGCGGATAACATCAGCGGCATATGCCAGGCTGGCCAGCATACGAACGGCATTCAGAAACTTGTGTAAAGAATCATTCAGAACTTTGTATACCACATATGTCAGGCCAATCCTGGAGTATGCAGCCCCAGCATGGAGTCCATATCTAGTCAAGGATAAGACTAAACTGGAAAAGGTTCAAAGGTTTGCCACCAGACTAGTACCCGAGCTGAGAGGTATGAGCTACGAGGAGAGACTACGGGAATTAAACCTCACTTCGCTGGAAGACAGAAGAGTTAGGGGGGACATGATCACCACATTCAAGATTCTGAAGGGAATTGATAGGGTAGATAAAGACAGTCTATTTAACACAAGGGGAACACGCACAAGGGGACACAGGTGGAAACTGAGTGCCCAAATGAGCCACAGAGATATTAGAAAGAACTTTTTTAGTGTCAGAGTGGTTGACAAATGGAATGCATTAGGGGGTGATGTGGTGGAGGCTGACTCCATACACAGTTTCAAATGTAGATATGACAGAGCCCGATAGGCTCAGGAATCTGTACACCTGTTGATTGACGGTTAAGAGGCGGGACCAAAAAGCCAGAGCTCAACCCCCGCAAACACAACTAGGTGAGTACACACACACGAAGCAGCCCCGTAACAGCTGTCTAACTCCCAGGTACCTATTTACTTATAGGTAACAGGGGACATCAGGGTGAAAGAAACTTTGCCCATTTGTTTCTGCCTGGTCTGGAAATCGAACCCGGGCCACAGAATTACGAGTCCCGCGGGCTCTACACTCAGCTACCAGACCCCATGATACACACACACACACACGGGGGATATATATATTCCCCCCTCCCCCCCCCCCCCGTGTGTGTGTGTGTGTACTCACCTAGTTATGCTTGCGGGGGTTGAGCTTTGGCTCCTTGGTCCCGCCTCTCAACCGTCAATCAACTGGTGTACAGGTTCCTGAGCCTACTGGGCTCTATCATATCTACATTTGAAACTGTGTATGGAGTCAGCCTCCACCACATCACTGCCTAATACATTCCATTTATTAACTACTGACACTGAAAAAATTATTTCTAACGTCTCTGTGGCTCTTTTGGGTACTAAGTTTCCACCTGTGTCCCCTTGTTCGTGTTCCACCCGTGCTAAAGAGTTTGTCTTTGTCCACCCTGTCATTTCCTTTGAGAATTTTGTAGGTGGTGATCATGTTTCCCCTTGCTGTTCTGTCTTCCAGTGTCGGAAGATTTACTTCCAGTAATTTTTCCTCGTAGCTCATACCCCCTCAGCTCGGGTTCAGAGACCTATTGTCTTATGTATGACCCTCTGTCCTGCGTGACAGTGAATACCAGCATTATCCTCACTTTAATAAGACCTAACCGAAATCCTTTAGATTAGGCAAAATTGTAATTAATTTTGTTAATAAAGATGTTAATAATAATAAAGAGCATTTTCCTTGTAGCATACCGCTGAACATTTTCTATGTTCGTTTTGTGTTTGACTAAATGTGGACTCCGTACTGGAGCCGCATAATCCAGTATTGGTCTGACATATGTGGTATACAAGGTTCTGAATGATTCCTTCCACAAGCAGACGATGGGTCACAATAACGTGGCTAAAGTATGTTGACCAGACCACACACTAGAAGGTGAAAGGACGACGACGTTTCGGTCCGTCCTGGACCATTCTCAAGTCGACTCACAATCAACATACTTCAGCCACGTTATTGTGACTCATCGCCTGCATACGCCGCTGATATTATCCTTTTGATGTGGGCTTCATGGGACAAGTCTGGTATGATATCAACCCTCAGATCTTTCTTTCCTTCTGACTCCTGAAGGATTTCATCTCCAAGCTGGTACCTTGTGTTTGGTCTCCTGCTCCCTACTCCTGTCTTTATCACTTTGCACTTGCTCGAGCTACACTCTAGTAGCCATTTGTTGGACCATTCCTTCTGTCTGTCCAGGTCATCGTGCAGTCTCTTGCTGTCTTCCTGTATCTTGATCCTTCTCATAATTTTAGCATCATCAGTAAATATTGTGAGGAATGAGTCTATTATACCCTCTGGAAGATCATCAGAATTGTATATCGGAAACAAGATAAGTCTGAGTACAGAACACTGTGGGACTCTGCTGATTTCACGTCATTCTTGTCTCCCCCTCACAGTAACTCTCTGCTTCCTGTTGTTCAGGTACTCTTTTATCCACTAGAGCATCTTACCAGTTACTCCAGTCTGTTTCTGCACCTTATGCATCAGTCTCTTATGTGGGGACTTTATCAAAAGGTTTCCGACAGTCCAAGAAAATACAGTCTGCCCAGCCTTTTCTTTCTTGCTTAATATTTGTTGCTTGGTCATAATGTAGCTCTATTAAGCCTGTGAGGCACAATTTTGCCATGCTGGTGACGTGTTACAAAGTCGTCCCTTTTCTCCAGATGTGCTACCAGCTTTTTTCTCACGATATTCTCCATCACTTTGCATGGTATACAAGTTTAGGACACCGGCCTGTAGTTTAGGGCCTACTGCCTATCACCCTTTTCGTATATTGGGATTATGTTAGCTGTCTTCCAACTTTCTGGCCCTCTGGTATTTCTATCTACTCTTTGGTGTTCTGTTATTTCTGTAGTATCTCCATGCCTTGTGCTCAACTGCCTATTTAATTGCTTCCTTATATGCCTGATTAAAACTTAGATTTCCCTTTTGCTTTCAGGGTCAAGATAAGACTGTTTTTTGCCTCCTGACACTTCTGAGTTACGTAGTCCATTATGCCTTGTACAGACTTTTCTCTAAGCTCTGTCTCTCATAGTTTTTTTATTATAAATATTCTAATATCATCATAGTTTCCCCTTCAGTATACGAGTCATTTGTTTTATCGGTTCTTTCCTTGAATAGGTTATTCCTACTTCCATCAGATATACTCAAATGTTAGGACACTGTGGTCACTCATTCTTATGGGGGGGGGAGGGGTCTGATTTGGCTTCCCTTATGTCTGACTCGTTCAGGGTGAATATCAGATCAAGTGTGGCTGGTTCATCATTTCCTCTTTCTTGTGGGCTCCTTGACATGTTGGCTTAGAACCCTTCTTGTTGCCACGTCTAATATTTCAACTCTCCATACTTGTCCCTCCATGTGGTGCTCTATTTTCCCAGTCTATCTTTCCATGGTTGAAGTCACTCATGATTAACAGTTTTGAATTCTTCCTGGAGACAATAGAAGCTGTTCTCTCTTTTATGTTAATGGTTTGTTGTTCCTATCATACTCGTGTCTGGGTCTAGCATCATTTATTGGGGGTTATATATTATAAGTGCCATTATCCTTGGTCCTCCCATTGTCATAGTGCCTGCTATGTAGTCTCTATAATCAATCTTCATAGGGAGGTGAGGGGTGGAGGGGGGGGAGGCAGTGAAGGGTGGGATGGAGCAGATGGGATTGGGTGCAGAAGGGCAGGAAGGGGGCAGGGGAGTTGATGAAGGATGAGGGGAGGGGGAGGGGGGAGGTGGGAGGAAGGGATGTGTGGGATGACTTTGGGAAGGGTGAGAGCTGGGTAGGAGTGCTGGGGCAAGGGGGTCAGGTCAGGTCGTCTTGCTGTTCTTCCTTGGTCACGTATCTGTCCATAAACACATTGTAATAGTCTTCGCTGCCATTTAGTAAATGTTTGTGCTTCAATATGTTGTTCACTGCTTCTTCATTAGTAAACTGCACCAGAACAAGTTTACGTCTGGTACTATTACAAGGCCCAATTCGGTGGCTGAGTTCAATCTCGTATCCTGCATCTCGGCATTAATACTCCCCAAAATCTCACCATGTTCAAACTTTTCAATTAGTATTATTTCAAGCATTGACAGTGCCCTCGCTTCACATACTCCATGGATGATAATTGACCGACTCCACTGCGATCCACTTTCCTGCTGGTTCTTACCTCACAATGTTGGAGTCCTTACTGAGTACGTATCATTTCTCTGCTTGCTTCTAGTTGTATCTCCGGTATTGTCCCATATTAGAGCAAATTTCTAAAGTTGGTCCTCCAAATTCCGTAGTCCACCCTCGTAGTCCCTCACCCATTTGCTGCCTGTCCCTCGCCTACTCGCTAATCCTTCCCCCGCTAATCACGTCTTTCCATCCGTGTTGCTTCTTGTGCCTAGCGCACTGTCAAGCCTGTACATGTCGCCTCCCACTCTTTCCTCTTCTTCCTGACTTCTCCCTGACGACTGTCCTCCAGCACTTGTTTTGACACCTGGACGGTTGGGCATACAGTTGTAAGAGGGACAGTGGTGACAGGGACTGTCTCAACTGTCCTTGTGTGAACTGTCCCTGTCACAACCGTCCCTGTTACGACTGTCTTTGTCATGACTGGTCCTGTCACGACTGTCTTTATCATGACTGATCCTGTCATGACTGTCATTTGCCCACGTGACCCACATGACAGGGTTCAGCACCAGTGACTCATGTACACACCTGACTCTCATAAAAGACTGCAGATATATATTTCATTCAGACTTGGATATAATAGACCTCGTAATTAGCCATGATACTAATTGTTATGTAACCGAGCATAATTATCACCATGGCTTGTGTCAGTACTCCCCCCCCCCCCTGTGTTACGTGACCTGTGACATCGCGTGACCTGTGACGTCACGTGACCAGTGACATCGCGTGACCTGTGACGTCACGTGACCTGTCACGGGGGCGGGGTTCTTGACCCCCAATTGTGTCGTAGATAGTCGCTCTTGTTAGGCGTTATAATGAGTGACCAACCTTAACGACTCGATCAACACTTAAGCTCTCTACTCAACACTGAACTATCATCACCTCCACTGAGCCAATATTTCTCAGCAGGAAAAGTCTCCGGATGATAGCCGTACCTGCTATCTTGAAGAGATAGCCGTAGATGCTGCTATCTTAAACAGTATTGATCAACGGAATGATTCTTTTTTTCAAGAAAGTGCTTTATTCTGCCCTGTGACGAAGATATTATAGTGTTGCAGTAACTGTTTAGTATATATACTGTAAGTGCTCCAGTTTGGTAGTGTTGCTAAGTGTGCAAAGTGGTCAGCATGAAGTGCTGACCACTTTGACCACAGTTTTCTTTGACCTTTGACCACAGTTCTGTTTGACCTTTGACCACAGTTCTGTTTGACCTTTGACCACAGTTCTGTTTGACCTAGCTTTGACCACAGTTCTGTTTGACCTTTGACCACAGTTCTGTTTGACCTTTGACCACAGTTCTGTTTGACCTTTGACCACAATTTTCTTTGACCTTTGACCACAGTTCTGTTTGACCTTTGACCACAGTTCTGTTTGACCTTTGACCACAGTTCTGTTTGACCTTTGACCACAGTTCTCTTTGACCTTTGACCACAGTTCTCTTTGACCTTTGACCACAGTTCTCTTTGACCTTAGACCACAGTTCTCTTTGACCTTTGACCACAGTTCTCTTTGACCTTTGACCACAGTTTTCTTTGACCTTTGACCACAGTTTTCTTTGACCTTTGACCACAGTTCTGTTTGACCTTTGACCACAGTTCTGTTTGACCTTTGACCACAGTTCTCTTTGACCTTTGACCACAGTTCTCTTTGACCTTAGACCACAGTCCTCTTTGACCTTTGACCACAGTTCTCTTTGACCTTTGACCACAGTTTTCTTTGACCTTTGACCACAGTTTTCTTTGACATTTGACCACAGTTCTGTTTGACCTTTGACCACAGTTCTGTTTGACCTAGCTTTGATCACAGTTCTGTTTGACCTTTGACCACAGTTCTGTTTGACCTTTGACCACAGTTCTGTTTGACCTTTGACCACAATTTTCTTTGACCTTTGACCACAGTTCTGTTTGACCTTTGACCACAGTTCTGTTTGACCTTTGACCACAGTTCTGTTTGACCTTTGACCACAGTTCTCTTTGACCTTTGACCACAGTTCTCTTTGACCTTTGACCACAGTTCTCTTTGACCTTAGACCACAGTTCTCTTTGACCTTTGACCACAGTTCTCTTTGACCTTTGACCACAGTTTTCTTTGACCTTTGACCACAGTTTTCTTTGACCTTTGATCACAGTTCTGTTTGACCTTTGACCACAGTTCTGTTTGACCTTTGACCACAGTTCTCTTTGACCTTTGACCACAGTTCTCTTTGACCTTAGACCACAGTTCTCTTTGACCTTTGACCACAGTTCTCTTTGACCTTTGACCACAGTTTTCTTTGACCTTTGACCACAGTTTTCTTTGACCTTTGACCACAGTTCTGTTTGACCTTTGACCACAGTTCTGTTTGACCTTTGACCACAGTTTTCATGTCAGAGTGCCAGCCTTGCATGAGGGCAGTGACCCCGTGTGTGTTGGCCCCTTGGTCTCTCTCTCGGTTGCAGGAGAGAGAGAGACATGCAGTTTTAGAACTCATTATGCAATGTTGCAGTATCACTCCGTGTGTTTGGCGGAGGAGTAAACACTACCCATTGTGTTCAGTATCCAAGAACCAACGACAGTCTTGGATAACCAGTGACACCACGATAACCAGTGGCGACCACGATAACCAGTGGCGACCACGATAACCAGTGGCGACCACGATAACCAGTGGCGACCACGATAACCAGTGACGACCACGATAACCAGTGACAACCACGATAACCAGTGACGACCACGATAACCAGTGGCGACCACGATAACCAGTGACGACCACGATAACCAGTGACGACCACGATAACCAGTGACAACCACGATAACCAGTGGCGACCACGATAACCAGTGGCGACCACGATAACCAGTGGCGACCACGATAACCAGTGGCGACCACGATAACCAGTGACGACTCTTGCAGGACGACCACGATAACCAGTGGCGACCACGATAACCAGTGACGACTATTGCAGGACGACCACGATAACCAGTGGCGACCACGATAACCAGTGACGACCACGATAACCAGTGGCGACCACGATAACCAGTGACGACCACGATAACCAGTGACGACCACGATAACCAGTGACGACCACGATAACCAGTGGCGACCACGATAACCAGTGACGACTATTGCAGGACGACCACGATAACCAGTGACGACCACGATAACCAGTGACGACTATTGCAGGACGACCACGATAACCAGTGGCGACCACGATAACCAGTGACGACTATTGCAGGACGACCACGATAACCAGTGGCGACCACGATAACCAGTGACGACCACGATAACCAGTGGCGACCACGATAACCAGGGACGACCACGATAACCAGTGACAACCACGATAACCAGTGGCGACCACGATAACCAGTGGCGACCACGATAACCAGTGACGACCACGATAACCAGTGACAACCACGATAACCAGTGGCGACCACGATAACCAGTGACGACCACGATAACCAGTGGCGACCACGATAACCAGTGACGACCACGATAACCAGTGGCGACCACGATAACCAGTGGCGACCACGATAACCAGTGGCGACCACGATAACCAGTGGCGACCACGATAACCAGTGACGACTATTGCAGGACGACCACGATAACCAGTGGCGACCACGATAACCAGTGACGACCACGATAACCAGTGGCGACCACGATAACCAGTGACGACCACGATAACCAGTGACGACCACGATAACCAGTGACGACCACGATAACCAGTGGCGACCACGATAACCAGTGACGACTATTGCAGGACGACCACGATAACCAGTGACGACCACGATAACCAGTGACGACTATTGCAAGACGACCACGATAACCAGTGGCGACCACGATAACCAGTGACGACTATTGCAGGACGACCACGATAACCAGTGGCGACCACGATAACCAGTGACGACCACGATAACCAGTGGCGACCACGATAACCAGGGACGACCACGATAACCAGTGACGACCACGATAACCAGTGACGACCACGATAACCAGTGACGACCACGATAACCAGTGACGACCACGATAACCAGTGACGACCACGATAACCAGTGGCGACCACGATAACCAGGGACGACCACGATAACCAGGGACGACCACGATAACCAGTGACGACCACGATAACCAGTGACGACCACGATAACCAGTGGCGACCACGATAACCAGGGACGACCACGATAACCAGTGACGACCACGATAACCAGTGGCGACCACGATAACCAGTGACGACCACGATAACCAGTGACGACCACGATAACCAGTGGCGACCACGATAACCAGGGACGACCACGATAACCAGTGGCGACCACGATAACCAGGGACGACCACGATAACCAGTGACGACCACGATAACCAGTGACGACCACGATAACCAGTGACGACCACGATAACCAGTGACGACCACGATAACCAGTGACGACCACGATAACCAGTGACGACCACGATAACCAGTGACGACCACGATAACCAGTGACGACTGAGAACATATTACTGATCTGTCAACGCCATCTTGTTCCTTGTACTAAATAAATGTTAGTAAGAGTATTATAATATTGTGTCAGAGAATATTTTAAAGTGAGGAATACATTAATATTTAAGTTTCTTAACCCATATTTTCACGAGTAAAAGTATTTATTATTGTGTTGTCTTAGAGCCGTGTACAGGTAACACTTATGTGCTCATGATGAGTGTTTCAGTGGCACTCACGGAGCCACTCACGTGAGTGCTAAACATCTCTCACTCAGTGGCACTCACGGAGCCACTCACGTGAGTGCTAAACATCTCTCACTCAGAGGCACTCACGGAGCCACTCACGTGAGTGCTAAACATCTTTCACTCAGTGGCACACTCACGGAGCCACTCACGTGAGTGCTAAACATCTCTCACTCAGTGGCACTCACGGAGCCACTCATGTGAGTGCTAAACATCTCTCACTCAGTGGCACTCACGGAGCCACTCACGTGAGTGCTAAACATCTCTCACTCAGTGGCACTCACGGAGCCACTCACGTGAGTGCTAAACATCTCTCACTCAGTGGCACTCACGGAGCCACTCACGTGAGTGCTAAACATCTCTCACTCAGTGGCACTCACGGAGCCACTCACGTGAGTGCTAAACATCTCTCACTCAGTGGCACTCACGGAGCCACTCACGTGAGTGCTAAACATCTCTCACTCAGTGGCACTCACGGAGCCACTCACGTGAGTGCTAAACATCTCTCACTCAGTGGCACTCACGGAGCCACTCACGTGAGTGCTAAACATCTCTCACTCAGAGGCACTCACGGAGCCACTCACGTGAGTGCTAAACATCTCTCACTCAGAGGCACTCACGGAGCCACTCACGTGAGTGCTAAACATCTCTCACTCAGTGGCACTCACGGAGCCACTCACGTGAGTGCTAAACATCTCTCACTCAGTGGCACTCACGGAGCCACTCACGTGAGTGCTAAACATCTCTCACTCAGAGGCACTCACGGAGCCACTCACGTGAGTGCTAAACATCTCTCACTCAGAGGCACTCACGGAGCCACTCACGTGAGTGCTAAACATCTCTCACTCAGTGGCACTCACGGAGCCATTCACGTGAGTGCTAAACATCTCTCTCAGTGGCACTCACGGAGCCACTCACGTGAGTGCTAAACATCTCTCACTCAGTGGCACTCACGGAGCCACTCACGTGAGTGCTAAACATCTCTCACTCAGTGGCACTCACGGAGCCACTCACGTGAGTGCTAAACATCTTTCACTCAGTGGCACTCACGGAGCCACTCACGTGAGTGCTAAACATCTTTCACTCAGTAAACAAACAAATTTCTACCATAACTCAGCAGCGTACTAACCCAACCAGCCCACTTAACCTAATGATCCCCAGCTATACAAATTGTAGATATATGTGTCAGCCGTTACCTGTCATAGAAGGCTGGGTTTATAACGGTGATTGCTGTAACGTAAGAAACATGACCTATTAGTTGAGAGGCGGAGATGGCAGTATACAGTTCACCTGTTCTTGGGTGAGTCTTATATGTTTATTCTCTAGTGGTGATGTTATTTGTCATTGATCATAATCTTGGAGCAGTGCCAGAGTGTCATTGATCATAATCTTGGAGCAGTGCCAGTGTCATTGATCATATTCTTGGAACAGTGCCAGTGTCATTGATCATAATCTTGGAGCAGTGCCAGAGTGTCATTGATCATAATCTTGGAGCAGTGCCAGAGTGTCATTGATCATAATCTTGGAGCAGTGCCAGAGTGCCATTGATCATAATCTTGGAGCAGTGCCAGAGTGTCATTGATCATAATCTTGGAGCAGTGCCAGAGTGCCATTTAAGTACTAATGAGGTATGAGGGGCCCCAGGCAGGTATTCTTAGTCAAGACTGTGGACGCTTGTACCCAGACACAGCTGGGACTTGCTTAACTGTCTCAAGTGAACAGCTCCTCAAACAAGAAGATTAACATCTGTCAACCCATAAAATCTTACGTTATCTTGCGGGTGAAAAATGCGGGAATCTTTTAAGAACAGTATCAATATTTGACAAATAGTGTTTTCCTAACTCAAACAATGTGGGGTTTATTATTCTACACATTTCTAATGTCTCTCAGGTGTTGACATTCAGGTAGATAGTGGTCAAGGCGGTGTCCGTCACTCTCACCACAGATTCTCTTACCTGACGTTAGTGACTTTGTAACAATGTCAAAATAGCAATCTTATGTAATCTCACCAATTCATTGTACCTTCTTGTGAATACAAATTATTACATTTTTATTATATTATTATTCATTCACCCAGCAGTAACCAGGGCCAGGCGTCAACACTTCAGCAACTATAGTTACTCGGGGCCAGGTGTCAACACTTGAGCAACTATAGTTACTCGGGGCCAGGCGTCAACACCTGAGCAACTATAGTTACTCGGGGCCAGGTGTCAACACTTGAGCAACTATAGTTACTCGGGGCCAGGTGTCAACACTTGAGCAACTATAGTTACTCGGGGCCAGGCGTCAACACCTGAGCAACTATAGTTACTCGGGGCCAGGTGTCAACACTTGAGCAACTATAGTTACTCGGGGCCAGGCGTCAACACCTGAGCAACTATAGTTACTCGGGGCCAGGTGTCAACACTTGAGCAACTATAGTTACTCGGGGCCAGGTGTCAACACTTGAGCAACTATAGTTACTCGGGGCCAGGCGTCAACACCTGAGCAACTATAGTTACTCGGGGCCAGGTGTCAACACTTGAGCAACTATACTTACTCGGGGCCAGGCGTCAACACCTGAGCAACTATAGTTACTCGGGGCCAGGTGTCAACACTTGAGCAACTATAGTTACTCGGGGCCAGGTGTCAACACCTGAGCAACTATAGTTACTCGGGGCCAGGCGTCAACACTTGAGCAACTATAGTTACTCGGGGCCAGGTGTCAACACCTGAGCAACTATAGTTACTCGGGGCCAGGCGTCAACACTTGAGCAACTATAGTTACTCGGGGCCAGGTGTCAACACCTGAGCAACTATAGTTACTCGGGGCCAGGCGTCAACACTTGAGCAACTATAGTTACTCGGGGCCAGGCGTCAACACCTGAGCAACTATAGTTACTCGGGGCCAGGCGTCAACACTTGAGCAACTATAGTTACTCGGGGCCAGGCGTCAACACTTGAGCAACTATAGTTACTCGGGGCCAGGCGTCAACACTTGAGCAACTATAGTTACTCGGGGCCAGGCGTCAACACTTGAGCAACTATACTTACTCGGGGCCAGGCGTCAACACTTGAGCAACTATAGTTACTCGGGGCCAGGCGTCAACACTTGAGCAACTATAGTTACTCGGGGCCAGGCGTCAACACTTGAGCAACTATACTCACCCGGGGCCAGGCGTCAACACTTGAGCAACTATACTTACTCGGGGCCAGGCGTCAACACTTGAGCAACTATACTCACCCGGGGCCAGGCGTCAACACTTGAGCAACTATACTTACTCGGGGCCAGGCGTCAACACTTGAGCAACTATAGTTACTCGGGGCCAGGCGTCAACACTTGAGCAACTATAGTTACTCGGGGCCAGGTGTCAACACTTGAGCAACTATACTTACTCGGGGCCAGGCGTCAACACTTGAGCAACTATAGTTACTCGGGGCCAAGCGTCAACACTTGAGCAACTATACTTACTCGGGGCCAGGCGTCAACACTTGAGCAACTATAGTTACTCGGGGCCAGGCGTCAACACTTGAGCAACTATAGTTACTCGGGGCCAGGTGTCAACACTTGAGCAACTATAGTTACTCGGGGCCAGGCGTCAACACTTGAGCAACTATACTCACCCGGGGCCAGGCGTCAACACTTGAGCAACTATACTCACCCAGGGCCAGGCGTCAACACTTGAGCAACTATACTCACCCGGGGCCAGGCGTCAACACTTGAGCAACTATACTCACCCGGGGCCAGGCGTCAACACTTGAGCAACTATACTCACCCAGGGCCAGGCGTCAACACTTGAGCAACTATACTCACCCGGGGCCAGGCGTCAACACTTGAGCAACTATACTCACCCGGGGCCAGGCGTCAACACTTGAGCAACTATACTTACTCGGGGCCAGGCGTCAACACTTGAGCAACTATACTTACTCGGGGCCAGGCGTCAACACTTGAGCAACTATACTCACCCGGGGCCAGGCGTCAACACTTGAGCAACTATACTCACCCGGGGCCAGGCGTCAACACTTGAGCAACTATACTCACCCGGGGCCAAGCGTCAACACTTGAGCAACTATACTCACCCGGGGCCAAGCGTCAACACTTGAGCAACTATACTCACCCGGGGCCAGGCGTCAACACTTGAGCAACTATACTTACCCGGGGCCAGGCGTCAACACTTGAGCAACTATACTCACCCGGGGCCAGGCGTCAACACTTGAGCAACTATACTTACTCGGGGCCAGGCGTCAACACTTGAGCAACTATACTCACCCGGGGCCAGGCGTCAACACTTGAGCAACTATACTCACCCGGGGCCAGGCGTCAACACTTGAGCAACTATACTCACCCGGGGCCAGGCGTCAACACTTGAGCAACTATACTCACCCGGGGCCAGGCGTCAACACTTGAGCAACTATACTCACCCGAGACCAGGCGTCAACACTTGAGCAACTATACTCACCCGGGGCCAGGCGTCAACACTTGAGCAACTATACTCACCCGGGGCCAGGCGTCAACACTTGAGCAACTATACTCACCCGGGGCCAGGCGTCAACACTTGAGCAACTATAGTTACTCGGGGCCAAGCGTCAACACTTGAGCAACTATACTCACCCGGGGCCAGGCGTCAACACTTGAGCAACTATACTTACTCGGGGCCAAGCGTCAACACTTGAGCAACTATACTCACCCGGGGCCAGGCGTCAACACTTGAGCAACTATACTTACTCGGGGCCAGGCGTCAACACTTGAGCAACTATGCTCACCCGGGGCCAGGCGTCAACACTTGAGCAACTATACTCACTCGGGGCCAGGCGTCAACACTTGAGCAACTATACTCACCCGGGGCCAGGCGTCAACACTTGAGCAACTATACTCACCCGGGGCCAGGCGTCAACACTTGAGCAACTATACTCACCCGGGGCCAGGCGTCAACTCTTGAGCAACTATACTCACCCGGGGCCAGGCGTCAACACTTGAGCAACTATACTCACCCGGGGCCAGGCGTCAACACTTGAGCAACTATACTCACCCGGGGCCAGGCGTCAACACTTGAGCAACTATACTCACCCGGGGCCAGGCGTCAACACTTGAGCAACTATACTCACCCGGGACCAGGCGTCAACACTTGAGCAACTATACTCACCCGGGGCCAGGCGTCAACACACACTTGAGCAACTATACTCACCCGGGGCCAGGCGTCAACACTTCAGCAACTATACTCACCCGGGGCCAGGCGTCAAAAAACACTTGAGCAACTATACTCACCCGGGGCCAGGCGTCAACACTTGAGCAACTATACTCACCCGGGGCCAGGCGTCAACACTTGAGCAACTATACTCACCCGGGGCCAAGCGTCAACACTTGAGCAACTATACTCACCCGGGGCCAGGCGTCAACACTTGAGCAACTATAGTTACTCGGGGCCAGGCGTCAACACTTGAGCAACTATACTCACCCGGGGCCAGGCGTCAACACTTGAGCAACTATAGTTACTCGGGGCCAGGCGTCAACACTTGAGCAACTATACTCACCCGGGGCCAGGCGTCAACACTTGAGCAACTATAGTTACTCGGGGCCAGGCGTCAACACTTGAGCAACTATACTCACCCGGGGCCAGGCGTCAACACTTGAGCAACTATACTTACTCGGGGCCAGGCGTCAACACTTCAGCAACTATACTCACCCGGGGCCAGGCGTCAACACTTGAGCAACTATAGTTACTCGGGGCCAGGCGTCAACACTTGAGCAACTATACTCACCCGGGGCCAGGCGTCAACACTTCAGCAACTATACTCACCCGGGGCCAGGCGTCAACACTTCAGCAACTATACTCACCCGGGGCCAAGCGTCAACACTTGTGCAACTATACTCACCCGGGGCCAGGCGTCAACACTTGAGCAACTATAGTTACTCGGGGCCAAGCGTCAACACTTGAGCAACTATACTCACCCGGGGCCAGGCGTCAACACTTGAGCAACTATACTTACTCGGGGCCAAGCGTCAACACTTGAGCAACAATACTCACCCGGGGCCAGGCGTCAACACTTGAGCAACTATAGTTACTCGGGGCCAGGCGTCAACACTTGAGCAACTATACTCACCCGGGGCCAGGCGTCAACACTTGAGCAACTATAGTTACTCGGGGCCAGGCGTCAACACTTGAGCAACTATACTCACCCGGGGCCAGGCGTCAACACTTGAGCAACTATAGTTACTCGGGGCCAGGCGTCAACACTTGAGCAACTATACTCACCCGGGGCCAGGCGTCAACACTTAAGCAACTATACTTACTCGGGGCCAGGCGTCAACACTTGAGCAACTATACTCACCCGGGGCCAGGCGTCAACACTTGAGCAACTATAGTTACTCGGGGCCAGGCGTCAACACTTGAGCAACTATACTCACCCGGGGCCAGGCGTCAACACTTCAGCAACTATACTCACCCGGGGCCAGGCGTCAACACTTCAGCAACTATACTCACCCGGGGCCAAGCGTCAACGCTTGAGCAACTATACTCACCCGGGGCCAGGCGTCAACACTTGAGCAACTATACTTACTCGGGGCCAGGCGTCAACAAACACTTGAGCAACTATGCTCACCCGGGGCCAGGCGTCAACACTTGAGCAACTATACTTACTCGGGGCCAGGCGTCAACACTTGAGCAACTATACTTACTCGGGGCCAGGCGTCAACAAACACTTGAGCAACTATACTTACTCGGGGCCAGGCGTCAACACTTGAGCAACTATACTCACCTGGGGCCAGGCGTCAACACTTGAGCAACTATACTTACTCGGGGCCAGGCGTCAACAAACACTTGAGCAACTATACTTACTCGGGGCCAGGCGTCAACACTTGAGCAACTATACTCACCTGGGGCCAGGCGTCAACACTTGAGCAACTATACTCACTCGGGGCCAGGCGTCAACACTTGAGCAACTATACTCACCCGGGGCCAGGCGTCAACACTTGAGCAACTATACTCACCCGGGGCCAAGCGTCAACACTTGTGCAACTATACTCACCCGGGGCCAAGCGTCAACACTTGTGCAACTATACTCACTCGGGGCCAGGCGTCAACACTTGAGCAACTATACTCACCCGGGGCCAGGCGTCAACACTTCAGCAACTATACTCACCCGGGGCCAAGCGTCAACACTTGTGCAACTATACTCACCCGGGGCCAAGCGTCAACACTTGTGCAACTATACTCACTCGGGGCCAGGCGTCAACACTTGAGCAACTATACTCACCTGGGGCCAGGCGTCAACACTTCAGCAACTATACTCACCCGGGGCCAGGCGTCAACACTTCAGCAACTATACTCACCCGGGGCCAGGCGTCAACACTTGAGCAACTATACTCACCCGGGGCCAGGCGTCAACACTTGAGCAACTATACTCACCCGGGACCAGGCGTCAACAAACACTTGAGCAACTATACTCACCCGGGGCCAGGCGTCAACAAACACTTGAGCAACTATACTCACCCGGGACCAGGCGTCAACAAGCACTTGAGCAACTATACTCACCCGGGGCCAGGCGTCAACACTTGAGCAACTATACTCACCCGGGGCCAGGCGTCAACAAGCACTTGAGCAACTATACTCACCCGGGGCCAGGCGTCAACAAGCACTTGAGCAACTATACTCACCCGGGGCCAGGCGTCAACAAGCACTTGAGCAATTATACTCAAGAACCTCTCCATCTTTTCTCAATCTCTGACGGCTTTGTTTATACTTATTAAATAACTTACGAGCATTGAAACTTGAGTCATATGGTACTAGTGTTATAAACAGCCCCCTGGAGCACATAACCTGTTTAATATATGTACAGACAGCCGCCAAAGATTGAGAAAAGATGGACAGGTTCGTGGGTACTCTTGTAAATACTTGATATATCCATGTTCTGGTTGATAGCTGATTGACGGGTTGAGTTATGTGAGGTTGGGTCTTACCATGAGCGCCAGGGAGGGTAGCCCTAGTCACCTGGGGCCAAATTCACGAAAGAACTTACGCAAACACTTACGAACGTGTACATCTTTCCTCAATCTTTGACGGCTTTGGCTACATTTATTAAACAGTTTACAAGCATGAAAACTTCCCATTCAACTGTTGTTATTGTTCTAAATAGCCTCTTGGTGCTTCGGAGCTCATTAACTGTTTAATAATTGTAAACAAAGCCGCCAAAGATTGAGAAAAGATGTACAGGTTCGAAGGTGTTTGCGTAAGTTCTTTCGTGAATCTGGCCCCAGGAACTGTATACTCCTCTTCCATCGGCGTAACGACAGAAAAATAGCATTTTTTGGTATTGAATTCTGGTGAGAAAAATCTACTTTTACGAGTGGATTGTAGAAGCACATTGTTCTAATATAGGGGCAGTGTTATCATTTTGTGAGGAGTGTGGGTGTGCACTCTTGACCAGCCTCAACACTGGTGTTGTCCAACTAATATTACCAACCATAACATCATGGGATCAGTTCCTGCACAGGACTGAGACGTCTGGGAGGGAATTACCAGGGGAAAGCTTCAAGCCGTTACGATTATACTGTGTACAGCTGGTACAGTCTACAGTTGCATATATTGATGTGTGTACAGCTGGCACAGTCTACAGTTGCATATATTGATGTGTGTACAGCTGGCACAGTCTACAGTTGCATATATTGATGTGTGTACAGCTGGCACAGTCTACAGTTGCATATATTGATGTGTATACAGCTGGCACAGTCTACAGTTGCATATATTGATGTGTGTACAGCTGGTACAGTCTACAGTTGCATATATTGATGTGTGTACAGCTGGCACAGTCTACAGTTGCATATATTGATGTGTGTACAGCTGGTACAGTCTACAGTTGCATATATTGATGTGTGTACAGCTGGTACAGTCTACAGTTGCATATATTGATGTGTGTACAGCTGGCACAGTCTACAGTTGCATATATTGATGTGTGTACATCTGGTACAGTCTACAGTTGCATATATTGATGTGTGTACAGCTGGCACAGTCTACAGTTGCATATATTGATGTGTGTACAGCTGGCACAGTCTACAGTTGCATATATTGATGTGTGTACAGCTGGCACAGTCTACAGTTGCATATATTGATGTGTGTACAGCTGGTACAGTCTACAGTTGCATATATTGATGTGTGTACAGCTGGCACAGTCTACAGTTGCATATATTGATGTGTGTACAGCTGGCACAGTCTACAGTTGCATATATTGATGTGTGTACAGCTGGTACAGTCTACAGTTGCATATATTGATGTGTGTACAGCTGGCACAGTCTACAGTTGCATATATTGATGTGTGTACAGCTGGTACAGTCTACAGTTGCATATATTGATGTGTGTACAGCTGGTACAGTCTACAGTTGCATATATTGATGTGTGTACATCTGGTACAGTCTACAGTTGCATATATTGATGTGTGTACAGCTGGCACAGTCTACAGTTGCATATATTGATGTGTGTACAGCTGGCACAGTCTACAGTTGCATATATTGATGTGTATACAGCTGGTACAGTCTACAGTTGCATATATTGATGTGTGTACAGCTGGTACAGTCTACAGTTGCATATATTGATGTGTGTACATCTGGTACAGTCTACAGTTGCATATATTGATGTGTGTACAGCTGGCACAGTCTACAGTTGCATATATTGATGTGTGTACAGCTGGCACAGTCTACAGTTGCATATATTGATGTGTATACAGCTGGTACAGTCTACAGTTGCATATATTGATGTGTGTACAGCTGGTACAGTCTACAGTTGCATATATTGATGTGTATACAGCTGGTACAGTCTACAGTTGCATATATTGATGTATATACAGCTGGCACAGTCTACAGTTGCATATATTGATGTGTGTACAGCTGGTACAGTCTACAGTTGCATATATTGATGTGTATACAGCTGGTACAGTCTACAGTTGCATATATTGATGTGTGTACAGCTGGTACAGTCTACAGCTGCATATATTGATGTGTGTACAGCTGGTACAGTCTACAGTTGCATATATTGATGTGTGTACAGCTGGTACAGTCTACAGTTGCATATATTGATGTGTGTACAGCTGGCACAGTCTACAGTTGCATATATTGATGTGTGTACAGCTGGTACAGTCTACAGTTGCATATATTGATGTGTGTACAGCTGGCACAGTCTACAGTTGCATATATTGATGTGTATACAGCTGGTACAGTCTACAGTTGCATATATTGATGTGTATACAGCTGGCACAGTCTACAGTTGCATATATTGATGTGTGTACAGCTGGTACAGTCTACAGCTGCATATATTGATGTGTGTACAGCTGGTACAGTCTACAGTTGCATATATTGATGTGTGTACAGCTGATACAGTCTACAGTTGCATATATTGATGTGTATACAGCTGGCACAGTCTACAGTTGCATATATTGATGTGTGTACAGCTGGTACAGTCTACAGTTGCATATATTGATGTGTGTACAGCTGGTACAGTCTACAGTTGCATATATTGATGTGTGTACAGCTGGCACAGTCTACAGTTGCATATATTGATGTGTGTATAGCTGGCACAGTCTACAGTTGCATATATTGATGTGTGTACAGCTGGCACAGTCTACAGCTGCATATATTGATGTGTGTACAGCTGGCACAGTCTACAGTTGCATATATTGATGTGTGTACAGCTGGCACAGTCTACAGTTGCATATATTGATGTGTGTACAGCTGGCACAGTCTACAGTTGCATATATTGATGTGTGTACAGCTGGTACAGTCTACAGTTGCATATATTGATGTGTGTACAGCTGGCACAGTCTACAGCTGCATATATTGATGTGTGTACAACTGGTACAGTCTACAGTTGCATATATTGATGTGTGTACAGCTGGTACAGTCTACAGCTGCATATATTGATGTGTGTACAGCTGGTACAGTCTACAGCTGCATATATCGATGTGTGTACAGCTGGTACAGTCTACAGTTGCATATATTGATGTGTGTACAGCTGGTACAGTCTACAGTTGCATATATTGATGTGTGTACAGCTGGTACAGTCTACAGTTGCATATATTGATGTGTATACAGCTGGTACAGTCTACAGTTGCATATATTGATGTGTATACAGCTGGCACAGTCTACAGCTGCATATATTGATGTGTATACAGCTGGTACAGTCTACAGCTGCATATATTGATGTGTGTACAGCTGGCACAGTCTACAGTTGCATATATTGATGTGTATACAGCTGGCACAGTCTACAGCTGCATATATTGATGTGTGTACAGCTGGTACAGTCTACAGCTGCATATATTGATGTGTATACAGCTGGCACAGTCTACAGCTGCATATATTGATGTGTATACAGCTGGCACAGTCTACAGTTGCATATATTGATGTGTATACAGCTGGCACAGTCTACAGCTGCATATATTGATGTGTGTACAGCTGGTACAGTCTACAGTTGCATATATTGATGTGTATACAGCTGGCACAGTCTACAGTTGCATTGTTACCTAATCTTAAGACAGAGATTCTCGAGTCAATACCCAGTTGTGAATTCTCTAAGAGTTACTAATAAGAAAACCGGTTAGGTTGGGTTAGGTTAGGTTAGGTTAGGTTGTAGCACAGACGTCTCCGGAGGTCACTAGTGACTTCCGGTTATGGGGACGCGTGTCCTGCGTAGTCAATTTAGTCCTGCATAGGAAGTATAAAATGTTCTGAAGGCCTCGTTATCTAGTTAACTGAAAGCTATGACAACTTGTGCTAGCTTCGTAAGTGCTGGGGACGATGTTTTGGTAATGTGTAGCAAAATAGTTGTTTTGTGTGTGGGTGTGTGTACTGCCAAATTTGTACTGGCATATGTGTGTGTGTGTACGTATCCTTGTGTACAGGTGCCCTTGAGTGTGTGTGTGTGTGTGCAGGTGTACACGTGTGTGTGTGTGTGTGTGTGTGTGCAGGTGTACACGTGTGTGTGTGTGTGTGTGTGTGTGTGTGTGTGTGTGTGTGTGTGTGTGTGTGTGTGTGTGTGTGTGTGTGTGTGTGTGTGTGTGTGTGTGTGTGTGTGTGTGTGTGTGTGTGTGTGTGTGTGTGTGTGTGTGTGTGTGTGTGTGTGTGTGTGTGCGTGCTCGCGCGCGTGTGTGTGGGGCCTTCTCCACAAACACGAGAGGGCAGCTGGTGGCGCTTGACTGTTTGTTGACATTGCCGGCGGTTGTGAAGAGGGAAACAACATTTATCAAGATATTTATGTTGATATACTTCCGAGAACTTCACAAAGCAAGTAACTTATATACCCGAAGGTCTGCAACACAATCACAGTTCGGGGACCATTATTTAGGGATTAGTTGCAAAGTCGTTCCCGACACAACTGCGAAAGCGCCACTCAGTACTGCCGAATCAACAACCCTTCCTCTGGGGGAAGCTGTCACAACTCATCACACAAAAATGAGGTCTCGGTATACCCATTGAAATTGAAATTTAAATAAGTTTATTGAGGTAAAATACACACAAAGGGATGAGGTAGCTCAAGCTATTCTCAACCCATTTCGGTATACCCATAATTTCACCTTCATTTCTTTGACGACATAACTAACTTTTTCGTCTGTGTTCTTAGTAATATCATGTTTGTCTGGGATGCGTTGTACCAATGTTAGTTTTACCAGTTGATATGTTCTTAAACTCTTTATCTGTAACCAGATGTTAGCTCCAAATGTCCAGTCCTCATCCTAGGGTTAAAATTAACATTCCAGACAATCTTAAACAGCACTTTAAGGCTTATGTACATAAGTGGTACACTGGGTATACACCTGTATCAGTGGACCACTTTTACAATGATCTTGTCAGTATCATTACCAGTTATTATGATACCTGGGTTAAATCAAGGCCAAAAAAGAACACTGGTTCTTCCTCATGGACAGAGGATCCTATTATTATTGCAGAGCTAAAGTGCTTCAGCTGCTGACTCTTATAAACGAGACAAAACAGCTGACAATTTACTTGCATTCCTTAATGCCAACAGAGATTTTCGCGAGCTTAAGGGTCAAGTTAAGAACACATATTGGGAACAATTCCTACAAGGTATCAATAGAACTACAACATTATCAGAAATGTGGAACAAAATTAAAAACATTACCAAACCTTCAGCCCCAGTTCAGCTTCATCATACTCCTGCAGAATATGCTGACATGCTCCTAGCTCAATGGTCTAGTGTCTCACAAATTTCTTCCTTACCCCCAGATATACAGCAGCATTTAAGACATACCAACATTAACAGAAACTTTAATATTGAAATAGCACGCTCCTCACCAGATTTAACAGATCAGTTTGCTATAACCCCCTTTGAATTAACATCAGCATTAGTGAAACCTAAACAAACTGCCCCTGGTGAGGATGGTGTAACTTATAACACCTTGACCTCTATCAAATGAGCCTCTCACAAGATATCTTGCCAAAGAAATGGACACAGAGTCTCATAATACCAATTTTTAAACCTAACTCTCAAAAATTCAGACCCTTTTCCCTTACATCTTGTATGTGTAAAGTCTTGGAGAGAATTGTTCTCAATCGTGTCATGTTTCAGGTCAAAGGAAAACTGGCTTCTAACCTATATGGGTTCATGCCCAAGTGTAGCACACAAACACAGGCAGGATGGGACACAGGCAGCCTTTATTGACCTAAAGTCAGCTTTCGATGTAGCGAATGGCGAAATAATATTAGAGCAACTTGCTGAATTTGGAATCAAAGGTAATCTTCTGAGTTGGATAAAGAGCTACCTATCCAACAGGCGTGCTAGTGTCCTATTTAAAGGAGTTAAAAGTACAAGAACAGATGCATTCGAACTAGGCACACCTCAAGGTGGTGTCCTAAGCCCTATGCTCTTCAATATACTTATCCACAAACTTATCCATGACATACCTGTACAACCTACGGAAACTGTTATATGTTATGCTGATGATATTTGTATTATGGCACACAGTAAACCAAGGCTACAAGTGTTACTTGATGCATTCTCCAAGAAAGTAGTAGAATGTGGCCTCATAATATCTGTTGATAAAACAAGGGTTCTTGTTCCCCATTCTCTTCATGTTAACTATACTATTAATGGAGTGCCCGTGGAGACGTGTGAGTCTTATAAATATCTTGGAGTCGAGGTTAATGATACAAATCTCATCAGCAACCTGCGCAAAAAACTTGTTGAGCGTCTTAAACCTCTCAAAACTCTTGTTGGCAAAGGATTTGGCATTAACATAAAATATGCTCGTAGTTTTTATATTGCCTTTGTACGATCTGTTGTTGATTATTATGCCTTGCATCTTCTTAATTTTTCTCCTAAACAATTACAAGGCCTAGATGTAGTACAGAATGATGCCATGCGCATCATTCTGGGTTGTCCTAGAACTGTCAGCATTCTGGGTTGTCCTAGAACTGTCAGCATTCTGGGTTGTCCTAGAACTGTCAGAGTTGTTAACATGAGAAAGGAACTAAACTTACCTTCTATTTACGAAAGAATAGTTCTACTTAGTACTATGCTTTGCACCAAAACTTTGTAAAATAATGGTCCCCCTCAGCACTATTCAAATTAAATTGAGATCCATTCTAAACAATTCTGACTGTTCCCTCAATCCGCCGGAAAAAGCTCCCTACAGTGTGTGGCTCAGTTGTTGTGCCTATAATCTTCTGAAGCTGAATGTGTCTCCTAGTCCTGATAAAACTGTTCACTATATTCCCCCTTGGAAAGATGTGGAGGTCTCTCTGCATTATACCCCCATCAGTGTAAAAAAAATGTATAACACTGAAATTATGAGATGTATAACACTAGAAGCTATTGACAGTCATCTTCAAAATCTCAAACCAACTGAATCCTATGCCTTTGCTGATGGTTCTGTGCAATTAGGCACTGGTAGAACAGGTTGTGCATGTGCAGTGTATAAAGGGAAAGAGATGATCATATCTAGTACACAGAGATTGAACAACTGGACAAGCACGACACAGACCGAGCTATTGGGTATTTATCTAGCCACTGAATACCTTAAGCTCAATGGTGGTGGAGTGATATTCTGTGACTCTAAAAGTGCTCTGCGGTTCTTAAATAACCCATCACAATGTACGTCTGAAGTAGCTTGTAATATTAAAAATGGAATGCAATTTTTGCCAATGATAATAACTATTGTATAAAATTTGTGTGGATCCCATCCCATGTTGGAGTTGGAAAACATGACTTTGTAGATCAATTGGCCAATGAGGCTTGCAGGAAATAAAACACTGATTATGACTTTGGACTATCTAATGCAGTTATTACAAACATACAAATTAAAGAAATTAATTCAGATTTAGAAGAATTAAGAAATGCCCAGAGCCCTGAAAGCTGCAGCATTAAAAACTATGACAACTTTTGTAATAATAGGTATTTGTATGGTCAGCACAGTAACCGGACCAGGCAATGTGATGTAGTCATTGCGGTAATTCGCCTTGGCTATAGACACATCTGGCAGGTTAGTGAGGCTGAGCCACTACCAGAATATTCAGATTGTAAACTCTGTGACATACCTTTAATGCATTCACTAGAACACTTATAGGTTCACATTAAACAATTATGCCCGAAACGCTTTGCGTAATAGTGGCTTTAGGCATTGTATGTACTAGCTCTACCTATAAGTCAACCAATCCTTGTAAAAATTTATTGTATGTATGTACCTTACCTAAATAAAATTGTATTGTATAAAATTGTATTGTATTGTATTGTATAAAGAATTTAGACCTCCTGGCCTATTGTTCCACCAACTGTGTAACTATTTCCATGTAACCCACCTTACCCCCCTGTTGTCAACCCATGTATATTTTTTGTTTTTTTGTTTTTCAAATCAACGCTGTTTGAATGTAATTTTCTGTAATAATTTGTAATTGTATTTGTGCTGCTTTTTCAACAATGTTCCCCCCTCTTTTACCTCTATTTTTTATATGTACTCATCACATCTTTTCTTTTTACCCATTAGTTTTAAGCTGTAGTCATTAATGTTTTGCCTGCCCGAAACGCTTTGCGTAATAGTGGCTTTAGGCATTGTATGTACTAGCTCTATGTATAAAGCCAACAAACTTTGTAAATCTCTTTATGTATGTACCTTACCTTAATAAAGATTATTATTATTATTATTATTATTATTTCCTTGACTCAGGTGTTCTGGACGACATCCTAACAATTTATCCAAAATTTACTTGTCCATTTTAAAGAATGAAGAACAATTTTATTTGCATTATTTCTAAGCAGCATCACTTATGAACCCATCCCTGCCCTTGTGTGGCAGTGCACAATAGAAAGTTACATTTACATATTCGTACATTAAAACATTGATTGTAAGCATGATATATATGTGCTTCAGCCTACAGTTTAGACCTATTGTCTTGTGTATGACCCTCTGTCCTGTGTACTAGCATTATCCTCACTATAATAAGACAATTGAATTCCTCAGAATAGGTAAAATTGTAAACAAATTTTGTCAATAAAGATGTTAATAGTACAATAATAATTCATTTCTTTCTATTCCCCCCCCCTCTCTCTTATTATTTTTGTACACATGTAAACACAGTAGGCTAGTTCCGCGAGCGCTTTGTCATGGGTTCGTATCCTGGCCGGGGAGGATTTACTGGGCACAAATCCTTAACTGTAGCCTCTGCTTAACTGAACAGTAAAATGTGTACTTGGTTGTAAAAATGATTCTTTCGCGGCGGGGATTGTATTCCAGGGACTTGCCCGAAACGCTACGCGTACTAGTGGCTGTACAAGAATGTAACAACTCTTGTATATATCTCAAAAAAGTTTAGTCTCGTGTACCAGGCTTTGCCTCCTCCTTTGTTCCTGGTCAACTTGTGCTACTTGCTCCCCCTGGAACACTTCCCGCCAGTGGTAAACTTCCAGGTCCCCAGTTACTGCTGGGTGAGCAGGGGAGATTAGTTAACGATAGTAGTAGGGATGGCAACGCACAGGGGATTTTTTTGGGGGGGAAAAAATCCCCTGTGTGAGCCATGGTTTTCAGGTCCAAAGGGGAAAAATCCCCTGTGTGAGCCAGGGTTTTTCAGGTTCCAAAATCCCGTGTGAGCCAGGGTTTTCAGGTAAATTTTGTGTCACAGATTTTAGAAGTAAGGATTTCTTATGAGAAAAATAATGTCATACGAGTTTGATAAAGTTCTTATGAGAAAAATAATTTCCAAGACATAGAAGTTTGTTAAGGCCTTATGGGACAAATTCAAGTAATGTATGTAGCTCTTTAGGGCTTCCAGGAGAACTCTACGGACATGTTTTACATGTTTTCAACTTACAAAATCGTCTATGTAAGCCTTAGTTATTCATGTAAATTTAGAAATTCGTGTTTGTGAGCCAGGGTTTTCAGTGTTTCGTACATCACACCCCCCTCCCTCCCCCCTTACCTCGCAATCTCTCGCGTCACCTTTATTTACCTTACGCCCGGCCAGCCAGACCTCTTATCTTATCTTCTCCATAATAATATCTGGACCGTCCCTCCTCTCTCTCTCTCTCTCCTTTCATTCAGTTCAACTATTTTCCAACATCGTATGTTTGCTCCTTTTCATTAAGCAAGTCAGTTTTACACAAATAAATCATGTTAGTAAGCATGTTCTAGCTCACGTTCCCCCACCTTAGTCCCCTGTCGTATAATGAATACTATCATTCCAATCCCTCTAAAATTTAAAAATAATCATATTTCAAATGTAGTTCAATACAGTAATTTAGTTACCAAGCTCCAGCGCTTGTCCTCCGCCTTAGCTCTCTCTCGTATCTTCGTTAGTATCAGTCCAATTTCCCTGAAATTTTTACCCTCTGTATTTCGGGCACCGTAAATAAGATCAAAACAGTTACCAAGCTCCAGCGCTTGTCCTCCGCCTTAGCTCTCTCTCGTATCTTCGTTATTACCTATTCAAATTCCCCGAAATTTCTACCCGCTGTATTTCAGACATAGTTTAGTAAATGCAAACAATTATCAAACTCTAGCTCTTGTCCCCAGCTTAGTTCATTTGTACAAGATCGTTAGTAACAGTCCAATTTCCCTGAAATTTTTACCCTCTGTATTTCAGGCTCCGTAAATAAGATCAAAACAGTTACCAAGCTCCAGCGCTTGTCCTCCGCCTTAGTTCTCTTTCATATCTTTGTAAATAAACCATCAATTTCCCTTAAATTTTTACCCTCTGTATTTCAGACACCGTAAATAAAATCAAGTCAGTTATCGAGCTCCAGCTCTCGTCCCCGCCTTAATTCTCTTTCGTATCTTTGTAAATAACCCATCAATTTCCCTAAAATTAAAAGCAGACATACTTCAAAGTTAGTAAATAAGATCAAGTCAGTTACTGAGCTCCAGCTCTCGTCCCCCACCTTCTTCCACCCTCAAGTCTTTTGTAAATAAACCATCAATTTCCCCTAAATTTTTACCCTCTGTATTTCAGACATAGTAAATATGATGAAAACAATTATAAAACTCTAGCTCTTGTCCTCTGTCCAAGTTCACTCCTGTAAATTCATTACTATCAATCCAAATCCCCCTGAGATTTAAACACCCAACTACATTTTCAGACATAGTAAATA
Source organism: Procambarus clarkii (assembly GCF_040958095.1). Classification (NCBI taxonomy): domain Eukaryota; kingdom Metazoa; phylum Arthropoda; class Malacostraca; order Decapoda; family Cambaridae; genus Procambarus; species Procambarus clarkii. The sequence continues at coordinate 15,200,135 of NC_091167.1, forward strand.
AAAACCAGTTCAGTTATCAAGTTTCAACTCTTATGCCCCAGCTTAGTTCATTTGTGCAAGTTCTTTATTTTCCAACTAAATCACCCTGAGATTTAAGATCACCGTATTTCTAACGTAGTAAAATTAATCGGGGCATTAGCCAAGTTTCCATTTCCTCAGCCTTAGATCATCAGACATAAATATATTCGATCAAGTCCATCTCCAGCCTAACTCTTATTCGAGTACACACATAACCCCAACCTGTGTATTTATCTTGCACCCCCTCCCACCTTCCTCCATCTCATCTCACCTTACCCTTTTCCTCCCTTACCTTCTCATCCCCAACGTATCCAAACCTTCAATAATCATACTGTATTGCATATTTTCTCTATATTCAGCTGTGTTCTTCACTTTTTGTCCGTGTTTTCTGTGTTCATTCCATGTTCTACAAATGTTCACAGTCCCATTCAGTTCATATTTTCACAAGTATCTCCATTTTTTCTGTAATCTTTCTCTTAGTCTCATTATGTTCTCTACAAATTCTAGTCATATTTTCTATGTTTTCATGTTCATCACATGTACTCTTTACAACTTTTATACTCAATATTCATGCTAACTTCCATATGTTGTGTTCTTTGTCAATATTCATGTTCCTCTACAAGTTCATGTTCCTCACAAGATCACTTCGTTTTTTCACCTTCACTTCCATGTTTTCTACATTCTTTGTCATATTCTCCATGTTCTTCACAAGTCCATTGTTCATTCTTTGTAATCCCTATTCTCCTTATCATGTTTTCATGTTCTCTGTAAGTTCATATTCCCAGCATGTTCACTGTATTCATTCATCAACTTTTCTTACATGTGTTCTTTGCCATGTTCCCCATATGTTCTCTGGGTTTTCCCCTTACATGTTATTTAACGTTCCTTAACTAAAAAAATCTTTCGCCAATCAACTAAAACATAGTCACTTTCGTCATTTCTCAACTAAACCTATTATCCAGTCAACTAAAAATAGTCAGAAATAGCCTCGTTCAACACTGTTCTTAACTAAAACAACCTTTCTCTTAGCTAAAAATTGTCAAAGGAAACTTTTTCAGCACTTTCTTAACAGGCGCTATGTTTCATCAAGAAAAATTGTCAAAGGAAACTTTCCAAAACTGTTCATAACTAGCTTTTATCCATCGTCAATCAACTAAAAATAATAACTTTCATCATTTCTTAACTAAACATATTCCCCATTCATCAGAAAATAACCGTGTTCATCATGTTTCATTGTCATTTCTTAACTAAAATTATCTGCCAATCATCAGAAAAAGTCATGTTCATCATGTTTTGGCTTTTGCTCAACTAAAAGTATTCATCGGTCAACTAAAAATAGTTACTTCATCATGTTTCCTTGTCATTTCTTAACTGAAATATCACTTCTCTCATCTGAAAATAGTCAGGATTAACCTCATTCAACACCGTTCTTAACTAAAACAGCCTTTCGCTTAGCTAAAAATTGTCAAAGGAATCTTTTCAGCACTGTTCATAACTAACTTTATCCATCGTCAAGTAAGAAAATATAGTCAAAGATATCTATCATCGTCGTTCTTAACTGACATTTATACTTTGTGGAGCACTAAAATAGTCAAATGTAACTTTTTCAACACTTTCGTAACTAAAATTATATGTCGCTAAGTAAGAAAAATAGTCAAAGGTGCTCTCCGTTACACCAAAGTTACTCTTCGAGAAATCAAAGACACTCTTCAATACATCAAGGACTTACTCAAAGACACCAAAGTTACACTCTAAGACATCCTTCGAGCCATCAAAGACTTCCTTAAGACTTCAATGGGACTCTTCCATTCATCAAAGACATTCTCTAAGCCCTCAAAGTTATTCTCAGCACAATCAAAAGTTATTCCAAGACAACAAAAGTTATTCTCAGAACAATCAAAAGTTATTCCAAGACAACAAAAGTCATTCTCAGAGCTATCAAAATTATTCTCGGAGTCATCAAAAGGTATTCTCTAACTCACTTTTGGTCATTAAAGTTAATTTCTATGTTATAAAAGTTTGTCTCAGAGACATCTAAAGTTAATCTTAGAGTTATCAAATGTAATCTCTAACTCTCTTTTTGTTCATCAAAGTTGATCTCAGAGTTAACAAAGGTAATCTCTAACTCACTCTCGTTCATCAAAGTTGTTTCAAAGACATCAAAAGTTATTCAAAGAGCTAACAAAAGTTATTCTCAGAGTCACCTTCGTTCTTCAGAGAAACTTTCCAAAACATCTTTATTCATCAAAGTTATTCTCAGAGGCATAAAAGTTATTCTCGGAGCTATCAAAATTAATCTCTAAAACAACAAAAAGTTAATCTCTGTCATCAAAGTTGATCAGCAAGATATCTTCGAGACATCAAAGTTACTTTTCATTACATCAAAGACGCATTCAAATACTACCCATGTTCTCAGAAGTCATTCTCTAAGCCATCAATGTTCTTCTCTAAGACATAAAAGTTATTCTCTATGTCATCAAAAAGTTATTCTCTGAGCTAACAAAATACTACTCATGTTCTCAAAGACATTCTCCAATTCATCAAAGTTGTTTCAAAGACATCAAAGTTTATCTCAGAGTTATCCAAAGACATTCTCAAAGTCATCTAAAGTTATTCTCTAAGACATCAAAGTTATTCTAAGAGTTATCAAAAGTTATTCTCAGAGGCGTAAAAGTTATTCTCATAGCTATCAAACTTATTCTCGATGCCAACAAAAGGATTTTCAGAGACATCTAAAGTTAATTTCTATGTTATAAAAGTTATTCTCAGAGACATCTAAAGTTAATCTTGGTCATCAAAGTTGTTCTCTAAACATCAATGTTGTTCTCCAAGACATCAAAGATGTTCTCAAAATCATAAAAGTTATTCCCAGAGCTATCAAAGTTAATCTCAGAGTCATCAAAGTTATTCAAAGAGCTATCAAAAGTTATTCTCTAAGTAACCTTTTGTTCATCAGAGAAGCTTTCTAAGACATCTTCGTTCATCAATGTTGATCTCTAAGTCACCTTGGTTCACCGAAGAAACTCTCCTTCTTCCATCAAGTTATACTTTAAGACAACATTGTTGTTCTCTAAGGCATCTTCAGGCATAAAATTTCTCTCCAAATGTAACTAGTTCAGCTTTTCATATCAAACTTACACTTCTGTTAAATATATTTTCTTAGACATTTTACCTTTTAAACTGTTCTCTGAACTACACTGTTCAAACCTACGTAACCTATCCTCTCCACCCAATGTTACTTAGTTAACGTAACGTTCCTAAACCTAACTTTACCTATCCTAACATATCTTACCTTACCTTACCTATCTTACCTAACTTTACCTATCTTACCTAACTTAACCTGCATAACCTAACTTTACCTATGTTACCTTACCTTACCTACCTTTCCTAACTTATCCTGCTTAACCTATCTTACCTAACTTTACCTATGTTACCTTACCTTACCTACCTTTCCTAACTTAACCTGCTTAACCTATCTTACCTAACTTTACCTATCTTACCTAACTTAACCTGCATAACCTAACTTTACCTATGTTACCTTACCTTACCTACCTTTCCTAACTTAACCTGCTTAACCTATCTTACCTAACTTTACCTATCTTACCTAACTTAACTTTCATAACCTAACTTTACCTATCCTAACATAACTTACCTTACCTTCCCTATCTTACCTAACTTTACCTATCCTAACATAACTTACCTTTCCTTCCCTAACTTAACCTAACTTTACCTATCCTAACTTAACTTACCTTTCATAACCTAACTTTACCTATCCTAACATAACTTACCTTACCTTCCCTAACTTAACCTAACTTTACCTATCCTAACTTAACTTACCTAACTTATTCTGCTTAACATAACTTACCTTACCTTCCCTATCTTACCTAACTTTACCTAACTTAATCTTACATTCCCAAACTGATGTATCCTAACTTATCTAGTCAAACAAGACATGATCTAACTTAAGTATTCCTTCTTGTCTTTGTGTTTCGTCAATCATTGTCTCATATTCATTTACTCATTTCATTAGTTAATTTCTCAAATGGTCACTTATGCATTTCAAGTGCTATTTTGTTAGAGATTGGATATTTAAGCATTTCAAAGAATTATAATTTCTCAAATGGACGTTTTTGCATTTCAAGTGCTATTTGTTAGAGATTGGATATTTAAGCATTTCAAAGGTTTTTGTTATATATGGGAACTTACTCGTTTCAAGGGCCAATTTCTCAAATGGTCATTTTTGCAGATCAAGGGTTATTTGTTAAAATTCTTCAAGTTGCTCATAAGTTGTATTTAGTAGGTTCTATCTTATGTTCTTATTCCCCAACCCCTTAACCTAACCTCTTGTAATCTTAGTGTATTTGGTAGGTTCTATCATATGTTCTTATTCCCCAACCCCTTAACCTAACCTCTTGTAATCTTAGTGTATTTGGTAGGTTCTATCATATGTTCTTATTCCCCAACCCCTTAACCTAACCTCTTGTAATCTTAGTGTATTTGGTAGGTTCTATCATATGTTCTTATTCCCCAACCCCTTAACCTAACCTCTTGTAATCTTAGTGTATTTGGTAGGTTCTATCATATGTTCTTATTCCCCAACCCCTTAACCTAACCTCTTGTAATCTTAGTGTATTTGGTAGGTTCTATCATATGTTCTTATTCCCCAACCCCTTAACCTAACCTCTTGTAATCTTAGTGTATTTGGTAGGTTCTATCATATGTTCTTATTCCCCAACCCCTTAACCTAACCTCTTGTAATCTTAGTGTATTTAGTAGGTTCTATCATATGTTCTTATTCCCCAACCCTTTAACCTAACCTTTCAGATGTAGTTTATTGTGTTTTTGACGTATTTGTTGAATATATTATCCTTTTCCTAACCTTTCAGATGTAGTTTTGTTTCTCCTTTTTGTATATTTTTACCCAAACCTTCTTTCCTTCTTTTACTTTGATTTCACATATAAGTTCATTCTTTATCTTAGTAATAATAGAATTACAATAGTAAAGAATCAGATCTACTAAGACTTGAAATTGAGAAAAACAAGAGAGCAAGTGAGTGAGAGCATGAAAAGAGGAGAAAAGAGTAAGAGAGAGGGGGGAGGAAGAGCATGGGAGCACTAAGACTTGAATTTGAGAAAAACAAGGGCTCAAGGGAGTGAGAGCATAAAAGAAGAGCAAGGAGTAAGAGAGAGGGGGCGGAAGAAAATGGGACCAAAGAAGAGAGAATGAGAGAGAGAGTGTGGGCATGGGGGAACTAAGACTTGAATTTGAGAAAAAAGAAAACTAAGTGAATGAGAGTGAGGGTGTGAGAATGGGAGCATTAAGACTTGAATTTGAGAAACAAGAGAGCATTTGAGCAAATGAGGGAGAGAGAGGGGGAGGAAGAGAGAGAATAAGGGAGAGAGATAGAAAAGGAGGGTTAGAAGGAGTAGGAGAATCAAAGTAAAGAAGGAAAGATGGTTTGGGTAAAAATATACAAAAAGAAGAAACAAAACTACATCTGAAAGGTTAGGAAAAGGATAATATATTCAACAAATACGTCAAAAACACAATAAACTACATCTGAAAGGTTAGGTTAAAGGGTTGGGGAATAAGAACATATGATAGAACCTACTAAATACACTAAGATTACAAGAGGTTAGGTTAAGGGGTTGGGGAATAAGAACATATGATAGAACCTACTAAATACACTAAGATTACAAGAGGTTAGGTTAAGGGGTTGGGGAATAAGAACATATGATAGAACCTACTAAATACACTAAGATTACAAGAGGTTAGGTTAAGGGGTTGGGGAATAAGAACATATGATAGAACCTACCAAATACACTAAGATTACAAGAGGTTAGGTTAAGGGGTTGGGGAATAAGAACATATGATAGAACCTACCAAATACACTAAGATTACAAGAGGTTAGGTTAAGGGGTTGGGGAATAAGAACATATGATAGAACCTACCAAATACACTAAGATTACAAGAGGTTAGGTTAAGGGGTTGGGGAATAAGAACATATGATAGAACCTACTAAATACACTAAGATTACAAGAGGTTAGGTTAAGGGGTTGGGGAATAAGAACATATGATAGAACCTACCAAATACACTAAGATTACAAGAGGTTAGGTTAAGGGGTTGGGGAATAAGAACATATGATAGAACCTACCAAATACACTAAGATTACAAGAGGTTAGGTTAAGGGGTTGGGGAATAAGAACATATGATAGAACCTACCAAATACACTAAGATTACAAGAGGTTAGGTTAAGGGGTTGGGGAATAAGAACATATGATAGAACCTACCAAATACACTAAGATTACAAGAGGTTAGGTTAAGGGGTTGGGGAATAAGAACATAAGATAGAACCTACTAAATACAACTTATGAGCAACTTGAAGAATTTTAACAAATAACCCTTGATCTGCAAAAATGACCATTTGAGAAATTGGCCCTTGAAACGAGTAAGTTCCCATATATAACAAAAACCTTTGAAATGCTTAAATATCCAATCTCTAACAAATAGCACTTGAAATGCAAAAACGTCCATTTGAGAAATTATAATTCTTTGAAATGCTTAAATATCCAATCTCTAACAAAATAGCACTTGAAATGCATAAGTGACCATTTGAGAAATTAACTAATGAAATGAGTAAATGAATATGAGACAATGATTGACGAAACACAAAGACAAGAAGGAATACTTAAGTTAGATCATGTCTTGTTTGACTAGATAAGTTAGGATACATCAGTTTGGGAATGTAAGATTAAGTTAGGTAAAGTTAGGTAAGATAGGGAAGGTAAGGTAAGTTATGTTAAGCAGAATAAGTTAGGTAAGTTAAGTTAGGATAGGTAAAGTTAGGTTAAGTTAGGGAAGGTAAGGTAAGTTATGTTAGGATAGGTAAAGTTAGGTTATGAAAGGTAAGTTAAGTTAGGATAGGTAAAGTTAGGTTAAGTTAGGGAAGGAAAGGTAAGTTATGTTAGGATAGGTAAAGTTAGGTAAGATAGGGAAGGTAAGGTAAGTTATGTTAGGATAGGTAAAGTTAGGTTATGAAAGTTAAGTTAGGTAAGATAGGTAAAGTTAGGTAAGATAGGTTAAGCAGGTTAAGTTAGGAAAGGTAGGTAAGGTAAGGTAACATAGGTAAAGTTAGGTTATGCAGGTTAAGTTAGGTAAGATAGGTAAAGTTAGGTAAGATAGGTTAAGCAGGTTAAGTTAGGAAAGGTAGGTAAGGTAAGGTAACATAGGTAAAGTTAGGTAAGATAGGTTAAGCAGGATAAGTTAGGAAAGGTAGGTAAGGTAAGGTAACATAGGTAAAGTTAGGTTATGCAGGTTAAGTTAGGTAAGATAGGTAAAGTTAGGTAAGATAGGTAAGGTAAGGTAAGATATGTTAGGATAGGTAAAGTTAGGTTTAGGAACGTTACGTTAACTAAGTAACATTGGGTGGAGAGGATAGGTTACGTAGGTTTGAACAGTGTAGTTCAGAGAACAGTTTAAAAGGTAAAATGTCTAAGAAAATATATTTAACAGAAGTGTAAGTTTGATATGAAAAGCTGAACTAGTTACATTTGGAGAGAAATTTTATGCCTGAAGATGCCTTAGAGAACAACAATGTTGTCTTAAAGTATAACTTGATGGAAGAAGGAGAGTTTCTTCGGTGAACCAAGGTGACTTAGAGATCAACATTGATGAACGAAGATGTCTTAGAAAGCTTCTCTGATGAACAAAAGGTTACTTAGAGAATAACTTTTGATAGCTCTTTGAATAACTTTGATGACTCTGAGATTAACTTTGATAGCTCTGGGAATAACTTTTATGATTTTGAGAACATCTTTGATGTCTTGGAGAACAACATTGATGTTTAGAGAACAACTTTGATGACCAAGATTAACTTTAGATGTCTCTGAGAATAACTTTTATAACATAGAAATTAACTTTAGATGTCTCTGAAAATCCTTTTGTTGGCATCGAGAATAAGTTTGATAGCTATGAGAATAACTTTTACGCCTCTGAGAATAACTTTTGATAACTCTTAGAATAACTTTGATGTCTTAGAGAATAACTTTAGATGACTTTGAGAATGTCTTTGGATAACTCTGAGATAAACTTTGATGTCTTTGAAACAACTTTGATGAATTGGAGAATGTCTTTGAGAACATGAGTAGTATTTTGTTAGCTCAGAGAATAACTTTTTGATGACATAGAGAATAACTTTTATGTCTTAGAGAAGAACATTGATGGCTTAGAGAATGACTTCTGAGAACATGGGTAGTATTTGAATGCGTCTTTGATGTAATGAAAAGTAACTTTGATGTCTCGAAGATATCTTGCTGATCAACTTTGATGACAGAGATTAACTTTTTGTTGTTTTAGAGATTAATTTTGATAGCTCCGAGAATAACTTTTATGCCTCTGAGAATAACTTTGATGAATAAAGATGTTTTGGAAAGTTTCTCTGAAGAACGAAGGTGACTCTGAGAATAACTTTTGTTAGCTCTTTGAATAACTTTTGATGTCTTTGAAACAACTTTGATGAACGAGAGTGAGTTAGAGATTACCTTTGTTAACTCTGAGATCAACTTTGATGAACAAAAAGAGAGTTAGAGATTACATTTGATAACTCTAAGATTAACTTTAGATGTCTCTGAGACAAACTTTTATAACATAGAAATTAACTTTAATGACCAAAAGTGAGTTAGAGAATACCTTTTGATGACTCCGAGAATAATTTTGATAGCTCTGAGAATGACTTTTGTTGTCTTGGAATAACTTTTGATTGTTCTGAGAATAACTTTTGTTGTCTTGGAATAACTTTTGATTGTGCTGAGAATAACTTTGAGGGCTTAGAGAATGTCTTTGATGAATGGAAGAGTCCCATTGAAGTCTTAAGGAAGTCTTTGATGGCTCGAAGGATGTCTTAGAGTGTAACTTTGGTGTCTTTGAGTAAGTCCTTGATGTATTGAAGAGTGTCTTTGATTTCTCGAAGAGTAACTTTGGTGTAACGGAGAGCACCTTTGACTATTTTTCTTACTTAGCGACATATAATTTTAGTTACGAAAGTGTTGAAAAAGTTACATTTGACTATTTTAGTGCTCCACAAAGTATAAATGTCAGTTAAGAACGACGATGATAGATATCTTTGACTATATTTTCTTACTTGACGATGGATAAAGTTAGTTATGAACAGTGCTGAAAAGATTCCTTTGACAATTTTTAGCTAAGCGAAAGGCTGTTTTAGTTAAGAACGGTGTTGAATGAGGTTAATCCTGACTATTTTCAGATGAGAGAAGTGATATTTCAGTTAAGAAATGACAAGGAAACATGATGAAGTAACTATTTTTAGTTGACCGATGAATACTTTTAGTTGAGCAAAAGCCAAAACATGATGAACATGACTTTTTCTGATGATTGGCAGATAATTTTAGTTAAGAAATGACAATGAAACATGATGAACACGGTTATTTTCTGATGAATGGGGAATATGTTTAGTTAAGAAATGATGAAAGTTATTATTTTTAGTTGATTGACGATGGATAAAAGCTAGTTATGAACAGTTTTGGAAAGTTTCCTTTGACAATTTTTCTTGATGAAACATAGCGCCTGTTAAGAAAGTGCTGAAAAAGTTTCCTTTGACAATTTTTAGCTAAGAGAAAGGTTGTTTTAGTTAAGAACAGTGTTGAACGAGGCTATTTCTGACTATTTTTAGTTGACTGGATAATAGGTTTAGTTGAGAAATGACGAAAGTGACTATGTTTTAGTTGATTGGCGAAAGATTTTTTTAGTTAAGGAACGTTAAATAACATGTAAGGGGAAAACCCAGAGAACATATGGGGAACATGGCAAAGAACACATGTAAGAAAAGTTGATGAATGAATACAGTGAACATGCTGGGAATATGAACTTACAGAGAACATGAAAACATGATAAGGAGAATAGGGATTACAAAGAATGAACAATGGACTTGTGAAGAACATGGAGAATATGACAAAGAATGTAGAAAACATGGAAGTGAAGGTGAAAAAACGAAGTGATCTTGTGAGGAACATGAACTTGTAGAGGAACATGAATATTGACAAAGAACACAACATATGGAAGTTAGCATGAATATTGAGTATAAAAGTTGTAAAGAGTACATGTGATGAACATGAAAACATAGAAAATATGACTAGAATTTGTAGAGAACATAATGAGACTAAGAGAAAGATTACAGAAAAAATGGAGATACTTGTGAAAATATGAACTGAATGGGACTGTGAACATTTGTAGAACATGGAATGAACACAGAAAACACGGACAAAAAGTGAAGAACACAGCTGAATATAGAGAAAATATGCAATACAGTATGATTATTGAAGGTTTGGATACGTTGGGGATGAGAAGGTAAGGGAGGAAAAGGGTAAGGTGAGATGAGATGGAGGAAGGTGGGAGGGGGTGCAAGATAAATACACAGGTTGGGGTTATGTGTGTACTCGAATAAGAGTTAGGCTGGAGATGGACTTGATCGAATATATTTATGTCTGATGATCTAAGGCTGAGGAAATGGAAACTTGGCTAATGCCCCGATTAATTTTACTACGTTAGAAATACGGTGATCTTAAATCTCAGGGTGATTTAGTTGGAAAATAAAGAACTTGCACAAATGAACTAAGCTGGGGCATAAGAGTTGAAACTTGATAACTGAACTGGTTTTTATTTACTATGTCTGAAAATGTAGTTGGGTGTTTAAATCTCAGGGGGATTTGGATTGATAGTAATGAATTTACAGGAGTGAACTTGGACAGAGGACAAGAGCTAGAGTTTTATAATTGTTTTCATCATATTTACTATGTCTGAAATACAGAGGGTAAAAATTTAGGGGAAATTGATGGTTTATTTACAAAAGACTTGAGGGTGGAAGAAGGTGGGGGACGAGAGCTGGAGCTCAGTAACTGACTTGATCTTATTTACTAACTTTGAAGTATGTCTGTTTTTAATTTTAGGGAAATTGATGGGTTATTTACAAAGATACGAAAGAGAATTAAGGCGGGGACGAGAGCTGGAGCTCGATAACTGACTTGATTTTATTTACGGTGTCTGAAATACAGAGGGTAAAAATTTAAGGGAAATTGATGGTTTATTTACAAAGATATGAAAGAGAACTAAGGCGGAGGACAAGCGCTGGAGCTTGGTAACTGTTTTGATCTTATTTACGGAGCCTGAAATACAGAGGGTAAAAATTTCAGGGAAATTGGACTGTTACTAACGATCTTGTACAAATGAACTAAGCTGGGGACAAGAGCTAGAGTTTGATAATTGTTTGCATTTACTAAACTATGTCTGAAATACAGCGGGTAGAAATTTCGGGGAATTTGAATAGGTAATAACGAAGATACGAGAGAGAGCTAAGGCGGAGGACAAGCGCTGGAGCTTGGTAACTGTTTTGATCTTATTTACGGTGCCCGAAATACAGAGGGTAAAAATTTCAGGGAAATTGGACTGATACTAACGAAGATACGAGAGAGAGCTAAGGCGGAGGACAAGCGCTGGAGCTTGGTAACTAAATTACTGTATTGAACTACATTTGAAATATGATTATTTTTAAATTTTAGAGGGATTGGAATGATAGTATTCATTATACAACAGGGGACTAAGGTGGGGGAACGTGAGCTAGAACATGCTTACTAACATGATTTATTTGTGTAAAACTGACTTGCTTAATGAAAAGGAGCAAACATACGATGTTGGAAAATAGTTGAACTGAATGAAAGGAGAGAGAGAGAGAGAGAGGAGGGACGGTCCAGATATTATTATGGAGAAGATAAGATAAGAGGTCTGGCTGGCCGGGCGTAAGGTAAATAAAGGTGACGCGAGAGATTGCGAGGTAAGGGGGGAGGGAGGGGGGTGTGATGTACGAAACACTGAAAACCCTGGCTCACAAACACGAATTTCTAAATTTACATGAATAACTAAGGCTTACATAGACGATTTTGTAAGTTGAAAACATGTAAAACATGTCCGTAGAGTTCTCCTGGAAGCCCTAAAGAGCTACATACATTACTTGAATTTGTCCCATAAGGCCTTAACAAACTTCTATGTCTTGGAAATTATTTTTCTCATAAGAACTTTATCAAACTCGTATGACATTATTTTTCTCATAAGAAATCCTTACTTCTAAAATCTGTGACACAAAATTTACCTGAAAACCCTGGCTCACACACGGGATTTTGGAACCTGAAAAACCCTGGCTCACACAGGGGATTTTTCCCCTTTGGACCTGAAAACCATGGCTCACACAGGGGATTTTTTCCCCCCCAAAAAAATCCCCTGTGCGTTGCCATCCCTACTACTAACGATTAGTGCCCAGTCAGTCCTTCCCAAGCTTGTGCTGAATTCAAGTCAGCCTTACGGCCTGTCGTTTCTCATTTTCTTTCTCGTTCCAGGAGAAAACCAGTTTGTAAAGTGGGTGACTAATCCCACTGTGTTATTACTGTGTCTCACTTGTTAACATGAACTGACTGAGACAGTGGGTGACCACTCAGACGCAAGCAGCAGTTCTTAGTGACTGGTGAAACAATGCAAATAACAAAGACACGACAGACAGACACGTCACAGAGGCAGTCTTCTGTGCAACAAGTTAATTACGTTAAGGCACGTCTCTCCGGACAATCAAGACAATCAATTACGTTACAGTACTATGACAACTACAAGACAGTTCATCCAATCAATTTCAATCAGAACAACAAGTCTAGCTCAATTAGGTTAATTACTGTCCCATTACATTAATCAGTCCCCTGGACAGTCAATCAAAAGTCGGGTAGTTTACATTAAATCGAGATCTGTCAATACAGACAGGCAAACAAACTGCTTATCGAAGGTAATTATTCAAAACAGCGGGTAATTCTCAATCAGAGAGTAATCACACTAATTATTGTCATACTGACAGTTAATGACTCACAATGAATTACGTTAACACTGAGCTAATCACTTAGATCGCTTGATAACCAAGAATTAGTCAACACATTCCTAATTACTTTGCACTTCACTAATGACGCTAATTAGTGACTAATTACAATTCACCGACTTTTCAGTTATTAATTCCCAAATTAATACAACACAGTCACGCAGACCAACACAATACAGTAGCACTCCAGGGCTTAACTCAGCCCTCAAACAACAATACAGTAGCACTCCAGGGCTTAACTCAGCCCTCAAACAACAATACAGTAGCACTCCAGCGCTTAACTCAGCCCTCAAACAACAATACAGTAGCACTCCAGCGCTTAACTCAGCCCTCAAACAACAATACAGTAGCACTCCAGCGCTTAACTCAGCCCTCAAACAACAATACAGTAGCACTCCAGCGCTTAACTCAGCCCTCAAACAACAATACAGTAGCACTCCAGCGCTTAACTCAGCCCTCAAACAACAATACAGTAGCACTCCAGCGCTTAACTCAGCCCTCAAACAACAATACAGTAGCACTCCAGCGCTTAACTCAGCCCTCAAACAACAATACAGTAGCACTCCAGCGCTTAACTCAGCCCTCAAACAACAATACAGTAGCACTCCAGCGCTTAACTCAGCCCTCAAACAACAATACAGTAGCACTCCAGCGCTTAACTCAGCCCTCAAACAACAATACAGTAGCACTCCAGCGCTTAACTCAGCCCTCAAACAACAATACAGTAGCACTACAGCGCTTAACTCAGTCCTCAAACAACACAACACTCACATTAAGGAGCCGCGAGCCGTCTCAAAAACTGTTGTTGTTAAAGATTCGCTACCTGGAACAAAGTTCCAAGTAGCACGGGCTATGGTGAGCCCGTAGTGCCTTAACTGGAGTTCAACTATACTTGCTGATTGTATAGTATTGTAGCGCGCCGCTACGGACTCATTAAACTATTGTTGCCTTGTATTGTTATTATTAAGTTCTGTGAATAAATGTTATTGTTACCAAAGGACAAGTGTCTGTCAGTCAACCTTCTCCTTGTCTTCAGTATTAGGCTCTTGACACATACGTGAAGGCGATTATATATGCACACAATATATATAGCCACAATATATATTAGGTGTGAGATCCCATTGATCCCTTACAGCTGCCATCAGCAGTTGGAGGACCTCCACGACCCAGTAGGTACAGTGTGCCGAGGATATGGACTCTGGCGACGGCTCTACGCCACCTATATCAGTTCTTAAAGTAAATTATCTGCACACAGAGCACTTAGAGCTGTGAGTGCCGTCCTTTCTGAGGTCGCTTGTATTAGTGTCATCCCCAATAGGCATAATCTCACAATTATTCATATTAAAAACACACTAAGCAAATCAATATTCACTTTGTTAGCAAGACTGATGACGTTATGTTGCCCCTGGAGAGGTTATCAATCTCCAGAGTTTAGTTGTGTGATTTTGCATAATATCCAAGTATTCCTATCATTGCCTGGATGTCAGCGACCTTCCTGCATATCTCCTCTTATTTTTATTGTTATGAATTTACGTTAATAAGAGAGAGAGAGACAACGAGAGAGAGAGAACGAGTGAGAGTTAATTCCCTCCGCCTATATAATTATAGTTCCAGTAATATCATGTTTTTTAGGTTTTGAATATAATGTTGTTTGTAGTATATGTAAATGATATAGGTTCAGGTTTGAGTGGCAGCGTTTGCGGATTTGCCGATGATACGAAGATCGGTGGGGGGGGGGGGGAAGGTTGATTCGGGGGAGGACTCGCTATCCAGGTTGATCTGGATGGGGTTTTGAAGTGGTCAAGGGATTGGCAGATGCAGTTTGGTGCTGATAAATGTGGAGTTCTGAGGCTGGGTGGTGATGATAGTTGCGGGATGCGAGCTGGATGGTGTTGAGATTGCGGGGTCGGATTGTGGGGAGGGATCTGGGAGTTGTGATTGGTGGGAATTTGGGACAAGGGGATCAGTGCATGAATGTTCGTAGTGAGGCGGGTCGGACACTGGGATTTATTAATCGCAGCGTTAGTAACAAGACACCTGGTGTGGTTCTTCAGCTATATCTTGCTCTAGTTAGGCCCCATTTAGATTATGCAGTACAGTTTTGGTCGCCATATTATAGAATGGATATAAATTCACTTGAACGTGTCCAGCATAGGATGACTAAGTTAATTCCCCAAATTAGAAATCTTATTTATGAAGAAAGATTAACAAAGCTCAAGTTGAATTCACTGGAAAGGCGAAGAGTTAGGGGTGACATGATAGAGGTTTACAAGTGGATGAATGGACATAACAAAGGGGATATTAATAGGGTATTAAAAGTATCAACACAAGACAGAACACGAAACAATGGGTATAAATTGGATAAGTTTAGATTTAGGAAAGATTTGGGTAAATACTGGTTCAGTAACAGGGTTGTTGATTTGTGGAACCAATTACCGCGTAACGTGGTGGAGGTGGGGTCCCTCGATTGTTTCAAGCATGGGTTGGACATGTATGAGTTGGATTGGGTGGTTATAGATAGGAGCTGCCTCGTATGGGACAATAGGCCTTCTGCAGTTACCTTTCTTCTTATGTTCTTAACCCCTGAAGCGGCTGTTTTAATTTACTTAGCGTCATTTTTTTTATCATTGAAGCATCCGTATAATTTGTGTAACCGAGTATTTCCAAATATATTCGAATAAATCGCATGGATCTGGCCGTTGAAAGTCTTTTAAAACAATTAGCAATAAATTTTATGGCGGGCTCCCAAGTTCAGTGAGGCGCTCAGTAGTCGCCACACTGGCCGAGGGGGAGGACGGACGGTGTGGTTTTTTTTTTTTTTTTATTAACATATTAGGTACATCTGCATTAGTGCAGCTACCCTAGACTATATGAAGTGGAGTACAGTGTGTCAAAAAAAACTAACTAGGTGATGCTATAAAATCCCCATCACACAGGATGGTTAGTCATACAGAGGCATGTGATTAGCGGTCTGCACTGGCAGACTCCGGATGCATTTTGAGGATATCAACAACACAAGATTGAATAAGGTAGCAGTGGTAATACAAGTCCCCATCTCGCAGGATGGTTAGTCATACAGAGTCATGTGTTTAATAGCCTGCACTGGCAAATTTTGGGTATACTGTGAGGATATCTTCAAGAATACGAGAGTGAATAAAGTAATTGCAAAGCTCCAGGTACCTCATGCCAACTGGTCTGAAAGGTCTAATAATTGGGCATTCAGTGATGTAGTGCGGGAGATCATGCCGTAGTTCCTGCTCACAGAGTTTGCAACTGGAGTGCTCAGGATTGGGAGACCCGTCACCTGCAGCCACCTGCCACAGGTAACGGTAACCCAACCTGATCCTTGCAACCACTGTGTCGCACAGTCTAGTGGACGTTTTGTGCTGTCCATAGATGTAGGTTTCAGATCTGAACAAATCATAGCTTTTTATACTAGTACTTTCAGGTCGTTGGGAGTCAGTAAGTTCTTTCCTATCAGATCTGAATGTTTGGACCAATACAGTTTTGACAGCAGAGATAGGGATACCTAGATCTAATTCAACTTCAAACTTGTTACACGCTAATTTGGCTGCAATGTCTGTCTCATTATGATGGGTTATATTTATGTGTGAAGGTATCCATACAAAGGAAATTCGAGACCCTTTACTCTGTGCATCAATTAGGTCATTTATAATTGGGAGTATGAGGTTCTTGCTGTCGATCTTCCAAGAGAAGTTTTCGATTGCTTGAAGAGCAGACTTTGAATCGCAGAATATTATTCCTCCTCCAATATTTTTTAATGTGCTGGTTGCTAAATGTAATGCTGCTAGTTCTGCTTGTGTGGAGGTCAGCCAGTTGTTTAGCCTGACACTGACAGACTTTGTGCAAATATTATTTCTATAGAACCTACATGCCGCTGCAGTCCGTCCAGTAGAAGACTGGACTGAGCCGTCGGTGTAGACACAGTGCTCGTGAGATCTTAGACTCTCGATGGAGGAGGCAATTGTTTCAAGAGTGACAGCTTTGAGTAGAGCAAGATTCTCATTATCTTTCTTGGTGACAGGTGTGTATGATACTTGAATGGTGGGGTACAGATAAAGAGGAATATCAGAGACTGGTAGATTGCACTTAAAAGGAATGTTAAGTTTAATGAGATTGTAAGCATTGTTTCTCAGCCAATTATCATAAAAGGAGTGAGTTGGTATGTCGGCACCAGTCAAAAGGGTGTTAACAGCACTAAATAATTTGTCTCTGAGCAATGTAGGAGATGTAGGATCTCTCATGACTTTAAGACAGAAGGTAGTGTTAACTTGCATTATTCTCTCTAGTATGGTTGGAAACTTCAGTTCTTCCCTCATGTTGATGATTCTTGTGCATCTTGGGGCACCAAGAATTATCCTCATGGCCTCGTTCTGTATTACTTCAAGTTTGTCCAACACAGAGGAGGGGAAATTAATTAAGTGCAGAGCATTATAATCAACGAGAGATCTAACAAACATCATATAGAATAGTCTAGCATATTTAATATTGATACCAATATTCTTACCAGTAAGTGTTCTCAATGGTTTTAGTCTTTCTTTTAACCTACGGTGTAGATCATTTACAATGTCACTGTTAATACCAACTCCAAGGTATTTGTGCTGCCCACACGTTTCAATGTTCTGGTTGTTGACCTTGAAAGCTATAGGGACATGAGTTTTCTCTTTGGGATGGAGAACTCTGGATTTAGTTATAGAGATAACAAGACCACATTCAATGCTTTTAGCAGCGAATGAATCAAGTAGAGCTTGCAGTCTAGTTTGGGAATTTGCAACAATGCATATATCATCGGCATAACAAGTGTGGTGCTGTGCGCGCGCCTAAATATGTCTGCGGGTTCACCCAGTATATAGGTCAGTTATTTGTGTTGTATTTAATAACGCCATTATATCATAATGGGGATTTTCCATTACCAAATTTTGATCAACCAGGGATGGTAGGTTGGATCTGCTTTACTGTTACAGGAAACTAGTAGGGTGATTGGTTGGCCATACTCGTCATCACTAGACAGTGCTCCTGTTATCCTAATTCTTCTGTCATTATTTCCGAGGAGCTGTTCCCTGCTTTAAATATTGAATTTCTGGAAGGAACACTGTAAGTGGGATATGCAGATGATGTCCTAATACAAGCTCCCATCTTGGGAAAAATTAAACAGTCCATTGAACTCTTTTGAAGGAAATGTGTTGAGCTCGGTTTCACTCTCTCCACAAACAAGACAAAAACCTACTCTCATCACAAGAGAGGAGAAAAAGAAGAACTGCAAATAAGAACATAAGAAGAACATAAGAACAAAGGTAACTGCAGAAGGCCTATTGGCCCATACGAGGCAGCTCCTATTCTATAACCACCCAATCCCACTCATATACTTGTCCAACCCGTGCTTGAAACAATCGAGGGACCCCACCTCCACAATGTTACGCGGCAATTGGTTCCACAAATCAACAACCCTGTTACTGAACCAGTATTTACCCAAGTCTTTCCTAAATCTAAACTTATCCAATTTATATCCATTGTTTCGTGTTCTGTCCTGTGTTGATACTTTTAATACCCTATTAATATCCCCCCGGTTATGTCCATTCATCCACTTGTAAACCTCTATCATGTCACCCCTAACTCTTCGCCTTTCCAGTGAATGCAACTTAAGCTTTGTTAATCTTTCTTCATATGAAAGATTTCTAATTTGGGGAATTAACTTAGTCATCCTACGCTGGACACGTTCAAGTGAATTTATATCCATTCTATAATATGGCGACCAAAACTGAACTGCATAATCTAAATGGGGCCTAACTAGAGCAAGATATAGCTTGAGAACCACACCAGGTGTCTTGTTACTAACGCTGCGATTAATAAATCCAAGTGTCCGATTTGCCTTATTACGAACATTTATGCATTGATCCTTTTGTTTTAAATTCTTACTAATCATAACTCCCAGATCCCTTTCGCAATCCGACTTCGCAATCACAACACCATCTAGCTCGTATCTTGTAACTCTATCATCATTACCTAACCTCAGAACTTTACATTTATCAGCATTAAACTGCATCTGCCAATCCTTTGACCATTTCAAAACCCTATCTAGATCAACTTGAAGTGATAGTGAGTCCTCCTCCGAATTAATTTCCCTACCGATTTTCGTATCATCGGCAAATTTGCAAATGTTGCTACTCAAACCTGAATCTAAATCATTTATATATATTATAAACAACAGAGGTCCCAGGACAGAGCCTTGAGGCACTCCACTTACAACATTTTCCCACTCTGACTTGATTCCATTTATACTAACTCTCTGTTTCCTTTGGTATAGCCATGCCCTAATCCAGCTTAATATAGCACCCCCAATACCATGAGACTCCAATTTTTTAATCAGTCTTTCATGTGGCACTGTATCAAAAGCTTTGCTAAAGTCAAGGTATACAACATCGCAATCCTTACCACTATCAACTGCCTCAACAATGCTAGAATAAAAAGATAACAAATTTGTTAAACATGAACGGCCATTTATAAAACCATGTTGCGACTCAATTATTAATTTATGTTTTTCAAGATGAAGACGAATTTTATTTGCTATTATAGATTCGAGTAACTTTCCCACAATAGACGTTAGGCTAATTGGTCGATAGTTAGACGCAAGTGATCTATCTCCTTTCTTAAAAACTGGTATCACATTAGCAACTTTCCTAAACTCTGGCACTCTGCCTGACTCTATTGATTTATTAAATATGGTTGACAGTGGGTCACAAAGCTCCTCTTTGCATTCTTTAAGCACCCTAGCAAACACTTCATCCGGCCCTGGGGATTTGTTTGGTTTGAGTTTTACTATTTGTTTAAGAACATCCTCCCTGGTAACTGCTAAACTCGTCAACCTGTCCTCGTCCCCACACACATAGACTTGTTCGGCTGAAGGCATATTGTTAAGTTCCTCTTTAGTAAATACAGATACAAAATATTTATTAAAAATACTACTCATCTCTTCATCACTATCTGTTATTTGACCTGTCTCAGTTTTTAATGGACCTATCCTTTCCCTAGTCTTAGTACGATATAACTGAAAAAACCCTTTAGGATTTGTCTTTGCTTGCCCTGCTATGCGAACTTCATAGTTTCTTTTTGCTTTCCTTATCTCTTTTTTAACATTTCTAACCAGTTGTACGAATTCCTGTTCTAAAGTGACCTCCCCATTTTTAATCCTTTTGTACCAAGCTCTCTTTTTACCTATAAGGTTCTTCAAATTCTTTGTTATCCACTTTGGGTCATTAGTATACGATCTATTCAATTTGTATGGTATACTACGTTCCTGTGCTTTGTTTAGAATATTCTTAAATAAGTTATATATTGAATCCACATCGAAATCCCCATTTAAGTCACCTATCGCTGGGTTCATGTCTCGCTCCAAGACCGGCCCACACCCCATACCCAAGCCTTTCCAATCAATTTGACAAAAAAAATTTCTTAGGCTATTAAAATCAGCTTTTCGAAAATCTGGCACTTTAACAGAATTTTCTCCTATTGGTCTATTCCATTCTATGCTAAATCTGATTTCTTTGTGATCACTGCTCCCTAGCTCACTCCCTATTTCGATGTCATTAATTTGCGTTTCCCTGTTAGTTAACACTAAATCTAAAATATTATTTTCCCGTGTTGGTTCCTTAATGTGTTGCGTAAGAAAGCAATCGTCAATTAATTCTAGAAAATCTTCTGCTTCACTATTCCCTGTTTTGTTCAACCAGTTTATTCCGCTAAAATTAAAGTCACCCATGACATAAATACTGTTAGATCTAGATGCTCTAGATATTTCATCCCATAGATGCTTTGCTTCCATTCTGTCTAAATTTGGTGGCCTATATATTACTCCTATTATAATATTATTAGCTTTTTCGTTTAATTCAATCCAAATAGTTTCTGTGTGTGGCTCTGTTTTGATTCCCTCTTTGAGACTACATTTCAAATTGTCCCTAACATATATGGCTACTCCACCTCCTCGTCTAATATATCTATCTGTGTGAAATAGTTTAAAAAAATTAAAAATTAATGGTGTAACACTTGAATGGGTTGACCACTATCGGTACCTTGGCGTCACTGTCGGCTCTAACAAGGGGAAGAAAGAGGAGCTCAATCAACTCATAGGAACATGCAAAAGTCGACTCAGAGCACTGAAAGCAATAGCCTGGAATGGACATGGAGCCTCTATTGCCGTGCTTAAAATGATGTACACAGCCTATGTGCGCTCCGTCATAGACTATGCCGCACCAGTTCTGTGCACCTACTCCCAAAGCAATATGAAGAGACTTTAAAGCCTACAAAATGAAGTCATGACAATCATTCTTGGAGTTACAAGAACTGCCAAAACGTCTAATCTACGAGAGGAGTTGTCCTTTCCCAGTGTTAAAAGCAGAATTCAGGAACTGAATGCTAAGCTTGCAATTAAGATAGCCAGAGATCCCCATTATAATGATATCGAAAAAAACTGAGCTCTGTGCTACTTTCAGGGGAGAAACAGGAGATCTTTAGTGGATTATGCTGCACCTCTGCTTGTTTTGATGCCTAAAAGAAAGCTTGGAGGGCTTGAAAAATTGCAGAACGAAGCCTTGAGGATAATCCTTGGGTGCCCTCGTACCACAAAGATATTTAACATGAGAAAGGAACTTAATATTCCGAGCGTTGTTGATCGTGTTACTGAAATTAACTGTCAAATTGGTATAAAAATGCTTAGGCTAACTCATCCTAACCTTTGCACGGAAGTCCTCCAGAATTTCTTTATTGAAGATCAGCATTGTTCCAAATGGATAACAAAAACTGGAACTCAACTCAGAATGTATGGGGTTCATGATTTGTACCAAGAGAAACAACAACGGTACTTTCCTGCACCGTGGGAGGTTACACCCTTTCCAGTTTTAATCCCTCCCTTTCCACCCAAGAAGCAAATTAGAGATCAGCCCAAACTTCGTCTTGAGGCAAAGCTCAACGCCTTAAGCCATATTGATGCTCTGTCCACAGAGCATTCTCTCTCTCAGATCATATACACTCATGGTTCCCTACACCGCCCCACGGGTGCAGCTGGAAGTGCAGTTGTTCTGACAATGGGCGATGGCTTGTACTTTGAGTGGGGAGTCCGTATAAACAACTGGGCCTCTACCCTTCAGACTGAACTATTTGCCTTGCTCCTTGCACTGAAATGTGTACAAGTCTCCAAACTTGATACATTAATTGTAAGTGACTCCTTATCATCCTCAAATGTTCTCAACTCTTTAAGACATAACTGTAACATGCTCGTGTCCGAAGCTAGACACAAATACAACATAATTATTAAAGATGGTAACAGAGTCCATTTCATGTGGTCTCCATCTCATGTTGGCCTCCGAATGCATGATAACGCTGATAAGTTAGCCAAAGAATCTGCCTTTAAAGGAGACGTTGAGTGTAACCTTGGATTGTCAATGAGCAATCTGAGAGCAGCAGTACACCGAGAACTTCAACAAGATCTTGTAGATCTGAGGCAAAGTGAAATTGACACCAGTAATTCCATCTATCATCATACTATCATGCAAGAGGAGCCACACATCTATGGATCATCCAATAATCAGCAGACTTCTAGATGTTACTACTGCTCGGCTTAGACTCGGTTACAAGTATCTCTGGGAATTCTCATTATCTGCTGATGTAGACCTGACCAAATGTAAACTGTGTCAACAAAATTATTCGCACACCCTCCGTCACTATGTGATGGAGTGCGAAAAGATACGTGAATTCAGAGACAATTCTATAACCAATGTTCCAACGATAAGTAAAAATTTCATTCAAAATGATCTGCTACCAGAAATATAGCCAAATATTCCCAGTTTGCTAACTGTAGGTAGTAACTAAGTGATTGTAACCTATCCACCGCTGCCCACTGGATGGGGGGCGGTGTGCAGGACAAACATATCAATTGTGACACTAGCTCTCCACATATGACAGTTGCTTAATTTAGAAACTGTACTTGTGGTCGATCTCGAACCCATTGTTGATGTGACGACTTATACTGAATTTTGTAACTAGCTCATCAAGATTGTAACTTGCTTAGCTAAATGAATTGTGGGGTTCAGTCCCTGAGCCCATTATGTACCTCTGTAACCCTTTCCACTACCGCCCACAAGATGGGTATGAGGAGCATAATAAATGAATTAAACTGAAACTACCTGGAAGAGCTTCACCTGCTTGAGCAAGCCCGTGAGCTCCTGCCTGTAGAGAGGTTACCTCCCTGGGAGGATGACTCTTGCAGGATTATCATCAATGAAATGGCAACGAAAGAGTCCAATATGATAGCTCCAGAAATGAGGCATAATTATTTGGAGGAAATTTATAAAGAAGCCGGAAATGAGTTAGATCAAATCAACACTGATGTGTCATCTAACCCTGTCAATGGCAGGGCTGGTGCAGCATACACTGTCATTAGGAATGATGCTTTTCAACGTGGAAATGAAGGAAAACCCCCCTATTGAGAACTATGCCTCTTCAACACAAGCGAAGCTAACTGCCATTGTTATGGCGTTAAGATTTCTTGAACGAAGCATTAACGGTGCAGTGACTCTAAAGCAGCGCTATAAAGCCTTACTAAACATCGGGCAGTCGATAGTTGCTGAGATCAAGAGAGCTGTGAGAGTACTAATTAATCAAGGAAGAATCGTCAAATTCCTGTGGATCCCCTCCCATGTTGGAATCTGTGGAAATGAACAAGCAGATGTGCTAGCTGCTGAAGGCGCTGAAGGAGACCATATTGAATACTTCATACCCAAGACTTCTCTACAAATTAAAGGTATTGTCAGGCAACATCACCGTGACAAGGTTACTGAGAAAAGGAGGACAGAAGAACAAATCAGTGAATCTGTACAATGGTACAGTGTGGTTGCAGCTGGCAATCTCAATCATTATGGACGAAGAGGAGGAGGACACGGGAGAGAATCATTAATAGCGAGAATCCGTCTTGGATACAAATATCCATGGAGATTCGGAATGGAAACAACAATTGAGTAGCGGAGTTGCAGAATCTGTGGTGAGAGTGATGGACACCGCCTTGACCACTACCTGAGAGAATGTGAACACCTGAGAGACATTAGAAATATGTGTAGAAAATAAACCCCACATTCTTTGAGTTAGGGAAACCCTATTTGTCAAATATAGATACTGTTCTTAAAAGATTCCCCCATTTTGCACCTGCAAGATTTTAAGGGTTGACGAATGTTAATCTTATTGTTTGATAAGCTGTTCACTTGAGACAGTTAAGCAAGTCCCAGCTGTGTATGGGTACAAGTGACAGGATGAACAATCCAGCGGGTTTTCATCCTATTGGGGAATGTTGTACATGCTGCTATGGCGGTGTGTCCACTCACAGCATGAGTGGCGCTGCCCAATAAACTCGCCCCTTGGGGCCAAATATAACAAAATTTACTAGTAGGGTAAGGCTTACCATGAACTATGGGAAGGGAAAGCTCTCAGCCAGCTAACAGGAGTCAGCAGTCGTCTGCTCCTGTACCCTCCTGTGTAAGAAAAAAAATCCCTCTTCCGTCCCAGCGGCCTGTGGAAGGCTTAACCTTTGGCCCAAGCTGCTGCACTTGCCGTTACTGGCCTTAGCAACAATATAGACAGCAACGTGTGGGAGCGTTTTCCATTGCTTGTAATTACTAACGTTCGAACCGTTAGCCAGGAACGTTGTCTGAAGAGTTTTAGAACCTCTCTCGCGAGTCGTTGGTCTCAGCAGCGCCTTCTCGCATCTCTCGTGACAGTGGTTAAGACTAAAATAAAAAAATATATATTTTTTTTTGTTGCCTTCAACCTGTAAACGTTTGGACACGTCCCCAGTGTCTGGCCTCTCACTCACTGCACTCGTAGACATGTGAACATGTCTCAGTTATGACCCAGGTATATATGTACCTGGTTCCTAAGTATACAAATTGCATACGTATGTTCTACATATTTTTACAGTAAATTGGTTTTGTGTTGTAGTTGTCCATATTCACGGACCCACATTATATTACCGTGGTATTATATTCCTATTGCGATGTAGTGTCATTATATTGTACTGTTCCTGATAATGGTATGCATACAATTATTGTATACAATGACGAGAGCTGGTCAGTGGAGCGGTACACAGGTCTCAGACGTGTGGTGGACAGAGTTGGTTTGTGTCTGGGTCAGTTGTACCATCTTCTTTGACCTGAGAAAGGCCTTTGATACTGTTAACCATAACTACCTCTTACTTAAACTTCACCCCTATGGTTCCCGAGGCCTTGCCCTGAACTATATTCGTTCCTATCTCAGTGACAGACACCATTATGTAGCTATCAATAACATAACCTCCCCCACTCTACCATTAACAGTGGGAGTACAACAGGGCAGTATCTTGGGACCTCTCCTATTTCTTGTTTACAGTAATGATTTATCAAATGTCTTTAATATTCTTAAGCCTATATTATTTGCAGACGATACTACCCTCATCTACTCAGACCCCAACCCACACACATTAAATAATATTGACAATAAAAATTAAATTAAAAAAAAAGTCCACTAATGGATGTCAACCAACAAACTCACTAAACACAGAAAAGACCTAATACATTTTATCTGGAAGCAAATCATCAAACGAAATTCAGCTTCAGATAGACAATGTTAACATCAGCAATAAAAATGATGGAAAGTTCCTTGGCCTATACTTAGACAAGAGACTCAACTTCAGCACCCACATACAACACATAACCAAGAAAGTCTCTAAAACAGTTGGTATACTCTCTAAAGTCAGATATTATAATGTGTCACCCATGTGTCAACTGTGTACCCAGATGAGCCGCTTACTGTCTCTCGCAAATTTATTGTGCATCTTTGGAGTTATACCGAAGCCTTACTATGATATTCAAACACCGCTGTACACCGCATGATGCCGGAGAGAGAACACTTACCAGCCGGCCTTCCCTACTAGTACAACCAGGTGATTTGGTAATGTGTTGTCCTGTCAAGTCCCGTTGCCTTGTCCCTTGTCCGGTGGTAGGCCCAGTCTCCCCGCCTGGCGACGGTCGGCACCGGGCTGCTATCACTTGGGTTGTCCCCTTACATTACTTTTCTAAGTTCTCTTATTCAATCGCACTTTCTTTGTACTGTCTATACTTATATTACAATTGGGCGTAGCACTTGGATACTATATATGTATTTTTTTTTTTTTGCTGTTTCAACAGCGAGAGAATATGGCGCTTATACCCGTGATGAGGACGTCCTCATCAGGGCTACCTATGACATCATGTTTCAGTAAGACAAGAGCGTGATTGTGTCGTGACAAACTTACCTGTTTGACGCCACTAAGTGAAAGCGCTCACTCTCGGTGCTCTGATGTCACTAAACCCGAATGTAGCGCCTTATCTGCACGATCTATCTATTGCAGCAGCAGCAGCAGCAGCAACAGCAGCAGCAGCAGCAGCAGCAGCAGCAGCAGCAGCAACAGCAGCAGCAGCAGCAACAGCAGCAGCAGCAGCACTCTGTATCACAAGGAAGCATTACCAGAGGACCTATTACTAAGCAGTTCTGGTGGTCGACAGGACACATATTGTGGAGGACTAACACGAGCAGCGAGAGTGTACGACCAGTCACTTCCCTGTTCCCATATTCCATCACAGATATCCCATTTTCCTGTCGTTTCTGACATTAACGAACATGTAGAGTGTGCAGGAGCAGCCCCTTCATTATTATGGGCGAGGTACTGCGTGTACCACCCCAGGCTGACACCCTCGTATATATACTTGTAGTAGTTCCTTTGATCTTAGATTAATGGAGTCTCCCTATTAATGAACTTCGTCCTTCCTTGAATAAAAATGACAGTTGTGGAGTTGAAGAGGTTCTAATTATGTGTCGAGTTTCTTCACCTTCAACTTAAAATAACACAACGCAGGAGATATTTTATGAATCTTGGTCTTGTCTTCTTACTTCTCTGTAGAGGTAATTTACATTAGTAATATCTTGTACTGTATTGTTTAAAGGCTTTAGAAGTTTCTTGTATTCCATCTTCGATAATGTTGTAGCGAGTATATTATGTCAGTAATATACTCTGGTGGAGTATACCTACTCCACTTACGAGCTTACCATAGCCCGTGCCACCTCTTGGGTGGCTTAATCTTTATCAATCAATCAATCGAATAATCTTATACAATTAGTTACAGCTCGGCTCCTGTGCCAGGTAAGTCCACTACGGGTTCACCATAGCCCGTGCTACTTGCCTCGCTCCTGTGCCAGGTAAGTCCACTACGGGTTCACCATAGCCCGTGCTACTTGCCTCGCTCCTGTGCCAGGTAAGTCCACTACGGGCTCACCATAGCCCGTGCTACTTGCCTCGCTCCTGTGCCAGGTAAGTCCACTACGGGTTCACCATAGCCCGTGCTACTTGCCTCGCTCCTGTGCCAGGTAAGTCCACTACGGGTTCACCATAGCCCGTGCTACTTGGAACTTTGTGTTCCGTGTTGCTGAATCTAAAACAACAACAACGAATTATCTTCAGTCAAATTTCAATAGTGGTTCAGTAGAGACGCGTGAGCAACCCGTTCTCGCAAACTTAATAAGTCAATATTGACTTATTAAATATGTGCATAGGTGACATACTTAACATAATAGATACCCTTAAAAAGATTCATAGAAAACACCGAGCTTACCTAACCTTGTTAGTATCTTAAGATAAGCATCTTATTGCTTCGTAATTACAATTATTACCTAACCTATACCTATCGCGTGAGAGAGACCTCACGTCTTCAACACTCCCCAACAACACTGTAACACTCCACGTGTCCAGTTCTTCAGCCTCGACACACAGCAGACAGCCAGACTCCGGCCGCATCGAGCTCTTTGACTCTGCTCGCACTCAGAGCGCCGCGCTCTACACACTCACTCCACACCCGAGCTCTCCACCCCCCCCCCCCCCCCCCCGGCCTCACTCAGCTCTGTCCTGCTCCAGGCCTCGTCTCAGCACTTCACTACATTGCTAACAAACCGACTGCTGTAACCAACACTATACTAAAATATAAACAAACACTAAACTGTGTCTAATCAAACAAATACGGACACATAATCATTACGTTACAATGTTTTTATTTTTCATTATTTCTAATGTCATTTGATTTCGAGAAATGATATGCAAAGGATATATACACTGACAGACGTGGCCATCTTGACGGTGTATACACACTGACAGCTTACTTTTGTCCTACACTAGGTTTAGGACTCAAATATACTTGCTGGTTGATGAGCAAACTATTGTGTAGGCTTTAATAAGCCTTCTGTGGTGTATAGGCCTCAAGCACAGCACCAAACCCAACCATTCAGTACAAGTTTTTCTTATGTTTTGTGTTATATATACAAATATTCTCGCGTCTTTCTCTATTCTTCACTTTTATTACAAAGTGCTTATTCAATGCTTGTTCATGTTTCACCATTGAAATTGGTTTTCTCTTGTCTATAGAGAGTGTGTCTCTGTCCAAAGCTGGAGGCCAGACCCTTGGCACCTCAATCAAATTTGTTGTGATAATGGTCCTCTGTGGGGTTGGCAGTTCGAGTCTCGTAGTGCCTTAGTGAATGCAATGTTTATGTCCACGATAGTGTGGTTGACATTATCTATATAAATAAAGATGGAAATGTTCGTTTGTTCAAAATCGCTAATCTCTGAAAGTTCTTCACCGATTCCTTGAAATTTTCACACAACGTTCCCTACGCATCCGAGCGGGTTTTTATATGCATACTATATAGATGTCACGTCTGTGACGGGAAAAAAACATGCGTTTTTTGAAAAACAGCGCCATCTGTTGCACGTTAAGAACAACACACGATATACAAAATATGTTACGATTCCATTTCAATACTTCCGATTGCATTGATAAATTGAATTTTCATAGATTTTGATTCCTTTCATTTTGATTTAATTATTTTGTGTGACGTTGCGTTGGAGTTGCGTGGTGACCACCGGCCAGGTCCGACGTTCCTGAGGTCTCTCCGCTCCTGGCTCGTGTTTACGTTGGAAGTTCCGCCTCCAGGCAGCCTTTCAGGCGTTTCTCGAGCGGTGTGAGGGGCGTGTTTACCCTCTCCCTAATACTGCTGGCTCCGTTAAGGTGGTGAATCTTAGAGTCACTTGACGTCTGTGGCGGTGCATGGTGCCCCCTTCGAATTTCAGGACGACTACTTGACCTCCTGTTTTGAACGATTTGTGACGGTGTTAAGTGTTCGGTGGAACAAGGTCGTTGCCGGGCACTGTGTTGGTATGCTTGACGGCTCCCGCACCCTGACGATGTCGCTGAAGTGTAGTGTACCGTCGTCGATGTCCGTGTTGGGTTACACGCTCCGCTGCCAGTATCGGGGTTAACCGCGCACCTGTTATAGGTGTGGTCACGAGGGTCATCTGGCTGCAGCGTGCGACGTGGGAGCAACTGGTCGGGTGCATGTTCTTCGTGCGGAGGATTTTCCGCCCCTGCTGCGTTTGGACGGTTCTGAGGACGGAGTGGGTGCTGTGCCTGAGGCGCCTGATTGCCTGTCTGCTGCTCCTCCTGTTGAGGCGAGTTCTACGGCCTGTGCGACACGAAACTACGACGTTGGTACAACGTTCGAACAAGTTTTAACAACCAATATAGCAAGTTGTAACAACGTTCTAATACGTCATAAACACGTTAAGCCAAGATGTAACAACTTTATTACAAGTTGTAA
This sequence comes from Procambarus clarkii, assembly GCF_040958095.1. Taxonomy (NCBI): domain Eukaryota; kingdom Metazoa; phylum Arthropoda; class Malacostraca; order Decapoda; family Cambaridae; genus Procambarus; species Procambarus clarkii. Next base: position 15,229,796 of record NC_091167.1, read on the forward strand.
CAAGCGGAAAATGGAGACAGTTTCGGTTTGTGTTTGCAGGGCGGTGACTGCTGTGGCCCCTGGGGTTGTTGAGCCGGTGTGTGTGGGTGTCGGGCTGCGCTGTGTGTAGTGAAGGATGTCCCGCTCCCGCCTGTGGATGTGATACCGGCTCCCGGGGACGCGGGTTCTGCTGTGCCTGTGTGTGTTGGCGATTGTAGTTCTGCTCTTTCCATTCCTTTGCAGAAGCGTGCGCGTCGGTGCTCTGAGGCTGTTCCCCTGGATGATGTGGACAGTGTGGGTGATGTGGCCTCTGTGGACTCTTTGGAGGGTGCTGGTGTGACCTGTGTGGATGTAAAGGTGGCTGTGCCTGCAGTGGGGCCTGCTGGGAGTGGTGTGGTGCCGCCTGTCTCGAAACGTTCTCGGCGGGTTCGGAGTGTCTCCCCTTTGTGGTGTGCCTTGGAAGGAGGTGGGAGAGTATGGTGCTCTGGCGTCCCCCGCCGTGGATGATGGTGCTGTGACGGGCTCCGAAGTTACTACATGTGCCCCACCTCCTGCGTCACCTGCTGTTGGATCTCCGCAGTGGGGGGTTGCCCCTGATGATCGGGACCTCCTCGTGGCGTTGCGGAAAGATGTGCGCCGGGGGGGCCTCGGCTCCTGTGCCCTGTAGTGGGGTCGGTGCCGGGCCTGCATCCCCTGCGGTTCCCCCTCCTTCATTGCCCCGGTCTGGGGGAAGCCTCGTCCCGACTGCTGGGGTCGTGCCCTGTGGGGTTCCGGTGTTGGGCCCTTATCGGGATGCCCGGGAGGAGTAGGAAATGGGGCGTAGACCGGCTATTTTGTTTTTTTCCACAGCTGGTCTACGTACCCTGGGTTTTACGAACTTTTTTTCCACAGCTGGTCTACGCACCCTGTTTTTTTACGAACTTTTTTTCCACAGCCGGTCTACGCACCCTGGGTTTTACGAACTTTTTTTCCACAGCTGGTCTACGCACCCTGTTTTTTTACGAACTTTTTTCCACAGCCGGTCTACGCACCCTGGGTTTTACGAACTTTTTTTCCACAGCCAGTCTACGCACCCTGGGTTTTACGAACTTTTTTTCCACAGCCGGTCTACGCACCCTGGGTTTTCTCGAATCAACTTGCCTGGGGGATTAAAAACCCCCAGGCAAGTTGATTCGAGAAAACCCAGGGTGCGTAGACCGGCTGTGGAAAAAAACAAAATAGCCGGTCTACGCCCCATTTCCTACTACTCCCGGGTGCTTCCGGTCCCGTGGTGCTCGTCCATTGTCTGGGTGTCGCGGGTGAAGGAGTTTGTGTATAGGGTGCCGGATAAGATGTCTCAGCCGAGGGCACCGTCTGGTGGCCAGGTGTCCCCTGACACGTGGGTGATTTGGAATGCGTACTGCTTGAGCTTTCCGTTACACAAGTTTCCGGAGAAATATTAGTTGACATCTTCTGCACGCCGCTCCGCCGTGCGCGGTTCAGCTGCCGCCGTGAACTCGTCACCCCGCCATGCGGTGCGGCGAGTCTCCCTCTAACGTCCGCCTCTGTTTTCGTCGCCACTCCGCTCTCTACGGTTCGACACATCTAACGCTTTTGACTTTCTTCTCATCCTCAAAGTCGCCGCGTCTCCAAATATCTGTTCTGGTGGAGTCATCGGGAGGGTAATCCCTTCATGCAAACTGCACCTATTCTCAAGAAGAAGAAGAAGAAGAAGAAGAAGACGTTGCGTTGGAATTCAGCTGTGTAGTTTACCATACCATTAATTTCGTGGGAATAGCTTATTTGTTTTTCATTGTTTTTCATTTCGTTTTTTTAACTGTTCTTATTTTCCAGTGCAATTGGTGGTGAAATTGAGCTGTGTCGATTGATCTGTGTTTGAATTGAAATATTTCGTTAGTATTTTTTGTTTTTGTTTTGAAAACAAAAAAATGAATAACATGTTTATTTCACAGCTGCAAATGTACAACAAACAGCTATGAATCCACCGGCTACAACGTTAACTGCTTTCTTCACGTTATGTCAAAATGACGTGTTTGCAGGCGATGAGTCACAATAACGTGGCTGAAGTATGTTGACCAGACCACACACTAGAAATTGAAGGGACGACGACGTTTCGGTCCGTCCTGGACCATTCTCAAGTCGATTGTGATGAGGAGGTAGGGACAAGGCAATAAATAGGCAAGAGAGAGCTGAGGAGGAAAGTCAGGTGTAGGGGATAGTAGTAATGAGAACTGCAGCAGGCCTATTGGCCCATACGAGGCAGCTCCTATTATAACCACCGAAGGAGATAGTAATAGGAAAAAGAAGAGGATAACAAGAGAGCGTAGGAGAAGACAATGAACAGAAAAAGGGGAGAAGAGAGAAAGAAAGAAAGAAATGGAAGGGGGAAAGCTTATGTTAAGTCACGTTTGTTAGAAAGATTAGAGCATTTGAGTATATACTGTGAAAGGGAAGAGTTCACAGCAACAAAGCCAGGACTCAAGTTCATGTTGGGTACATTGTTTATAAGAGCCGATTCTACAAGACGGCGTCTGTGTAGAGTAGAGGCAGGAAAGATTATTTTGGAGGAAGACCAATCAATGGGATGATTAGAATCCCTCACCTGGCAGAAGAGAGCATTGTTAGTGTCTGCAGACTTAACACTTCTCTTGTGTTCTTTAAGTCTGTCATTCAGTGTACGGCCAGTTTCGCCAAAGTATTGGAGAGGACAAGATGAACAGGAAATAGAGTAGACACCAGCAGCAATAGAAGCAGGAGGAGCAGTGTGAACTAGATTGCTACGAAGTGTGTTAGTTTGTCGAAAGGCGAGTTTAATGTCAAGAGGACGAAAGGTATTGGTAAAAGTTTTGAGTTCAGATATGAAGGGAAGGCATAGTACAGTGCTACTAGTGTTGGAAGCAGGTTTAGGATGAAAGAAATTTCGTTTAGCTTGAGAGTGGGCACAGTTGATGAAATGCAAAGGATAACCAAGGCGAGAGAATGATTTGTAGATAAAGGCAATTTCAGAATCAAGAAACTGAGGGTCGCTGATGCGTAGAGCGCGGAGGAAGAGAGAGACGAGGACACTTTTCTTAACAGAAGGAGGATGGTAGGAAAAGAAGTGAATGTACATGCCACTATGCATGGGTTTACGGTAGACAGAGAAAGAGAACCCAGACACAGAGCTGTGAACATGAACATCAAGAAAAGGAAGGAGGGAATTAGATTCCCACTCAACTTTGAAATGGATAGAAGGAGCCAGATTGTTAAGAGAAGCGAGGAAAGGCTGGAAAAGATTAAGGTCATGAGGCCATAAAGCAAAAATGTCATCAACATAGCGAAGCCAGAGAGAGGGACGAGTATCAATAGAAGGAAGAAGAACAGTTTCGAAGTATTCCATGTAGAAATTAGCACGAACAGGGGAGAGAGGGGAACCCATAGCGACGCCGAAAGTTTGAGTGTAATATTTACCGTTGAAAGAGAAAGAGTTAGATTCAACACAGAGTCTAATGAGATCGAGGAAAACGTCAGTTGGAAGTGGGAGAGGAAGGAGGCCCTCTGACGCCTTCTGTCTGAGGAAAGAGAGAACGTCATCGAGCGGAACATTAGTGAACAGAGAGTCGACATCAAGACTAAGCATCTTACAAGAGGGTTGCAGGCGTAGTCTTTCTATGAAGTCCTGAGAGTGACGAAGGTGGGCAGGGGAAAAAGTGCCAAGGTAAGGTGTCAGGGTTTTAGGTAAGGTGACGCGTTGACGCCAGGGTAAGGTGACGTGTTTGCGAAAACACTGCTGTATTCGGAAGTGCCTCCGTATTACACATGGAATGCCAGTAGAAAATCATTTGAACGATGCTAACGAGGAGAGCGAGTCGACGGACAACTTGGCGTATACAAATAAACTATGACAGGCAGACTGTACACTGTGCAACCTAATCAGGATGAATGCTTCTTTCATCGCAAGCTGTTGGTACATGTGCCCGGTCCAACGTCTTCCAGCCATTGAGATTTGTCAACGGTGTTACACATGCCACTTCCCGTAGTGCATGTCAAGCTCGGAATTTATTGGAGAACGACCAACACTGGGATGTATGTATTAATATGCGTCAAATACGTCACATCCAAATCAAATTCGTGCGTTGTTTGCAATCATTTTGACGACCGACTTTCCTTATCTCCAACAGAGTTATGGGAGAAATATAAATCGCACATGGCTGAAGATATTATCCGTCGAATGCGAAGGAAAATTCATATATGAACATTGATTTCACAGCCGAAATCAACAACGAAGCGTTGATAATGATTGAAGATTTGTGCTTAGAAATCGTGAACAAAGTTTTAAGTCAGTTAGAAATGCCATCACCGAATCGATCAGCTGCTGCTTCGTTCGATGTAGAATTGCGTCGTAAACAAAATTACAACACGGGTGATCTGTTGTATTTGCAATCAAATATTCCTAGCTAACGCTTGAACGAAAAGGCATTTACAATCAAATAATTCAAACTGCCAATAACGGGCTTGGAGAAATCTTCTTAGACGCGCCAGGAGGAACTGTAAATCCTTCCTAATTAGATTGATTCTAACAGCATTTCGATTCCAAAATGGCATAACCTTAGCCCTTGCATTGTCTGGAATAGCTGCGACATTGCTACCAGGTGGAAGAACTGCTACTTTGGCTTTGAAATTGCCATATTGAACATGCAATTCATTGAAAGTCCCACGTGCAACATTTCCAAAGCATCCGGCATGGGAAAAGTATTGCAGAAATGTAAACTAATTGTTGGGATGAATGCACAATGGCCTACAAAAAATTGCTCGAGGCTCTTGGTCGATCATTGCAAGATTTGCGTGGAAACATCAGACCATTTGGGAACGCATTAATATTGCTTGCAGGAGATTTCAGGCAAAAATTACCTGTAATTCCTCGATAAAAGTTCGTCAACACTGTTGAGGAAGCAGGTGAAGCGGTTAATTATCCAACAAAATTTTTGAATTCACCTGATCTGCCAGGGATACCACCACACGCACGACAACTGAAAATCTGCGTGCCAATTATCATGTTGCGAAATATCAATTAGCTAAAGCTTTGCAACGCCTCGCACCTTGCAGTAAACAAATAAATCAGTAACGTCGCAGAAGCAACAATATTGACAAGACCTTTCCAAGGTGAAGATGTCCTCATTCCTCGCATTCCTGTGATTCCAACAGATATGCCATTTCAATTTAAGATATTGTAATTTCAAATTCGATTGGGGTTTGCAATCACCATCTTGAGGTTATCTTGAGATGATTTCGGGGCTTTAGTGTCCCCGCGGCCCGGTCCTCGACCAGGCCTCCACCCCCAGTAAGCAGCCCGTGACAGCTGACTAATACCCAGGTACCTATTTTACTGCTAGGTAACAGGGGCATAGGGTGAAAGAAACTCTGCCCATTGTTTCTCGCCGGCGCCTGGGATCGAACCCAGGACCACAGGATCACAAGTCCAGTGTGCTGTCCGCTCGGCCGACCTGCTCCCCATCAACAAAGCTCAGGGCCAATCTTTTGAACTGTGCACTTTATATCTAGACACAGATTGCTTCTCATAGGGACAATTATATGTTGAGTGTTCTAGAGTCGGGAAACCAGACAATCTCACTATATCTCCACAGACAATGGAACAACAAAAAATATTGTATACCCACAAGCATTGTGAATTTAAACATATTAGAAATGTGCGCTTTCTCTTTTCTTTCTTTTGCATTTAACCAGACTGAGGCACAGCAAAGCGTGGCGGGTACTGCTAGTATATATATATATATATATATATATATATATATATATATTGTGACGGTAACGCGTTGGTGTTCGGCTGTTCAAAGCTAGGGGTATGGCCTCGTCACATAGAATAAAAAAAAAAATAGAAAATCTGGAACTTCGTCTGTGGTAAGGTAAGGAGAAGACACACAAAACACAAGTAAATTTTAACAATGCAATTTTAATTACGTTAAAGAAACAAAACATGAATAAAATGGACATACAAATTCGTATAATAAAATCAATCAATCAAAATAATAAGAATAATTAAATGACAAAATGAAAAGTTACGTTAAGACAAGTGAGCAATAACAAGCTGTGCAATATACAATAAAATGAGAGGTGCAGGAATATTGGCTTTAAGCTATCACCTCTCTTAGTACACGTAAGCCACAGCTCAGTCTACCAAGAAGACGTGTTAACCGTATGAAAGCACTGAATATTCTGAAGACTGAGGTCGAGGCGGCCCCAGACATCAAGTAGTATTGTGGGTGGAGTGCAGTTGCAGCTAGACCGGCGGCCAATCAGCGAGGAGCCGGCAACAAGACAGGTAGTTTGGCGGTTTGAGGTGGAGCAGGTGTTCCTGGCTGCATACGTTTTGCTCTCTGGCAAACCTTGGAGATGTTGTTGTCGTTGTTGGACATTTCTTCCATAGTAGTTTTATATATTTGTAGCGACGTATTTTTTGAGGGAAGAGCAGGCTCAATCTCTTGAAGGAGATTATCGTCACAATATATATATATATATATATATATATATATATATATATATATATATATATGTCGTACCTAGTAGCCAGAACGCACTTCTCGGCCTACTATGCAAGGCCCGATTTGCCTAATAGGCCGAGTGATTTTCTTTATTTGCATTAAATTGTTTCCAATTAGTTTATTTAAATTATTATTATTATATTATGTTAAGACCATAATTTATTGACTTAGTTGTGTTAGTTTAAGTTAGGTTAGGTTAGGTAGGGTTGGTTAGGTTCGGTCATATATCTTCGTTAGTTTTAACTCAAATTTAAACAAATTAGCTCGTACATAGTGAAATGAATAGCTTTATCATTTCATAAGAATTTTTTTTAGAAAAATATATAAATTCAGGAAAACTTGGCTTATTAGGCAAATCGGGCCTTGCGTAGTAGGCTGAGAAGTGCGTTCTGGCTACTAGGTACAACATATACATACATATATATATATATATATATATATATATGTCGTACCTAGTAGCCAGAACGCACTTCTCAGCCTACTATGCAAGGCCCGATTTGCCTAATAAGCCAAGTTTTCATGAATTAATTGTTTTTCGACTACCTAACCTACCTAACCTAATCTAACCTAACTTTTTCGACTACCTAACCAAACCTAACCTATAAAGATAGGTTAGGTTAGGTTAGGTAGGGTTGGTTAGGTTCAGTCATATATCTACGTTAATTTTAACTCCAATAAAAAAAAATTGACCTCATACATAATGAAATGGGTAGCTTTATCATTTGATAAGAAAAAAATTAGAGAAAATATATTAATTCAGGAAAACTTGGCTTATTAGGCAAATCCGGCCTTGCATAGTAGGCTGAGAAGTGCGTTCTGGCTACTAGGTACGACATATATATATATAAATACCTAAAATGCAAGGGTTATTTGAGAAGATTTTCATATATTCAAATCGTTACAAAGGAATCTATAGAATTTACATTAGTAATGAGGCTGTCCGGAATATTCTTTGGTGTGTGAGAGTTTGTGGAGCCGGTCTGATGTCAACCATCAATACTGACGTGTTCAGTATTAATTACCACTATTGTTTCTGAATCTTTGTTCAACTACGTACGTCAGGTGACAAGAGCAGCCTAACATACCCCCTCAAGCCAGATACAGTACACCCACTCAAGCCAGATACAGTACACCCACTCAAGCCAGATACAGTACACCCACTCAAGCCAGATACAGTACACCCACTCAAGCCAGTACAATACACCCACTCAAGCCAGATACAGTACACCCACTCAAGCCAGATACAGTACACCCACTCAAGCTAGATACAGTACACCCACTCAAGCTAGATACAGTACACCCACTCAAGCTAGATACAGTACACCCACTCAAGCCAGATACAGTACACCCACTCAAGCCAGATACAGTACACCCACTCAAGCCAGATACAGTACACCCACTCAAGCTAGATACAGTACACCCACTCAAGCCAAATACAGTACACCCACTCAAGCCAGATACACCCATTCTGTATTGCAAATATAATACTTGGGTTAATTTTGACATGCCTTAAATATCCCTGGTATAGTCAGGTGTGTACATATGTGTAGCGCCCCTTAACCGGCCATCTCGTGTGGACTGAGGCATTCCTGCTACGAACAGTCCAATTTTCAGGAAAAATAATTTATTTTGTTTTATACGAGAAATGTGACTGCATACAAATTAGACATTCAAAGAAGTATTAAAATGTATGAAAAGGTTGTAGAATATAGCGGGTAATAATTAGAAGCCATGGACACTAATGAAAGGTGAGTAAACAAACTAGGAAAGAGCAGTGAACGAGCGTTGGGATGTCAACCAAGAAGAATGAGGCTGTTTATCTTGAATTGGCGGAGCGCATGTGCGCGGATCCACCTGCTGCCTGACGTTGACTGAGCCGTACTGTGGAGGCGTTGACTTCCTCACAACACCTCTCCTCCGCTGGCAAGTAGTGCGCGCTCTTTTCCATTGTATAGCGTGTTCTCTTCCATTGTATAGCGTGTTCTCTTCCATTGTATAGCGTGTTCTCTTCCATTGTATAGCGTGTTCTCTTCCATTGTATAGCGTGTTCTCTTCCATTGTATAGCGTGTTCTCTTCCATTGTATAGCGTGTTCTCTTCCATTGTATAGCGTGTTCTCTTCCATTGTATAACGTGTTCTCTTCCATTGTATAACGTGTTCTCTTCCATTGTATAGCGTGTTCTCTTCCATTGTATAGCGTGCTCTCTTCCACTGTATAGCGTGTTCTCTAGGTCTAATACAAGATATCTAGGCCTAACATAGTACATAAGTGTACTATATATACTAGTATATGAACATAGTACATATACTAGGCCAAGGAATAATTAAGTTTGTTTTAGCTTTATTTATTTTAAAAGAATAAAAAATTAAGATAGGTTGGACTAATTGAGATCAAATGCATGAAATGAACTGAAACAGGTGAAAAAATGGCAACAATTACAAGTTGAATGGAACAGCAGAAATTGCAACAGAACAGCAGAAGTAATTTTAACTAAATAAACAGATGGACTACAATTGTCTAAAAGTTTATATATGGCAGATATCACTATTTATACAAGTTGGTCGATAAACTATATTGTTTGAAAATATCAAGACATGGGTTGACATTTAGGGGTAAGGTAGGTTACATGAAGTTAATTACGTAGTACTTAGTTTTTCTCTTAAACTGGTTAGGAGAGGTACAATCTTCGACATGATTGGGAACGTCATTCCACATTCTGGGTCCCTTGATTTGCAGAGCATTTCTAGTTTGGTTAAGGCGCATTCTTGGAATATCAAATAGGTATTTGTTTCTGGTGTGGTGCTCATGGGTTCTATTATAACCTCCTATAGGAAGCGTTTGAGGTCAGGATTGACATTACAGTTCAGAGTTTTAAATATATAGAGTACACATGAGAGGAAGTGCAGTGAGTTAATATCTAACATATTTCGAGATTTGAGTAAGGGTACCGAGTGATGTCTGGGGCCAGAGTTAGATATTGTTCTAATGGCAACTTTGCGTTGAGAAATTAGAAGACGTAAATGATTTTGGGTAGTAGAACCTCAAGCACAAATACTATAATTGAGATAAGGATAGATGAGAGAGTAATAGAGTGTCACCAGGGCAGGGCGGGGTACATAATATCTGATCTTAGAAAGAATGACAACAGTTTTAAAAGATTTTTTTGCTATATTTTAGATTGTGTCCCTGGAAATTCAGCTTGTTATCGATGAGAACACCAAGGAATTTACCATCTACTTTGTAACTAATTTGGGTATTGTGTATTCTTAGATTAATTTGATCTGAGGATTTCTGATTAATTCTTTACTTGATTATAATACTATGCTTGACTGTAATACTTTGCTTGACTGTAATACTTTGCTTGACTGTAATACTCTGCATGACTAATACTCTGCTTGACTGTAATAGGTGAAATCTTTGTCCAAAGGGTTAGTGATGATTGTAAGGAAAAGCTACTCGTCAGCCCCCTTTTCGGTACAGAGATGACGTATGTGTCGGAGTGCTAGCTGGAGGAGGAGAACATCTACACAGGTTTACTGAATGGTCAGAGAGTGTGCACATCAACCTGTCCTGTACCCTGGTGAGACAGGCAGGCTTTCTATCTCGACAGTGTACTATGTTTGGACAGGGAGAGAAGGCTACAAACCAAAGTCCTTTACTAAAAAATCGAACCAATACACACATGTCTCTTTCCTTGTTGCAACCTTCGACCTTAAAGTTATCTAATTTAGGAATAAATTTATTTTTTCATTATGTAGTAAAGTTACTGTCAATTATTGTCCTGTGTATTATATATATTTTCCCTTAATTCTTTGTCTTAGATCTTCAATTCCTTTGGATATTACCTGTGATCTGATGAGCATTTTTATGAGTAAATATTTCCTCTTGTAATTCATGAATGCAGAAGGAATTTCCTTCACTCGGTAAGTATTAAAAGATCAAAGTCTCTACACACTCGGTATTAGTTGACTGGTCTCCTCCCGAGTCAATTAGCTTAATTATCTAAGTTCCAGAAGGAGTCGTGGCGGCATTATTTGCTTATGGGTAACCTGACCTCCCATCTGGGCTGTAAGAATTGTCAAGATATCGTTAACATCTTGGTCATTTCTCCCCACCTTTCCCTGATAACTGCACGAGCTTTTTCTGTTGCAAGGGCGGACTCTTCCAGTTGTTTGGGGTTATATCACAGCAATTATTACAGCCTAAAGGGTTACAAGCCAGATACAGTACACCCACTGTATATATATAGCAATAGTTGCTATAAAGTTATAGCAACCATTGCAGCGAGTTATTTATGTTCAGTGCTTTATTGCAGACGTGTTACAATGGCAGCTGCAGTGTTTGATTTAGTTGATGTTATTAATTTTGTCCAATTACTTGATTAATGGTTATTAATGGATTTATAAAAAATGTAATATATGCATTGTTAACAATAAACCGTACCGTACGTAATAATTAAAAATATATATTTATTATGATTTATAACTTTGTTATTATTAATTTAATATCAAGGCAAAGCAACTGTTTTTCACTCCAAAATGTATTGAGCAATTATAGCACAAAGATAACTGCAGAATCCTTGAAGAGTGACACTCTTCTGACACAGGAGCTGTTGGTCGGGTCTCTGGTTCAACCAATCTGCCAGAGTCGTTGTTGATGAAGTTATGTCTGGTTAGGTTGAGTTAGGCTACAAATATTGTTGCCCAAAACGCTGTACGCATTCGTGGCTTTAGGCGTTGTATGTACTAACTCTTTCTAGAAATACAACATTATGTTTGTAACTCATCTTGTATGTATGTACTTTTACCTGAATAAACATTTGATTTGATTTGGCTAGGTTAGGTTATATTGAGTTTGGTTAGGTTTCGTTAGGAGTGTTTGGAATAAGATGGAATAGGTTTGGTTAGGTTCAGATATGTGAAACACCTTGTGGAGTTGAAAAATGTTCAAACCCTCTAAAGGTACATTAGTACTCTTAATATTATAAATAAATTATTTCTCACTAAATCAATGTAATATTGCGTGTTAATAACTTGATATAACAATTTTTTTGTTAATAACTTGAGTCCATTTTGTTATACAAAAATATGTTATATCATCTGAAGTGAGCACTACACAATGGCCTCAAATTCCACACGAGACACAGACCCCCAAGATCTCCGTAATGTCTATGAAACATGAACGGAATCTTGAGTTATCAAATAGGTCCCTTAAAAGTGTCATTAGACGAGAACTCCTGGATGAATTTGAAGAAAGTAGAACAATGCAAACTGGAACTAGCAGGTCCTTTGTTTATCACAATGAAATGTGTGAAGTAAAACATGTGTATGGGGCAAGTAACAACATTAACAGACTAACAGACATTGTCACAGCTCGTATAAGACTTGGCTACAAGTATCTCTGGCAGTTCGGCTTGTATAGGGATCTAGATGAAGTAAAGTGTAAAGTGTGTGGACAAAAACAGGAACACACACTCGAACACTATAACACTATATTGTAGTAAAATTAAGCCATTTAGAGATAAATCTAAGCTCACGCTGTATGATATGGCAACCTATCTTATTACCAAGGATAAAATACTGGAAATCCTTGCACTGTATCCATATTTCGCTTCCAGTAGATAAACGACATATATGAGATTAAGAAACAAGTAGTGTATTGTGAAGACTAATAATAAACAGAAGCTCCTCTATGACTGTAATATCTCCATTGCTCAAACAATTATGTATTAGCGATAAGACCTACCATTAATGTATAATGATTTACTGTAAATATATAGCTCCTGAAATAGAACATTCTCTGTAACTAGCTGACATTGTAATTATAAGGTGTGAAGGATAGATGAAATTGTTTAATCTCCGTTGAGGTCTGATAAAGACCTTTTGTGCCCTCTGTAATGCTTTTTTGCGCTACCGCTCACAGGATAAGTATGGGGTGCACAATAAACTAGCCGCCTCTGGCGGCAACAATAAAAAAAAATAGAAAATCTATGACACAGCACGGACCACAAGCAGTATACAAATCTGATGAGAAAGAAAGAGAGAGAAACATATACCGAGACATTTTGGGGTATAGGAGCGCCTAGGCTATAATGGAACAACAGTGGCTACTTACTATAGCTGGCGGCGGCCTTCATCCAGACGGGTGACCATGCCTCCGTGACGCCAACTTCACACATCCACGCAAAAACCACAAACTTGTACTCACTGACTTTAGTGTTCAAAAGAGCTACACAAATTGCCCTGCACTTGCACACTTAACAGTGCAACTACCGGTACTTTCCAAGGTACCCGAAGCTACGAACCTTTTTTTACCATCGCTAAGAAATACACAGATTTTTGACAACTATTTCATGCTGAAATCACGACACAGTCGAGAGTTTTCGACGCGCGGATGAACTGTTGATTACAACGTCACTGACACGGAGCCACGGGTCAGACAGGCAGGCACGCACCAGTCACGACCACGAGAGAGGCGGGCCAGAGACAGTCACGTACACAAGGGAGGCAGACAGTCATGACTTGCGTCCACTAGTCACGGACGCGAGAGTGGGAGGCCACCGGCAGTCACGGACACCAGAAAGACAGGTCACCGGACGACACGGAGGGTGAGAGTAGGTGCGTGACCACGAGAGCACAGAGAGGCGCCAGCAGCCACCACACACCCGCGCCCTGCCTCGCCTGCCACAGCACTGTGTGTCGGTGCCAACCTGCCCGCCTCCCACCCTTCTCCCACACCAGCCCTCCCACCCTCCCACACCTGTCCTGCCACCCTCCCACACCTGCCCTGCCACCCTCCCACACCTGCCCTGCCACCCTCCCACACCTGCCCTGCCACCCTCCCACACCTGCCCTGCATCCCTCCCACACCTGCCCTGCCACCCTCCCACACCTGCCCTGCATCCCTCCCACACCTGCCCTGCCACCCACAACACTAACACTGCCTGCACCACAACACTAACACTGTGGTGTTAGTTCACGACTAACGACTAAATAACAAACTGTTCACGACTTTTGTTAGGCCAAAGCTAGAATATGCAGCGGTTGTGTGATGCCCATATCTTAAGAAGCACATCAACAAACTGGAAAAGGTGCAAAGACATGCCACTAAGTGGCTCCCAGAACTGAAGGGCAAGAGCTACGAGGAGAGGTTAGAGGCATTAAATATGCCAAAACTAGAAGACAGAAGAAAAAGAGGTGATATGATCACTACATACAAAATAGTAACAGGAATTGATAAAATCGATAGGGAAGATTTCCTGAGACCTGGAACTTTAAGAACAAGAGGTCATAGATTTAAAGTAGCTAAACACAGATGCCGAAGAAATATAAGAAAATTCACTTTCGCAAACAGAGTGGTAGACGGTTGGAACAAGTTAGGTGAGAAGGTGGTGGAGGCCAAGACCGTCAGTAGTTTCAAAGCGTTATATGACAAAGCGTGCTGGGAAGACGGGACACCAGAGCGGCTGTAACTACACTTAGGTAATTACTGCCTGCACCACAACACTAACACTGCATTGGATATAAGAAAGTGAGCTTCAAGGTAATGTACTCAAACATTGATGGGATTACCAATAAAGCAAGTGAACTGGCAGAAAGGGTGCAAGAAGAAAACCCTGATGTAATAGGACTAACAGAAACAAAATTGTCAGGAGTCATAACAGATGCTGTGTTTCCAAAGGACTACTATATTGTAAGGAAAGAGAGGGAAGGGAGAGGAGGTGGAGGAGTGGCCCTGCTGATAAGGAAGGACTGGAGTTTTGATGAGATGGAAATTCCGGACTGTGACGGGTTCAGAGATTACATAACAGGAACTATATCAATGGGTAGATCTAGACCTGTGGCAGTCATTTACAACCCTCCCCTAAATGACAGAAGACCTAGACAGGAGTTTGATAGGAACAACATGGCAACCAATAATATAATAGAGAGCAGCTTCAGTTACCTGCAGGAATGGCTCCAGACTCTTAATCATGATCGATTTTAACCATGGAAAGATAGACTGAGAGAATGGGGACCCACATGGTGGTGCAGATATGTGGAGAGCTAAACTCTTGGAAGTGGCAACAAGGAACTTTCTGACCCAGCATGTCAAGGAACCCACAAGAGTGAGAGGCAATGATGAACCAGCTAGACTCGACTTGATATTCACCCTGAAGGAGTCAGAAATAAGGGAAGTCAAAGTTGAAGCCCCCATAGGAATGAGTGACCACAGTGTACTGATTTTTGAGTACTTGGTGGAGGTAGGGATAACCTATCCAAGGATGGAATCGGAGGGAAAAAGACTAAATTGTGTAAGGAATCGTTCAGGACCCTGTATACCACTTATGTCAGACCAATCTTGGAATATGCAGCGCCAGCCTGGAGTCCATACCTAGTTAAACACAAGACAAAGTTAGAGAAGATCCAGCGGTATGCCATCAGGCTCGTCCCGGAACTGAGAGGAATGAGCTACGAGGAAAGGCTAAAAGAGCTGAACCTCACGTCCCTGGAAAACAGAAGAGTAAGGGGAGACATGATAACCACCTACAAAATTCTCAGGGGAATTGACAGGGTGGACAAAGACAAGCTCTTCAGCACGGGAGGGACACGAACAAGGGGACACAGGTGGAAACTTAGTACCCAGATGAGCCACAGAGACGTTAGAAAGAATTTTTTCAGTGTCAGAGTAGTTAATAAATGGAATGCACTAGGAAGTGATGTGGTGGAGGCTGACTCCATACACAGTTTCAAATGTAGATATGATAGAGCCCAGTAGGCTCATGAATCTGTACACCAGTTGATTGACAGTTGAGAGGCGGGACCAAAGAGACAAAGCTCAACCCCCGCAAGCACAATTAGGTGAGTACCACAACACTAACACTGCCTGCACCACAACACTAACACTGCCTGCACCACCACACTAACACTGCCTGCACCACAACACTAACACTGCCTGCACCACAACACTAACACTGCCTGCACCACAACACTAACACTGCCTGCACCACCACACTAACACTGCCTGCACCACCACACTAACACTGCCTGCACCACAACACTAACACTGCCTGCACCACAACACTAACACTGCCTGCACCACAACACTAACACTGCCTGCACCACAACACTAACACTGCCTGCACCACAACACTAACACTGCCTGCACCACAACACTAACACTGCCTGCACCACAACACTAACACTGCCTGCACCACAACACTAACATTGCCTGCACCACAACACTAACACTGCCTGCACCACAACACGTCTCTTCTTCTTGCTAGTAGATGCAGTGTGCATGACGGGCGTATCCTCTCGATGACTGCACCAGGACAGATGTTAGGAGACACGCGAATGTGGAGAATGAAAAGGGTAAAAAGTCGCGAGGAGCCGTAGACAGAGGAGCGGCGACGAAAACAGAGGTGGACTGGAGAGGGAGACAAGCCGCACCGGAGGGCGGCACGTTGTGTCCATGACGTCGACTAATATTTACCAGGGAACTCCCGCATTTTAAAGTGCAAACAGTACACTTCCCACAGCAGTATGCGGGCAGAAGACGCCTGGCCACCAGGCGGCAGCATCCTATCCGGGACCCCATAGAAATTCCTTCACCTGCGGCACCCAGATAGTGGAAGAGCACCACAGGATCGGAAGCACCCAGGCATCCCGAGAAAAGTCCAACACCCGACTCTCACGGGTCGCGACCTCGGCAGTCTGGACTAGGTTCCCCTCCCCCCCAAGTCCGGAACAACGAAGGAGGGAGATCCGCATGGGACGCAGGCGCGGCATTGTCCTCGCCACTGGGCACTGGAGTCGAGGCCCCTCGCAGCACATCTTTCTTCAGCACCACGACAAGGTCCCAATCATCGGGGCATCCCGCCACCCCAGGGATCCAACAGCAGGAGTCGCAGGGGGCCACATAAAGCAACTCGGAGCCCCTCACAGCCTCGCCACCGACGACGGGGGACGCTGGAGCACCATACTCCCCCACCTCCTTCCAAAACCCACCATAGAGGGGAGACACACTCCGAGCCCGCCATGATCGCTTCGAGACAGGCTGCACCACACCAGTCCTACCAGGCCCCTCCGCAGCTTGAGACAACAGTTGAAGGACAGTTGGCAGCCTTGCAAGCACAGGTAGCAGAAATGGCCGAAATTATAAAGACGCTACGTCGGGCTCCTTCGCAAGAGATACACCAGCCTCCACACTCCTGTGTCACAGCCGTGGCCCGCGCTGGTAAAGGTACCTGCGGTGGTGGTGACGGCGGCAGAGATGAGAGCGACAACGGAGGCGGTGGCGGCGACGTCGTCAGTCAACTCAGTGATGACAGCGACAACGGAGGCGGTGGTGGTGACGGCGGCAGAGATGAGAGCGACAACGGAGGCGGTGGCGGCGACGTCGTCAGTCAACTCAGTGATGACAGCGACAACGGAGGCGGTGGTGGTGACGGCGGCAGAGATGAGAGCGACAACGGAGGCGGTGGCGGCGACGTCGTCAGTCAACTCAGTGATGACAGCAGTGTTAGTGACATAAGAACATTAACTGAAAAAGGAAGTCGAAACGTACCAGGATATTTCAACATGATTAACGAACTTAACGAACGTGTTCGAGTTCAGTACCCGAGTGAAAATGATAATAATCTGCGTGACAGTGCTTATGCCATGATCCTTACAGAGAATATTCACTCGTGGATCATTCCGAGTTGTTCAGTGATCAAGAGACTGATGACATCACCAGGTGTTACTAACGACACCAAACGCCAGGTTGGTGCGGCTCTTTACGTTGTACAGTCACTTATTGACACATTGTGGAAGTGGGACCTACCTTGAGGTGGTTACCTTGAGGTGCTTCCGTCCCCGCGGGGCTTCCGTCCCGGGGCTTAGCGTCCCCGCGGCCCGGTCGTCGACCAGGCCTCCGAGGACAACAATGGGACAAGGACAACAATGGGACCACCAGTCCCAGGGAGGAACAACACCAAGACGATGGCTGCTGCTGACACAAGGACCATTAGGTTTCTCAGTTGGAACATTCGTAGCATCAACAAAAGACTGAATGATCTAATTGCAAATGTTACCAGTAACAACATAGATATACAGGAGCCCTACACGTCCAACATGATAAACAAAACTCCACCAAAGATCAGAGGGTATGCATCATATACTAACAGTAACGTCACAGGCCTATTAACTTACGTCAGAAGTGATTTACCGCACATTCTTGTGAGCACGTCACACAATGTACACACACAGTACCATCACTTTCATGTACAAACTACAGCAGGCCACTTCTCATTCCTCAACGTATATGCCAGAAGCCAGAAACTCAATGTAACATTGCTCCCAGATCTAGACAATCATGGGACAATATACATGGGATATTTTAATGCTAGACATATTACGCTGGGAGACAGTACTAACAACGATAATGGATGCAAATTTAATCAAATATGTTTGTGACAACAGATTAACTGTGTATACTTCGGATACCCAAACTCATTTATTGGGAGGCAGACTTGATTATGTAATGGGTAGAAACCTTGTGCAGGATAATATGGAATGTTCTTTGGTAAATCACTTGGTTAGTGATCACTATGCAGTTTTTGCTTCCTATGAGGTACAGTGTGATGTACCTAATAGACATCAGAGACGGAAAATGGATATTCCATATGGTTTGCATAACCACGTTATTATTTGTATGTCAAAATGGTATCAAGATTACACAATAACGAATGTACAAGCCTTCTCCAGAGATCTCGTTGATGCGATTACTACCTACTACGACACCCCCTTGTGTTGGGGAACAAGTTTTTTATTTTTTTTATTTTTTTTATTTTTACATGCAAGCATGCGTATAATGTACAATAAAAACAGAACAAATATAACAAAGAACAAAAGTACAAAGCACACACACGTACAATGACAAAGGAACAAATCAAGAGAAGACCAGCCAGAAGGGCTGACCACAAAACAAAAATGCATATACAAACATAACACAAATATAAACACAGCGCAATACAAACATAAGGGAAACAGAGGCGAGAAACATACAAAACAAGTCCGCTAACACCTCACACACATAACAAAGAGCACACGCCAACAGCCTGAAGGGCACACAATATGACAAGCAAGCGCACACGACATCCACAACCGAACACACAAACGCACAGGAACCGCACACCCCCCCCCCCCCACTAGCCATACAAAAAAACCCACAATACAAACCGGAGCACGCAGGAACCGGGAAACAATACCCACCCCACCCACTCACACACACACCCCACAACCAGGCAACACAAAATACATAGAAATCACTTGCGAGGAACCTCGTGAGAAATGTACTTCTCCGGGAAAAGATCATGAGGATATTTCGCCTTGTCTTTCCCGGACTAGATCTTCAAGGTCGGTAGGGTTTGCGATCCCCCGCGCTCGAGCGGGTAACATAAACTCGGGAACATCGATATCTGGCGGCATCGGCCAACGCCCAAGGTCACTGACGCAAGTCGCATAATGAGGCTGGGGAGCGCTAACCACGCCCTTCGAGGAAGCAGATGACACCGGAGAAGCGGACGAGGGTCGCCGAGCCTGCCACGCCTTCTTCATCGGAGCAGGTGCCGGACGCTGAGACGATAGCACTTCCACGGATACCGCAGGAGACACGGAAGGGACTGCAGGAAACGGAAGAGGCGGCAAGACCGCTGCCGAGGAAACGGGTAACGAGGAAGGGGCCACAGAACATCCAGAGCGAGCATCCTTTCTCAACATCACTACCAGGCCACCCCGCTCACCACCAACTACAGCAGGGGGAACCACCGCCCACGAAGAACCGGAGCCATCCGACGCAGGCAACGCACCTGAAGCAGGACCCTCGGACACCGGACCAGAAGGTGAGGCCGAAACGCCGGCACCGGCATCCTCAGGCAAGTGTACCTCCGCCACCACCGTAGTGTGCACCACATCCGGAGCCACTCCACCGTCAACGGAAGGACGACACTCGTCGAATTCGCCAACATCAGCCCACGCAGAAGAACGCCGGGAACGCTTAGGCTCGGGCCGCACATCATCAGACCCGGAGGCAGACTCAGCGACCCGCGCAGCACCAACCGAGCGAACCGACGCACGCCGCAGCACGGCAGCCTCCTCAACCACACGGGGCACCAGGCCAGGCACAGGAGGGAATGCCGGAACCACCTCAGCTCCCAGCACAGCCGGAACAGACGGCGAGGGCGCAGGGACCGGGACAGACACAGCAGAGGAAGAACTGGAAGACGAGGGGTCTGAGCAAACGGCAGGCGGAAGAGGCTCAGGGACACCAGCTGGAGCACTAGGCGAGGACCCAACCTCCGGAGGAGAGGCGGCAACAACAGGGGGCGCAACAGGCGGAGCAACAGCTGCTATAGAGGGCACCTCCTCAGCCGAAGAGACATCCATACCCACCGAATCATCCCCCACAGGAAGGGGCGGAAAATCCTCCTCACTGAAGAGATTCACTGGTGCAACAGGAGGAGCAGAACAGTCAGCAGCCTGATGACCCAAAAGACCACAACGATAACACGTTCGCGGCTAACGGGCGTAAAACACCCGAACGTTATACCCCATAAGGCGCACAGAGGACGGAATATCCGCCCGGAGTCTCATGCCCAGGGTGCGAATGTTAGACCTCACACCCTTAAGAGGACTAGAAGACACCACGTTCACTCTCACACTAACAACTACGCCAAACCGGCCGAAATACCGCCGTAGCAGAGCCTCTGGAAACTCCAAGGGAGCCCCATGCACACTGATGTAAGTAAGTGCACCACTCCTATCCGAGAGGGTGACAGTGCCCGCACCATCCGGCAGGGGCAGTGTCCGCCCCTCGTATCGCCGGAGAAAATCGCGATACGCCACCTCCTCTGCAAACTTCACAATTGCCCTACGGGCCGTTACCAACTCGACCCCATAAATCGCAAACACAGGGACAGAGAGCATTTCACAAGCCAGGGCAATCTCCGGGTAACCAGCCCGCACAGAGAACTCTAGTCCCACAGACTGAGCCCGGACGACTGGGGGTAGAGGGACCCCCATCGTAACGCCACGTCAGCACAGGCGAGCAGAGACACACCCGCCCCCAACCGGCCGAAACTGGCAAACAACAACTGCTGGAGCGCCGATTCAACACGTCCGCCCCGTACCGAAGCTAGGGCCAGACTCAGAACAAGTCGTAAGCCTAGCAGAAGTGGGCAACATCTACCACCACCCAAGTGGGTCCTTGACCTCGTATTTGTTAAAGAACATGAACGAGTAAAGCAACTTGGAGATACATACAAACGAACCAAAGCACAAGGTGACTTGCATGCATTTCTTGTCGCAAATAAAGAGGTGAGAGACATGAACAACGTTATACGTAATAAACATTGGGAAGAGTTCCTACAAAGTATAAATGAGCAAACTACACTTGTTGAAGTTTGGGAAAAGATACGGAAAATCTCTCGAAGCAACCGAACCAAACCACTGCACCACAGCCCACTAGAACAAGCAAACATTCTCCTTGATCAATGGGCACTAACATCAAGCCACAACTCACTCCCAATTAACATTCAGAACAAACTTGATGACACACGCCCCAACAGACAACGTACCATCAATCTTGCCTGTACAGTTATCGACGTGTCGGACCTTAATGCTGTAACTGAATGGGAATTAAATCATGCACTAAAGATGGGCAAATCAACTGCTCCTGGAGAGGACGGTATTACTTACAGTCTACTGAGATTAGTCTCACAAGTACAAGGTAATCTACTTTTAGTGTTGTACAGAATGAGTTTAAGTGAAGGAGTATTACCTGATGCTTGAACAAAGAGTGTCATTGTTCCCATTCCCAAACCACACTCGGATAATTATAGACCCATATCTCTAACATCGTGTGTTTGTAAAATGCTTGAACATATTGTTCTTAACCGACTCATGTATCGTATACAGGGGCACCTGTCACCCCAACTGTTTGGATTTATGCCTGGGCTCAGTACACAACACTGTTTTGCTGAGTACTTCGCACATATTGAAGCTTTTCCTCAAACAGTCGTCATCGACCTAGCAGCAGCTTTTGATACAGCAAACAGGGAAATCATACTAGAACAGCTTGCTGAGCTGGAAATACAAGGAAAATTACTGAAATGGATAAGGACTATTTGTCTAATCGAACAGCATATGTTTTGTTTAATGGTGTTAAAGCACAGAGAGCAAACACTTTGAACTGGGAACTCCACAAGGAGGGGTCCTCAGTCCCTTGTTGTTCAACGTTCTGATGCATAAACTTATTAAAGATCTTCCAACTAATAATGAAGACACTGTCATTTGTTATGCTGATGATATATGTTTACAGGCTGCCACCGAGCCTAGAATGCAAGTTCTGCTCGATGCTTTTGCTACTAGAGCTGAGGAATGTGGCCTCCTTATCTCTGTACAGAAAACTCGTGACCTCATTCCGTGTGGTATTCCACCAGCCAATTATCATATAGATGGGCGAGCACTTGAGAACTGAGAGTCCTACAGATACCTTGGTGTCCCCATTAACGACCCTGGGTACCTTTCTTCTCTCAAGAGGAGACTGTGGGAGAGATTAAAGCCCTTGCGGGTCCTTGTTGGTGTCAATCATGGAATTAACGTGAGACTTGCTAGAATGTTTCATGTATCATTTATACGCTCTGTGATTGACTACAATGCTCTACATCTCACACTGTATACTGACAAAGAGCTGA
This sequence comes from Procambarus clarkii, assembly GCF_040958095.1. Lineage (NCBI taxonomy): Eukaryota > Metazoa > Arthropoda > Malacostraca > Decapoda > Cambaridae > Procambarus > Procambarus clarkii. Next base: position 15,252,033 of record NC_091167.1, read on the forward strand.
AATCTCTTGAAACCTTGCAAAATGAAGCTATGCGTCTCATCCTTGGGGCTCCAAAGTCCACGAGAATAGTTAATAAGAAACAGAGTTAAAATTACCTACCATAAGTGAGAGAATTTTGTCTATTAGCACAGTTTTCGGTGTGAAAGCATTGAGTAGACAACAGATGAAGTTTCAAGCTAAACTTTCTAATATGCTACACTCACCTGAGGTCTATAGAAGAAGAGCGAAATCTGATTATGCATTTTGGTTCTACAAGGTAGCCAACTCCATCAAAATATTAAATATGTACCCAACTCAGTTAACGATTAATCAATCAATTACTCCATGGGATAACTGGGATCTATCAGTTGATTTTGTAAATGCACCCAAGAAAGATAGTGTGCACTCTACATTATTAAAACAGTTAACACTGAAAAGCATCACTGAAAGTACTCAGAGTATGGGTAACGATGTGTATCAGTGCTACACCGACGGCTCTGTAGAAGAAGGTGGACGATGTACCGGATGTGCATGTAATATATTTGAACAATCTTCTCTCGTACATACAGCAATGAAGCGCGTCAATGACTGAGCAAGTACAACTCAAACCCAACTTGCAGGCATATACCTTGCCACGGAATTTTTAAAAGACAAAGGCAGTGAACTTATATACTGTGACTCGCAGAGTGCACTCCTGGCATTGAACGCACATAGTAGTGACACCCAGAAAATAGTCAATGATATTCTAATGAATGTTTTAGCTGCCAAAGAAAAGAGATTTGAAATTAAATTCCTATGGATACCATCACATGTTGGCATCTCAAGGCATGATACTGTTGATATGCTTGCAAAGACAGCCTGTAGAAAACCAGTGGTAGAAATTGATATGGGTGTTTCATTAGCAGTGACAAAGAGAATATTTAAACAAATATCTAATGAGGATCTCACCGACCAAACAAATTAACAAAGTTGTAGCATTAAATATTATGATAGATATCGTGAGGAGACATTCACATATGGGACTAATAGAGCAAGAACTCGACAATGTGATGTTATAGTGGCCAGAATACGCCTGGGATATAGACGTATCTGGCAGCTTTCTCAAAACCCAAATGTCGAGTTCACAATGTGTCAACTTTGTGAAAGAGAAAACATGCACTCTCTTGAACATTATATTGTAGAATGTCCCATATTGACTGACTTTTGCCCTCCTGGGCTAAGGTATGCTGAACTGTGTAATTACTATATGAGTACTGGAACACTTGATGATATATTGGACTTGTACCCTAGATTGACCATGTAATGTATCAATTATACAATGAATGCATGTGATGTAACTATATAAACTGAGCTTGTGAAAGCACCTTAATCACCTTCAGTGATTAAGTGCTTAATTGCACACTAGTTTCTCTATCAGTTATGTCACCCTGTCAGAGTAAAAGAGACAAATGTATGTGTATGCATGTGTGTATATATATGTATGTATATATGTATATGTATGGTATACGTGTGTATGTGTATAAAGTATATGTGGAGCTGATCAGAATTCCATTTCACCTTTGTAAATGCACGTTAATGATACTATGTAAAAGACACATCGAACACTTTATGTAGGGCATACGTAAATCTGTGTATTTATGTATGTAGCTTAGCCAGCATTTTAAAAGCACTACAATCACCTTCTGTAGTTGATTGTTCAATAAATCCCTGAACTATATATTTAGCAAATCTCTAACCCTGTCCATGGAGGACAGAAGAAAATGTATATATGCTGGTTAGCATTGTTAATGTGAGGCCACGTCTGTGGTAGAAAATAATAATAATAATAAAAAAAGGCCCCTCCGCAGGCACGGTCACCATCACCGCATCCACACGGCCTACACCCACACCGTCCTAGAAATCCACAGAGACCACATCGCCCACACTGTCAACGTCATCTAGGGAAACAGCCTCGGAACACCGGCGCACGTTTTCGCAAAGGGATGGAAGCATCAGAACGACAGCCGTCGAGACACACAGGCATGGCAGGCATCTCCCCTGGCCGAAGCACCCCCCTCCAAAACAGAACCCACGCCCCCAGGAGCCGGGACCACTTCCACTGGCGGGGGCGGGACATGGACCTCTACTGGGACATCCTCCACTACACGCAGTGCAGGCGACGGCCCGACACACACGCAACAAGGCTCAACAACCCCAGGGGTCACGGCAGTTACCAGACTATCGCACAGGCCGTAGAACCTGCCGCAACAGGTGGAGCAGCAGATAGGCAATCAGGCGCATCAGGCACAGTACCTGCTCCGTCCTCAAATACGTCCGAATGCAACAGGGGCGGAAAATCCTTCGCAGGAAAAATATGCAACCTACCAGTTGCTCCAACTTCGTACGCTGCAGCCAGGTGACCCTCGTGACCACATCTATAACAGGTGCGCGATTGTCCTCGATACAGTCAGCGGCGCGTAACCCAGCAAGGACGCCGACGACGGTACACTACACTTCAGCGACATCGGCAGGGTAGAGGTATTATCAGGCAACATCACCGTGACAAGGTAACTGAGGAAAGGAGGATAGAAGCACAAACCAGTGAATCTGTACGATGGTACAACATGGTTGCAGCTGGCAATCCCAGTCATTATGGCCGAAGAGGAGGACGACGAGGGAGAGAATCAGCAATAGCGAGAATCCGTCTTGGATACAAATATCCATGGAGATTTGGAATGGAAACAACAGTTGATCAGCGAAGTTGCAGAATCTGTGATGAGAGTGATGGACACCGCCTTGACCACTATCTACGTGAATGTGAACACCTGAGAGACATTAGGAATATGTGTAGAATAATAAACCCCACATTGTTTGAGTTAGGAAAACACTATTTGTCAAATATTGATACTGTTCTTAAAAGATTTCCCCATTTTGCACCCGCAAGATAACGTAAGCTTTTAAGGGTTGATAGATGTTAATCTTCTTGTTTGAGGAGCTGTTCACTTGAGACAGTTAAGCAAGTCCCAGCTGTGTCTGGGTACAAGTGACAGGATGAACAACCCAGCGGGTTTTCTTCCTATTGGGAAGTGTTGTACATGCTGCTATGGCGGTGTGTCCACTCACAAGATGAGTGGCGCTGCCCAATAAACTCGCCAAAATTTAAATTTAAAGCGGCAGGGTGCGGGAGCCGTCAAGCATACCAGCACAGTGCCCGGCAAGGACCTTGTTCCAACGAACACTTAACACAGTCCCAAACCATTAAAATCAGGTTTAAAGATCGTCCTGAAATTTGAAAGGGGGCCCCCATGCACCTCAACATACGTCAAGGCGACACTAAGATTCACCACTTTAACAGAGCCGGTGGCATCAGGGAGAGGGTAAACAGGCCCCTCACACCGCCTGAGAAACGCCTGAAAGGCAGCCTGGAGGTGGAACTTCACCACAGCACGGTTGCCCTGAAGCAGCTGGATGCCTACTAAGTCCGACAGCTGCACATGGAGCACGTCCAACAGGGCGACACCAACCAACAAATGGTCCTGTGGGAACCGACCTGTAAGATTTATATGTATTTAATTTATATGAATTTATATAGAATTTATATTTACGTTAATTTATATATTTTGATAGCAATTTGTATGATGTTTAGCAGATTGTATTTCTGCAATATTCTCACGAATCGACCCTTACACATTAGGGGGGTTTATATTAAATTTATATATATATATGCAGCCAATCAAACTACAGTATTAAACTACATATATTAGTAAGTAAATTGAGGTGCCTTATCTTATTGTATGGTAGGCCTTGTCCACCAGGTATACCTAGGCTGTAGACACCAAATAATCCGTGTGTGAGGCTAGCTTCCAACACCCAAGTAACTGATGTACCAAGATTAATTCTTTTGAACAAATCTACAAGTGCCGTGACGAGGATTCGCCCTAATGAAGTGAGGGCGAAGAGGTAGAGCAGCCTATTGACATAGCTCGAGTGCATGAGGGAATGTGTAAAATCCTGGTTTGTGGCTGCAGGATCCAAGTAAATTCAGTAGAATTTCTGGTTGCAATTATTTTATCATGTCGTAGCTCAATTGATTAAGGCAGCGTCTGGGATGCTCTTGGACACAGGTTCGAATCCTTGTCACGGCCCTTGTGGATTTGTTCATTTGATACATCACGCTATTGTGATTTCTGTGTGTAAGATTAATTCTTGTTTCCTCTTCTATGCCTGTAAAAGGGACACTTGCTGTAAAGCCGTAATCCTAATATATGACAACTATATCAGATGAAACATTTGTTATATTATTAGATGAGGACCAAGGATTAATTACCTGTGTTGAGTCGTTGCCTTATGTCCTAACCGGTATTAACCTTATCTACCTAACATTACTGGCCAATAATGACTAGACAGGATTTCGGAAAGACACCTCCCTTGTTTAGATGTTGACTGTCTGTTGATGATGGTAGAAGCACTAATTTGATCTCCAAAACACTTCATCCAAGGGAGAATTATAGGAGCTCAATTTGCTCCCCCAGCAACTCTGCTCTAACAATGGCTCACCTCCCTCACCACTGATGCCTTGGCTCTCCTTGTCCAGATGTCAATAAGTGATAGAAGGGTCACATTTACTCTATTTTGATACTGATAATTCAGTTAATTCAAGTGAGATATTTTTATGATGTAATAAGTCCAAAGACTACTGTATTAAGTATAATTCCCAACAGAATAGCTGGTGAATTTATAGCGCTATGAGGCAATGATATCTCGTTTTCTATTGATGGAAAATTCCACTGCGCCACGTCTTCTATGGGAGAATTTATATATATATACAACAGCAGCATTATTATCTACCTATTGTCCCCCTCCTCGTTCAGCTCATTGATGCCGTGAGGTGGGCTTAGTGGACGGTTGCCGGAGTGTGATGCTCCTTGGGACAGTCCTTTGTCCTTTTGTAGCCTTGTGCTCCTGCTGCTGTCCTCTCAAATTTTACTGAACAACTTTTCCTTTTCCTTCTGTTTCGTTTTTTTTCCTTTCCTCTCCCCCCCCCCTTCCTCCTATCTGCTTGTCTTTTCCCGCCGACCTTTTGTGTGTTTTGGTTATTCCTTTGGACTTCTTTTATTTTGACGGCCGGGTGCTTGAGGAAGCATACTCTTGCACCCGTAGAACTGTAGTACCAAACGTCGAGAGCGAGGGGAACCTTTTATTGTCAATCCCCCTTTCATCACTGAACCCGATTTCGACGGACTGACGGTTCTTAAGGTGGCGTTTGTGGGGCGTATACTCACGACACACCCCTAGGGGGCCCAGGCGTGATCGGCGATAGCTTCTTGTTGGGTGTCCTGCCTCTAATTGTGGCTCCATGGTGGGTGTGGGGGCACATTCGTGAATGAATGTTTATGGTTCGTACTTATGTTGTGTTCTGTTCCTCCTTTACCTCCTCAGGCTCGTGGGGTGGGTGACCAAGCCCCTGAGTCGGTCCGTGTTGGAAGACCGGGCTCTATAGCCTCCGCTGCATTGGGCCCTGACCTTGCTCCTCCTTTGGCCTCTCTGACTACTCCCCTCGGCTCCCCTCCCTCCTCTGTGGTTGGGTCGAGCCCCAAGCCCCCAGTGGTGACTACCTCGTCCCCTGGCGCGGCTCCTTCTCTAGTTGTAACTACTGCGCCTTTTAACCCCTCTCTCTCTGGGGGTTCTCACCGCCGTCCTCGCCACGGCCGCACTCGCTCGATTCCTTCCTGTTCTGATGCCTATCAAGCCTTGTTTGGTCCCGCTTCGTGGGCCAAATACTTTGATCTCCTCCCTCTTGATTCTGCGCCTCCTGACGATTTTTCCCTCCATCAACATCTTGTTGATTCCGTGGATGCCTCTGTTACCTTCAACCCCACTCGTCTCGGTACACGTGTCGTTGCTGCTCCTTCTCAGGATGCTGCTTCCCGCTTGGCTGCCTTATCCTGCCTTGGCGAGACCCCTGTTCAGGTCTCAAAGAACGCTCAGTTGAATGCTAGTGTTGGCACTATTCTCCTCCCACCCCATGTTGCGACCGGTGTTCGGAATCTGCAGGACTGCCACGATGATATTCGGCATATCCTTGATGCCCAGGGCCATTCTGTCCTCCAGGTGGACACGTTTACTCGTCCCCCTCGTGGTCGTCGCCGTCAACCCCTTCGGGTTGTGAAGATTACCTTTGATGGTAGGACCCTTCCACCCTCTGTCATTCTTGCTGGTGCCAGGTGCTCTGTCCAGGAGTACATTCCTTCTCTTAGGCTCTGTAACAAGTGCTGGAGGTTTGGGCATGGTGCCCTCCGCTGCTCTGGGACTGTCTCTCTCTGTCCTTTGTGTGGTGGCGAAAGTCACTTTAAGTCGGATTGCACTTCTACCCAGGCTCGCTGCCTCAACTGAGGTGAGGCCCATCCTACCTTCTCCCGTGCGCGTGTCCATTACAAGCTTGAGGCAGCCGTCCTCACCTTGAAGCACCGGGAGCGTTTATCTTTTCCTGAGGCGAGGCGCCAGGTTTGCCGGCCCCCGCCTTATGCTAATGTCTCTTATGCTCGCGTGTTGCTCTCCTCGTCCTTCCCACCTTCCTCAGACTCACAATCGTTTCCAGGCCTTGGCCCCTGATACGCCCACTGCCCCCTCCTCTGGTCCTTTGAGTTCTGTCCCGAAGGGTCCCCCTCCTGGTCCCTGTGTCTGGGGTTCCCCTTCTTTCTACCCGGTCTGTCATGTCTCTTGTGTCTTCTTCCTCGTCTCCCTCCGATCCTCTTTCCCATCCTTCTTTTCCGCCTATTGACTCTCCCCGCCGCCTGTCGGTGCAGGCGGATGTCCATCGCTCTCCTAACGGCCGTCGTGTGTGCTCTCGTTCAGCTTCTCCTGTTGAGACGCTGGAATCCGTTGCCTGGTATGTAGTTGCTGGGTCACCGGTCTCTTTAAGTCAGAAGAGTAAGCCTGGCTTCTCTCCTTCCTCCTCCCCGGCGGGTAAGAAGGCTTCGCTCTCTTCCTCGGCCCCTACTACTGACTCTATTGCTCCTACCCCTCCCATTTCGGTGGTTGCATCCCCTGTTCCTGCTATGGAGGTTTCTTTGGCTCCCGCTTCCCTCTCGGTTGCTGCCCTTGCTGAGGTGCGCTCCCCTCTTTCTACTCCCCCTCTTCCTGCTGCTGTCCTTGACTGCTCCTCTCCGTTGTCTCCTCCTCTTCCTCCTCCGGACCCTGCCCGCCCACCTCTGGTCTGTTCTCCCGCTTCCTTCCCTCCGTCTTTGCTCAGTTTACCCATGCCCCCTAACCCTGACTTTGCTGACCCTGATCTTCTTTAACGTGCTGTGTTGCTCTTTTGCCTTTGTTTCTTCCTTGTTCTCTGTTGTTGTTCTTTCTCTTCTCGTCGATGTCTATTCTTCAATGGAACGTTCGAGGTTAATACGCCAATTTCCTCGAACTCCAACTTCTGATTTCGTGGTTTTCGCCCCTTTGTGTCTGTCTCCAGGAACCGATGCTTGGTGCTCATCCTGGTCGCTTTCGTGGCTATTCCTTTCTCTCCCCCCCCCCCCCACCACCTGCAACAAGCTCCTAACTCTTCTGTTCTCTTGATTCGCTCTGATGTTCCCTTTGTCCCCCTTACTTTTTCCTTCGCCTCTCCATTGTTCTGCTCCTCGTATCTTTGTGGGGAAATGGTACACGGTTTGTTCCATTTATATCCCCCCGAGTGTCCCGCTTTCTCTTCCTGATCTGAAACACTTACTGGACTCCTTGCCGGAGCCTGTGCTCCTGCTGGGAGATTTCAATTGTCGTCATTCCCTTTGGGGTGATGTTCTGACGAACACCCGGGGTCACCTTCTTGAGCCGTTTATCCTCTCTTCTTCCCTGTCTCTTCTGAATTCTGGTGAGCCCACGCATTTGGACTCTCGGACTCGCACCCTTTCCTGTCTTGATCTTTCTCTTTGCTCTTCTTCTTCTCTTTACTTAGATTTCACGTGGTAGGTTCTTGATGACCTCCATGGCAGTGACCATTTCCCCATCCTTGTTTCCTTTTTCTCTTTTCGCCCTTCCCTCTCCTTCCCTAGGTGGCAGTTTGCTAAAGCGGACTGGGACCTCTTTACCGTCAGCGCTGCTCTCTCTGACCTCTCCCTCGCTCTCTCCTCCTTTTTCATGACACTGTCTTTGACGGTGCCCTCCGCTCTATTCCTCGCTCTTCCTCTTGGGGTCCACAGAAGTGCATTCCTTGGTGGAATGCAGACTGTACTCGGGCTGTCCGCTGTAAGCGTGCAGCCTGGAAGAGACACCGCCGTCGGCCCTACGGGCGATTGGCCTGTAGGGCCATCCTTATGGCTAAACGTGAATGTTGGGCATCTTATGTCTCCACCATTACGTCTGAAACTCCTCTGCCACAGATCTGGAAGCGTATCCGCAAGATAGCGGGTAAGTTCGTTCCCGATGTTTCACCGGTCCTTCGCCTCCGTGGTACTCTTGTGGCGGACCCGTTGCAGATCGCTACCGAACTGGGTTCCCACTTTTTTTTCTGTTAGCTCTGGTCTTCATCTTCCCCAATCTTTCCTTCTTCGTAAACCTGCCCTTGAGTCTCGTCCTTTAGATTTCTGCACTCGTCTTCGACTTCCCTATAACGATCCCTTCTCTCTCTCTGAACTTCGTTTCTGCCCTGCCCTTTGCCGTTCTACGGCAGCGGGCTCCGAAGGCATTCATTATGAGATGCTTCGCCATCTCCCTTCGTGCACGTCTAAGTATTTACTGAGTCTGTATAATCAGATCTGGGAGTCGTCGTCAGTCCCTGAGGACTGGCTCGATGCCGTTGTCCTCCCAGTTCACAAACCAGGGTCTCTGGGAACATCCCCTAAGGACTTTCGCCCTATTGCCCTCACAAGTTGTGTCTGCAATCTCTTTGATCGTATGGTTAACATTCGTCTGATATGGTTCCTAGAACACCATCACCTCCTCTTCCCTTCTCAATTTGGTTTCTGCAAGTGCCGCAGCACGACAGATGTCCTGGTGAACTTGGAGGTCTATATTCGTACTGCTTTTGCTGCGAAGACCTCCGTTGTTGCCGTCCTTTTTGACCTGGAAAAGGCTTACGACACCACTTGGCGATATCATATTCTATCCCAGCTTCATTCTTTTGGCCTTCGTGGTCATCTCCCTCTCTTTCTCTGCAGCATCCTCTCTCGTCATTCCTTTCGGGTGCGGCTTGGTACCGCTCTCGCTGCCTCTTTTCAGCAGTACGAAGGTGTGCCCCAGGGTAGTGTTCTGAGCACTACTCTTTTTCTGGTTGCCCTCAATGGTCTTCTTTCCTCTCTTCCTTCAGGTGTCTTCTCCGCTCTCTATGTCGATGATCTTACCCTTTGCTGTCAGGGTGATGATTCGCCTCTCCTTCAACGTCGGCTTCAACTTGCAATTGATGCCGTGTCGTCTTGGGCCACCGATCATGGCTTCAAGTTCTCTACTACTAAGACTTGTGCCATGACTTTTACTCGGAAGCGGGTTGTTCTTCGTCCCTCTTTGTCCCTTTATGGTCATCCCCTTGAGTACAAAGATTCAGAGAAGCTTTTGGGGTTATTCCTTGACACTCATTTGTCTTGGTCTCCCCATATCTCTTACCTCCGTGTTGAGTGCTCTAAGGCCCTTACCCTCCTTCGGGTATTGTCCCATACTTCTTGGGGAGCTGATAGGCGCACTCTCCTTGCTTTACATTCCTCTCTCGTCATGTCTAAGCTCGATTATGGTTGCCCTGCTTACTCGTCTGCTTCTCCTTCTACTCTTCGCCGTCTTGATGCTTTGCACCATACTGGATTGCGCCTCAGTTCTGGTGTCTTTCGTTTGACTCCTGTCCTTAGCTTGTATGTTGACACTGGCTTCTGTCTCTCCAGGAACGCCGTGATCGCTACTGTCTTCGCTATCTGACCACAAGACCACAGATCTGACCACAAGCTGAATTTCCAGGGACACATTCTAAATATATCAAAAAAAGTTAAAAAAACGGTTGGCATTCTTTCTAAGATCAGATAATATGTACCCCGCCCTGCCCTGATGACTCTCTATTTCCCCCTCATCTATCCATATCTCAACTAAGGTATTTGTGCTCAAATACCATAGTGTTTTCTATAGTTAATCTCATGTGTATTATACATATATAAAACGCTGAACTGTAATGCCAATCCTGACCTCAAAAGCTTCATTGAAGGTTGTAACAGAACCCATGAGCACCACACCAGAAATAAATACAGTTTTGATATTCCTAGAGTACGACTTAATCAAACTAGAAATGCTCTAGAAATCAAAGGACCCAGAATGTGGAATGACCTTCCCAACCATGTTAAAGACTGTACCTCTCTCAACCAGTTTAAGATAAAAACGAAGCACTACCTAATAAATTTCCTGTAACCTACCTTACCCTTCTATTGTCAACCCATGTCTGTTTTTTTTAAACAACGCTGTTTGTCGACCTAATTGTATTTGTGCTGCTTTTTCAGCCATGTTCCCCCCTTTTTTATTTCTATTTTTATTTGTTCTCAACACATTTTATTCTTTATACTCAATTAGTATTAAGCCTTAGTCATTAATGTTTTTCCTGCCCGAAACGCTTTGCGTAACAGTGGCTTTAGGCATTGTATGTACTAGCTCTATCTATAAATCCATCAATCTTTGTAAAATCTCTTGTATGTATGTACCTTACCTAAATAAACATTTATTTATATATTTATTTATTATTTATCTTGCGCGGTCCTTACAACATCCTTCCTCTCGCCTCTGTCGTGCTTTAAGTTTTACCCCTCCTGCAGTTCAACCCGGCCAGTGGTTGCCACCCAACTCCTGCCCCTTTCCAGCCGGCGCCTCGTCTCCCACAACACTTACCCTGCCTGCACCACAACATTAACTCTGCCTGCACCACAACACTTACCCTGCCTGCACCACAACACTTACCCTGCCTGCACCACAACACTTACCCTGCCTGCACCACAACACTTACCCTGCCTGCACCACAACACTTACCCTGCCTGCACCACAACACTTACCCTGCCTGCACCACAACACTTACCCTGCCTGCACCACAACACTTACCCTGCCTGCACCACAACACTTACCCTGCCTGCACCACAACACTTACCCAGCCTGCACCACAACACTTACCCTGCCTGCACCACAACACTTACCCTGCCTGCACCACAACACTTACCCTGCCTGCACCACAACATTAACTCTGCCTGCACCACAACACTTACCCTGCCTGCACCACAACACTTACCCTGCCTGCACCACAACACTTACCCTGCCTGCACCACAACACTTACCCTGCCTGCACCACAACACTTACCCTGCCTGCACCACAACACTTACCCTGCCTGCACCACAACACTTACCCTGCCTGCACCACAACACTTACCCTGCCTGCACCACAACATTAACTCTGCCTGCACCACAACACTTACCCTGCCTGCACCACAACACTTACCCTGCCTGCACCACAACACTTACCCTGCCTGCACCACAACACTTACCCTGCCTGCACCACAACACTTACCCTGCCTGCCTCACAACACTTACCCTACCTGCACCACAACACTTACCCTGCCTGCCTCACAACACTTACCCTGCCTGCACCACAACACTTACCCTGCCTGCACCACAACACTTACCCTGCCTGCACCACAACACTTACCCAGCCTGCACCACAACACTTACCCTGCCTGCACCACAACACTTACCCTGCCTGCACCACAACATTAACTCTGCCTGCACCACAACACTTACCCTGCCTGCACCACAACACTTACCCTGCCTGCACCACAACACTTACCCTGCCTGCATCACAACACTTACCCTGCCTGCACCACAACACTTACCCTGCCTGCACCACAACACTTACCCTGCCTGCACCACAACACTTACCCTGCCTGCACCACAACACTTACCCTGCCTGCACCACAACACTTACCCTGCCTGCACCACAACACTTACCCTGCCTGCCTCACAACACTTACCCTGCCTGCACCACAACACTTACCCTGCCTGCACCACAACACTTACCCTGCCTGCACCACAACACTTACCCTGCCTGCACCACAACATTAACTCTGCCTGCACCACAACACTTACCCTGCCTGCACCACAACACTTACCCTGCCTGCACCACAACACTTACCCTGCCTGCACCACAACACTTACCCTGCCTGCACCACAACACTTACCCTGCCTGCACCACAACACTTACCCTGCCTGCCTCACAACACTTACCCTGCCTGCACCACAACACTTACCCTGCCTGCACCACAACACTTACCCTGCCTGCACCACAACACTTACCCTGCCTGCACCACAACACTAACTCTGCCTGCACCACAACACTTACCCTGCCTGCACCACAACACTTACCCTGCCTGCACCACAACACTTACCCTGCCTGCACCACAACACTTACCCTGCCTGCACCACAACACTTACCCTGCCTGCACCACAACATTAACTCTGCCTGCACCACAACACTTACCCTGCCTGCCTCACAACACTTACCCTGCCTGCACCACAACATTAACTCTGCCTGCACCAAAACACTTACCCTGCCTGCCTCACAACACTTACCCTGCCTGCACCACAACACTTACCCTGCCTGCACCAAAACACTTACCCTGCCTGCCTCACAACACTTACCCTGCCTGCACCACAACACTTACCCTGCCTGCACCACAACACTTACCCTGCCTGCACCAAAACACTTACCCTGCCTGCACCACAACACTTACCCTGCCTGCACCACAACACTTACCCTGCCTGCACCACAACACTTACCCTGCCTGCACCACAACATTAACTCTGCCTGCACCAAAACACTTACCCTGCCTGCCTCACAACACTTACCCTGCCTGCACCACAACACTTACCCTGCCTGCCTCACAACACTTACCCTGCCTGCACCACAACACTTACCCTGCCTGCACCACAACACTTACCCTGCCTGCACCACAACACTTACCCTGCCTGCCTCACAACACTTACCCTGCCTGCACCACAACACTTACCCTACCTGCACCACAACACTTACCCTGCCTGCACCACAACACTTACCCTACCTGCACCACAACACTTACCCAGCCTGCACCACAACACTTACCCTGCCTGCACCACAACACTTACCCTGCCTGCACCACAACACTTACCCTGCCTGCCTCACAACACTTACCCTGCCTGCACCACAACACTTACCCTGCCTGCCTCACAACACTTACCCTACCTGCACCACAACACTTACCCTGCCTGCACCACAACACTTACCCTACCTGCACCACAACACTTACCCTGCCTGCACCACAACACTTACCCTGCCTGCACCACAACACTTACCCTGCCTGCACCACAACACTTACCCTGCCTGCACCACAACACTTACCCTGCCTGCCTCACAACACTTACCCTACCTGCACCACAACACTTACCCTGCCTGCCTCACAACACTTACCCTGCCTGCACCACAACACTTACCCTGCCTGCACCACAACACTTACCCTGCCTGCACCACAACACTTACCCAGCCTGCACCACAACACTTACCCTGCCTGCACCACAACACTTACCCTGCCTGCACCACAACATTAACTCTGCCTGCACCAAAACACTTACCCTGCCTGCCTCACAACACTTACCCTGCCTGCACCACAACACTTACCCTGCCTGCCTCACAACACTTACCCTGCCTGCACCACAACACTTACCCTACCTGCACCACAACACTTACCCTGCCTGCACCACAACACTTACCCTGCCTGCACCACAACACTTACCCTGCCTGCATCACAACACTTACCCTGCCTGCACCACAACACTTACCCTGCCTGCACCACAACACTTACCCTGCCTGCCTCACAACACTTACCCTGCCTGCACCACAACACTTACCCTGCCTGCCTCACAACACTTACCCTACCTGCACCACAACACTTACCCTGCCTGCACCACAACACTTACCCTACCTGCACCACAACACTTACCCTGCCTGCACCACAACACTTACCCTGCCTGTCTCACAACACTTACCCTGCCTGCACCACAACACTTACCCTGCCTGCACCACAACACTTACCCTGCCTGCATCACAACACTTACCCTGCCTGCACCACAACACTTACCCTGCCTGCACCACAACACTTACCCTGCCTGCACCACAACACTCACCCTGCCTGCACCACAACACTTACCCTGCCTGCCTCACAACACTTACCCTGCCTGCACCACAACACTTACCCTGCCTGCACCACAACACTCACCCTGCCTGCACCACAACACTTACCCTGCCTGCCTCACAACACTTACCCTGCCTGCACCACAACATTAACTCTGCCTGCACCACAACACTTACCCTGCCTGCCTCACAACACTTACCCTGCCTGCACCACAACATTAACTCTGCCTGCACCACAACACTTACCCTGCCTGCACCACAACACTTACCCAGCCTGCACCACAACACTTACCCAGCCTGCACCACAACACTTACCCTGCCTGCACCACAACACTTACCCTGCCTGCACCACAACACTTACCCTGCCTGCACCACAACACTTACCCTGCCTGCACCACAACACTTACCCTGCCTGCACCACAACACTTACCCTGCCTGCACCACAACACTTACCCTGCCTGCACCACAACACTTACCCTGCCTGCACCACAACACTTACCCTGCCTGCCTCACAACACTTACCCTGCCTGCACCACAACACTTACCCTGCCTGCACCACAACACTTACCCTGCCTGCACCACAACACTTACCCTGCCTGCACCACAACACTTACCCAGCCTGCACCACAACACTTACCCTGCCTGCACCACAACACTTACCCTGCCTGCACCACAACACTTACCCTGCCTGCCTCACAACACTTACCCTGCCTGCACCACAACATTAACTCTGCCTGCACCACAACACTTACCCTGCCTGCACCACAACACTTACCCAGCCTGCACCACAACACTTACCCAGCCTGCACCACAACACTTACCCTGCCTGCACCACAACACTTACCCTGCCTGCACCACAACACTTACCCTGCCTGCACCACAACACTTACCCTGCCTGCATCACAACACTTACCCTGCCTGCACCACAACACTTACCCTGCCTGCATCACAACACTTACCCTGCCTGCACCACAACACTTACCCTGCCTGCACCACAACACTTACCCTGCCTGCATCACAACACTTACCCTGCCTGCACCACAACACTTACCCTGCCTGCACCACAACACTTACCCTGCCTGCACCACAACACTTACCCTGCCTGCACCACAACACTTACCCTGCCTGCACCACAACATTAACTCTGCCTGCACCACAACACTTACCCTGCCTGCCTCACAACACTTACCCTGCCTGCACCACAACATTAACTCTGCCTGCACCAAAACACTTACCCTGCCTGCACCACAACACTTACCCTGCCTGCACCACAACACTTACCCTGCCTGCACCACAACATTAACTCTGCCTGCACCACAACACTTACCCTGCCTGCACCACAACACTTACCCTGCCTGCACCACAACACTTACCCTGCCTGCACCACAACATTAACTCTGCCTGCACCACAACACTTACCCTGCCTGCACCACAACACTTACCCTGCCTGCACCACAACACTTACCCTGCCTGCACCACAACACTTACCCTGCCTGCACCACAACACTTACCCTGCCTGCACCACAACACTTACCCTGCCTGCACCACAACATTAACTCTGCCTGCACCACAACACTTACCCTGCCTGCACCACAACACTTACCCTGCCTGCACCACAACACTTACCCTGCCTGCACCACAACATTAACTCTGCCTGCATCACAACACTTACCCTGCCTGCACCACAACATTAACTCTGCCTGCACCACAACACTTACCCTGCCTGCACCACAACACTTACCCTGCCTGCACCACAACACTTACCCTGCCTGCACCACAACATTAACTCTGCCTGCACCACAACACTTACCCTGCCTGCACCACAACACTTACCCTGCCTGCACCACAACACTTACCCTGCCTGCACCACAACACTTACCCTGCCTGCATCACAACACTTACCCTGCCTGCACCACAACATTAACTCTGCCTGCACCACAACACTTACCCTGCCTGCACCACAACACTTACCCTGCCTGCACCACAACACTTACCCTGCCTGCACCACAACATTAACTCTGCCTGCACCACAACACTTACCCTGCCTGCACCACAACACTTACCCTGCCTGCACCACAACACTTACCCTGCCTGCACCACAACACTTACCCTGCCTGCACCACAACACTTACCCTGCCTGCCTCACAACACTTACCCTGCCTGCACCACAACATTAACTCTGCCTGCACCACAACACTTACCCTGCCTGCACCACAACACTTACCCAGCCTGCACCACAACACTTACCCAGCCTGCACCACAACACTTACCCTGCCTGCACCACAACACTTACCCTGCCTGCACCACAACACTTACCCAGCCTGCCTCACAACACTTACTCTGCCTGCACCACAACACTTACCCTGCCTGCATCACAACACTTACCCTGCCTGCACCACAACACTTACCCAGCCTGCACCACAACACTTACCCTGCCTGCACCACAACACTTACCCTGCCTGCACCACAACACTTACCCTGCCTGCCTCACAACACTTACCCTGCCTGCACCACAACATTAACTCTGCCTGCACCAAAACACTAACCCTGCCTGCACCATAACACTTACCCTACCTGCACCACAACACTTACCCTGCCTGCACCACAACACTTACCCTGCCTGCACCACAACACTTACCCTGCCTGCCTCACAACACTTACCCTGCCTGCACCACAACACTTATCCTGCCTGCACCACAACACTCACCCTGCCTGCACCACAACACTTACCCTGCCTGCACCACAACACTTACCCTGCCTGCACCACAACACTTACCCTGCCTGCCTCACAACACTTACCCTGCCTGCACCACAACACTTACCCTGCCTGCACCACAACACTTACCCTGCCTGCCTCACAACACTTACCCTGCCTGCACCACAACACTTACCCTGCCTGCACCACAACACTTACCCTGCCTGCACCACAACACTTACCCTGCCTGCACCACAACACTTACCCTGCCTGCACCACAACACTTACCCTGCCTGCCTCACAACACTTACCCTGCCTGCACCACAACACTTACCCTGCCTGCACCACAACACTTACCCTGCCTGCACCACAACACTTACCCTGCCTGCACCACAACACTTACCCTGCCTGCACCACAACACTTACCCTGCCTGCACCACAACACTTACCCTGCCTGCCTCACAACACTTACCCTGCCTGCACCACAACACTTACCCTGCCTGCCTCACAACACTTACCCTGCCTGCACCACAACACTTACCCTGCCTGCACCACAACACTTACCCTGCCTGCACCACAACACTTACCCTGCCTGCACCACAACACTTACCCTGCCTGCACCATAACACTTACCCTACCTGCACCACAACACTTACCCTGCCTGCACCACAACACTTACCCTGCCTGCACCATAACACTTACCCTACCTGCACCACAACACTTACCCTGCCTGCACCACAACACTTACCCTGCCTGCACCACAACACTTACCCTGCCTGCACCACAACATTAACTCTGCCTGCACCACAACACTTACCCTGCCTGCACCACAACACTTACCCTGCCTGCACCACAACACTTACCCTGCCTGCACCACAACACTTACCCTGCCTGCACCACAACACTTACCCTGCCTGCACCACAACACTTACCCTGCCTGCACCATAACACTTACCCTACCTGCACCACAACACTTACCCTGCCTGCACCACAACACTTACCCTGCCTGCACCACAACACTTACCCTGCCTGCACCACAACATTAACTCTGCCTGCACCACAACACTTACCCTGCCTGCACCACAACACTTACCCAGCCTGCACCACAACACTTACCCTGCCTGCACCACAACACTTACCCTGCCTGCACCACAACACTTACCCTGCCTGCACCACAACACTTACCCTGCCTGCACCACAACACTTACCCTGCCTGCACCACAACACTTACCCTGCCTGCACCACAACACTTACCCTGCCTGCACCACAACACTTACCCTGCCTGCACCACAACACTCACCCTGCCTGCACCACAACACTTACCCTGCCTGCACCACAACACTCACCCTGCCTGCACCACAACACTTACCCAGCCTGCACCACAACACTTACCCAGCCTGCACCACAACACTTACCCTACCTGCACCACAACACTTACCCTGCCTGCACCACAACACTCACCCTGCCTGCACCACAACACTCACCCTGCCTGCACCACAACACTTACCCAGCCTGCACCACAACACTTACCCTACCTGCACCACAACACTTACCCTGCCTGCACCACAACACTCACCCTGCCTGCACCACAACACTTACCCTGCCTGCACCACAACACTCACCCTGCCTGCATCACAACACTTACCCTGCCTGCACCACAACACTTACCCTGCCTGCATCACAACACTCACCCTGCCTGCACCACAACACTCACCCTGCCTGCACCACAACACTTACCCTGCCTGCATCACAACACTTACCCTGCCTGCACCACAACATTAACTCTGCCTGCACCACAACACTTACCCTGCCTGCCTCACAACACTTACCCTGCCTGCACCACAACATTAACTCTGCCTGCACCACAACACTTACCCTGCCTGCACCACAACACTTACCCTGCCTGCACCACAACACTTACCCTGCCTGCACCACAACACTTACCCTGCCTGCACCACAACACTTACCCAGCCTGCACCACAACACTAACCCTGCCTGCACCACAACACTTACCCTGCCTGCACCACAACACTTACCCTGCCTGCACCACAACACTTACCCTGCCTGCACCACAACACTTACCCTACCTGCACCACAACACTAACCCTGCCTGCACCACAACACTTACCCTGCCTGCACCACAACACTTACCCTGCCTGCACCACAACACTTACCCTGCCTGCACCACAACACTTACCCTACCTGCACCACAACACTAACCCTGCCTGCACCACAACACTTACCCTGCCTGCACCACAACATTAATTCTGCCTGCACCACAACACTTACCCTGCCTGCACCACAACACTTACCCTGCCTGCCTCACAACACTTACCCTGCCTGCACCACAACACTCACCCTGCCTGCACCACAACACTTACCCTGCCTGCCTCACAACACTTACCCTACCTGCACCACAACACTTACCCTGCCTGCCTCACAACACTTACCCTGCCTGCACCACAACACTTACCCTGCCTGTCTCACAACACTTACCCTGCCTGCACCACAACACTTACCCTGCCTGCACCACAACACTTACCCTGCCTGCACCACAACACTTACCCTGCCTGCACCACAACACTTACCCTGCCTGCCTCACAACACTTACCCTGCCTGCACCACAACACTTACCCTGCCTGTCCCACAACACTTACCCTGCCTGCCTCACAACACTTACCCTGCCTGCACCACAACACTAACCCTGCCTGCACCACAACACTTACCCTGCCTGCACCACAACACTTACCCTACCTGCACCACAACACTAACCCTGCCTGCACCACAACACTTACCCTGCCTGCCTCACAACACTTACCCTGCCTGCACCACAACACTCACCCTGCCTGCACCACAACACTTACCCTGCCTGCCTCACAACACTTACCCTGCCTGCACCACAACATTAACTCTGCCTGCACCACAACACTTACCCTGCCTGCCTCACAACACTTACCCCGCCTGCACCACAACAGTAACCCTGCCTGCACCACAACACTTACCCTACCTGCCTCACAACAGTAACCCCGCCTGTCCCATAAAGAAAGAGTTCAGGTTGTGTAGATCTTTTCATTTCGGTTTCTCAGAAATTCGTGGATGTTTGTTATAATATTTGGTGACACAATAATAAGCAACACTTCACGCCTGGATCAACACCTCAAGCTTGGCTCAACACCCACACCAGCTGCTTGACGTACACGCAAGTTTTCCCAGAATTCTCGATTCGGGTAAGTTTTATTGCCAATATTTCGGCAGTGTGTTGTGATCTGCGTCAAGATGAGAGCTGCAGCCGCGTGAAGCACAGCTTATAAGAGCGGCGATGACCCCAGCTGGGGTTTGTTGTCTGGTGGGGGCGCGGTGCTCGGCCACCTGGCTTTTGTAGCCTCGCCCTCCAGGCTTTTGTAGCCTCGCCCTCCAGGCTTTTGTAGCCTCGCCCTGCAAGCTTTTGTAGCCTCGCCCTCCAGGCTTTTGTAGCCTCGCCCTGCAAGCTTTTGTAGCCTCGCCCTGCAAGCTTTTGTAGCCTCGCCCTCCAGGCTTTTGTAGCCTCGCCCTCCAGGCTTTTGTAGCCTCGCCCTCCAGGCTTTTGTAGCCTCGCCCTCCAGGCTTTTGTAGCCTCGCCCTGCAAGCTTTTGTAGCCTCGCCCTGCAAACTTTTGTAGCCTCGCCCTGCAAGCTTTTGTAGCCTCGACCTCCAGGCTTTTGTAACCTCGCCCTCCAGGCTTTTGTAGCCTCGCCCTCCAGGCTTTTGAAGCCTCGCCCTCCAGGCTTTTGTAGCCTCGCCCTCCAGGCTTTTGTAGCCTCGCCCTCCAGGCTTTTGTAGCCTCACCCTCCAGGCTTTTGTAGCTTCGCTCTGCAGGCTTTTGTAGCCTCGCCCTTCATGTTTTTATAGCCTCGCCCTCCAGGCTTTTGTAACCTCGCCCTCCTGGCTTTTGTAGCCTCAACCTAAAGGCTTTTGTAGCATCGCCCTCCAGGCTTTTGTAGCCTTGCCCTCCAAGCTTTTGTTGCCTCGCCCTCCAGGCTTTTGTAGCCTCGCCCTCCTGGCTTTTGTAGCCTCGCCCTCCAGGCTTTTGTAGCCTCGCTCTCCAGGCTTTTGTAGCCTCGGCCGCCAGGCTTTTGTTGCCTCGCCCTCCAGGCTTTTGTAGCCTCGCCCTGCAAGCTTTTGTAGCCTCTCCCTCCAGGCTTTTGTAGCCTCGCCCTCCAGGCTTTTGTAGCCTCGCCCTGCAAGCTTTTGTAGCCTCGCCCTGCAAGCTTTTGTAGCCTCGACCTGCAAGCTTTTGTAGCCTCGCCCTGCAAGCTTTTGTAGCCTCGCCCTGCAAGCTTTTGTAGCCTCGCCCTGCAAGCTTTTGTAGCCTCGCCCTGCAAGCTTTTGTAGCCTCGCCCTGCAAGCTTTTGTAGCCTCGCCCTGCTAGCTTTTGTAGCCTCGACCTGCAAGCTTTTGTAGCCTCGACCTGCAAGCTTTTGTAGCCTCTCCCTCCAGGCTTTTGTAGCCTCGCCCTCAAGGCTTTTGTAGCCTCGCCCTGCAAGCTTTTGTAGCCTCGACCTGCAAGCTTTTGTAGCCTCGCCCTGCAAGCTTTTGTAGCCTCGCCCTGCAAGCTTTTGTAGCCTCGACCTGCAAGCTTTTGTAGCCTCTCCCTCCAGGCTTTTGTAGCCTCGCCCTGCAAGCTTTTGTCGCCTCGCCCTGCAAGCTTTTGTAGCCTCGCCCTCCAGGCTTTTGTAGCCTCGCCCTCCTGGCTTTTGTAACCTCGCCCTCCAGGCTTTTGTAGCCTCGCCCTCCAGGCTTTTGTAGCCTCGCCCTCCAGGCTTTTGTAGCCTCACCCTCCTGGCTTTTGTAACCTCGCCCTCCAGGCTTTTGTAGCCTCGCCCTACAGGCTTTTGTAGCCTCGCCCTCCTGGCTTTTGTAACCTCGCCCTCCAGGCTTTTGTAGCCTCACCCTTCAGGCTTTTGTAGCCTCGCCCTCCAGGCTTTTGTAGCCTCGCCCTCCAGGCTTTTGTAGCCTCGCCCTCCAGGCTTTTGTAGCCTCGCCCTCCAGGCTTTTGTAGCCTCGCCCTCCAGGCTTTTGTAGCCTCACCCTCCAGGCTTTTGTAGCCTCGCCCTCCAGGCTTTTGTAGCCTCGCCCTCCAGGCTTTTGTAGCCTCGCCCTCCAGGCTTTTGTAGCCTCGGCCGCAAGGCTTTTGTAGCCTCGCCCTCCAGGCTTTTGTAGCCTCGCCCTCCAGGCTTTTGTAGCCTCGCCCTCCAGGCTTTTGTAGCCTCACCCTTCAGACTTTTGTAACCTCGCCCTCCAGGCTTTTTGTAGCCTCGCCCTCCAGGCTTTTGTAGCCTCGGCAGCCAGGCTTTTGTAGCCTCGCCCTCCAGGCTTTTGTAGCCTCGGCAGCCAGGCTTTTGTAGCCTCACCCTCCAGGCTTTTGTAGCCTCGGCAGCCAGGCTTTTGTAGCCTCGCCCTCCAGGCTTTTGTAGCCTCGGCAGCCAGGCTTTTGTAGCCTCACCCTCCAGGCTTTTGTAGCCTCGGCAGCCAGGCTTTTGTAGCCTCACCCTCCAGGCTTTTGTAGCCTCGGCAGCCAGGCTTTTGTAGCCTCGCCCTCCAGGCTTTTGTAGCCTCGGCAGCCAGGCTTTTGTAGCCTCACCCTCTAGGCTTTTGTAGCCTCGGCAGCCAGGCTTTTGTAGCCTCGCCCTCCAGGCTTTTGTAGCCTCGCCTTCCAGGCTTTTATAGCCTCACCCTCCAGGCTTTTGTAGCCTCGCCCTCCAGGCTTTTGTAGTCTCGCCCTGCAGGCTTTTGTAGCCTCGCTCTGCAGGCTTTTGTAGCCTCGCCCCGCAGGCTTTTGTAGCTTCGCTCTGCAGGCTTTTGTAGCCTCGCCCTCCAGGCTTTTGTAGCCTCGCCCTCCAGGCTTCTGTAGCCTCGCCCTCCAGGCTTTTGTAGCCTCGCCCTCCAGGCTTTTGTAGCCTCGCCCTCCAGGCTTTTGTAGCCTCGCCCTCAAGGCTCTTGTTGCCTGGCTAACTAACGTAAATGTCCAACAATACATCATTTTCTTTTCGTGCTACATTCTGAATATGATAAAATCGGGAAAATTTATTTACTGAATAATCGACAATATCCCGCTAGTGTTTTATTAAATATCTCCACATACAGCTTAAGACTTGACACTTGTTAGGTAAATTAAGGTGTAAATATTAGATCATAATCAGGAAACTGTAAACGACATACTCACAGAAATCACAATAGCGTGATATATCAAATGAACAAATCCACAAGGGCCTTGTGGATTTGACTATGTCGTTGTACAGTTGACTAAGGTGCAGCTGGGAACATCCCGTGCGTAGGTTCGAACCCTCATTACGGCCCTTGTGGATGTGTTCCTGGGAACGACATATGGGAGCATGCGAGGCGCCGCTGTCTGTACACCAACCTTGCCTTGACATGGTAATTTCTAAATCATAACTTATATGTACGAATTATTTGTTGTTTTATTTTATTTTAATCATTTTCCGCTTTTCCAGAGAAAGTAAATCAAATTTTGTAATCTCTAGATAAGGGTGATTTTTAATTGGTGGACTTAACTTTGACACCATTCCATCCCCGTCCCATCCCAAATCCTTATCCTGATCCCTTCCAAGACTATATAGTCGTGATGGCTTGGCGCTTTCCCTGATAATTCCTTCCCTCACCGAAAACATTCAAGTGAATTTTTCCCGTCAGTTTCTAGAGGAGAGTTGCTGAACGCTGTCATGTACGTACACACACACACACACACACACACACACACACACACACACACACACACACACACACACACACACACACACACACACACACAAGTGTAGATATAACAGAGCCCGATAGGCTCAGGAATCTGTACACCTGTTGATTGACAGTTGAGCGGCGGGACCAAAGAGCCAAAGCTCAACCCCCGCAAGCACAAATAGGTGAGTACAAATAGGTGAGTACACACACACACACACACACACACACACACACACACACACACACACACACACACACACACACACACACACACACCCACACACACACACACACACACACACACACACACACACACACACACACACACACACACACACACACACACACACACACACACACACACACACGCACGCACGCACGTACGCACGCACGCACACACACACACACACACACACACACACACACACACACACACACACACACCTGAGAGGAGTGTGAGAGCAAGCACGGCCCGGGGAGTCAGGTCTGCAGGGCAGGTGTGACTGGGAAAGATGGCCGCGCCTCGGTCGACGGAAATACACCAACCTATTAGAGAAAAATATGTGGCGAAGAGAAACATTTGGACTGTCAAGGCTTGTCATTAGGCTAGCGGCACACACAGTATAGACGCCCCAACACTGCTCAGGGGGGCTCGAACCCCCCCCCCCAGTCCGTAAATTAAGGTTTTATGCTAAGCAGGACCAATGGATTGATCTCATGGACAGTTATTCTTATGCGTGTGGTTTAACTGTCAACACAGAGATTCAAATTCAAATTCAAATTTTTTTTTCAGATGTGGTCATACGTTTATCTGAACGTTGTGTTGGGTCACTATTACCTCTCTTGCACATTCTTCAACATACACTAAATCTTTATTATGTACTAGCAGTACCCGGCCACACGTTGTTGTGGCTGTGTTGCTGAGCCACAGCAACCTTACCTGTCTCCCAGTTTTCCCCCCATTCCCCTCACCCCATTCACCCTTCTCCTCGGCCTCCCAAGCATTCCCCACTCCACCATCCCCTCTTCCTTCCCACCATGCCCCACTCCCCTGTCCCTTTGTCCTCCCTACCATTCTCCATTCTCCTCTCCAATCGTTCCCACCATCCCAAAATTCCCCGTCCCCTCGTCCTTCTCCACCATTACCTCCACCCTTGTTCCCTCGTCCTCCCTACCACTCCCCACTCCCTCGTCCGATGCCTTCCCAAATGGTCTGATGTTTCCATCAGAAAATTGGGAACATCTAATGATCTGATGTTCCCATCAATGAAATATAAGAAAAACAGTTAAAAAACGAAATGAAAAACAACGAAAAAATAAAAAATAAACTATACTCACCAAATTAATGGTATGGTAAACAACACAGCTCAAGTCCAACACAATGTCACACAAAATAATTAAATCGAAATGAAAATAAATCGAAATCTAGGAAAATTATTTTTTTCAATGCAATCGGAAACATTGAAATGGAATCGTCACATATTTAGGATAACATGTGTTGCTATTATATGCAACAGATGGCGCTGTTTTTCAAAAAGCATGTTTTTGCCTGTTTCAGGTGTTGCATCTATATAGTAGATATATAAAAACATGCAAGTATTTGAATGGAATGTTGTGTCAAAATTTCAAAGCAACAGTTGAAGAACTTTTGAAGATTACAGCGTGTGTTGCTCTTACGTCCAACATATGGCGCTGGTTAAAAAAAAAAAAAAAGCATGTTTTTTCCTCTCACAGGTGAGGTCTGTATATAGTAGGTATATAAAACCATGCGCCTATTCAAATGCAACGTTGTGTCAACATTTCAAAGCAACCGGTAAGGAGGTTTCGAAGATTTCCCTTGATATGAAAAACACATGAAAAATCACAGTTTTTCAGAAAACGAATGTTTTTTTCCGGTCCCAGACGTGACATCAATATGGTATGTATATAATAAATTAACCTGGCCGGATGCGAGTGGAACGTTGTGTGAAAATTTCAAAGCAATCGGTGAAGAACTTTCGGAGATTAGCGGTTATGCACAAACGAACATTTCTATTTTTATTTATATAGATAGATGAGAACTGGCTGTATTATGTATAGACGAGAACTGGCTGTATTATGTATATACGAGAACTGGCTGTATTATGTATAGACGAGAACTGGCCGTATTATGTATAGACGAGAACTGGCTGTATTATGTATATACGAGAACTGGCTGTATTATGTATAGACGAGAACTAGCTGTACTATGTATAAACGAGAACTGGCTGTACTATGTATAGACGAGAACTGGCTGTATTATGTATAAACACTAGGTGTATTTTATACAAAGGAGACCAAGGCCTGTTATGTATTCATGAGTATTGGATGTATTATTTACAGACGAGCGCTAGGTGATTTTCCTGAATTTACCTGAGGGCCACTAATACAAGACAGGGAGCCGGCGGCTTGTCAAAGGTCCCATCATTTGTCCTGGGGATCCCCCTCCCCATCCGGCTCGTTGGCGTCGTGAGGGGGCTTGGTGGACGGCTGCCGGAGTGTGATGCTCCGTGGGGCAGTCCTCTGTCCTTTTCTGGCCTTGCACTCCTGCTGCTGTCTTCTCTAATTGTGCCGGATCGCTTTTCCTTTTCCTTATGTTTCGTTTTTCTCCCCCCTCTTCTCCTATCTGCTTGTCGTTTCCTGCCGACCTTTTGCTTGTTTTGGATTATTTCTTTGGACTTCTTCTATTTTGATGCCCGGGTGCTTGAGGAAGCATACTCTTGCACCCGTAGAACTGTAGTACCCAACGTCTCGAGCGAGGGGAACCTTTTATTGTCAATCCCCCTTTCGTCGCTGAACCCGATCTCGACGGACTGACGGTTCTTAAGGTGGCGTTTGTGGGGCGTATACTCACGACGCACCCCTAGGGGACCCCGGCATGATCGGCGATAGCTTCCTGTTGGGTGTCCTGCCTCTAATTGTGGCTCCATGGTGGGTATGGGGGCACATTCGTGGATGAATTTTTCTCTTCGTTTCTATGTCGTTGAATGTTTCCGTTGTACCCTCTCAGGCTCGTGGGGTGGGCGACCAAGCCCCCGAGTCGGCCTGTATTGGAAGACCAGGCTCTGTAGCTCCCGCTGCGTTGGGCCCCGACCTTGCTCCTCCTTTGACCGTCCTGACTTCTTCCCCCAACTCCCCTCCCTCCTCTGTGGTTAGGTCGAGCCTCCAGCCCCCAGTGGTGACCACTTCGTCCCCTGGTGCGGCTAAGTCTCTCGTTGTGACTACTGCGCCTTTTGACCCCTCTCTCTCTAGGGGTTCTCAACGCCGTTCGCGCCCCAGCTGCACTCGCTCGATTCCTTCCCGTGCTGATGCGTATCAGGCCTTGTTTGGTCCTGCTTCATGGGCCAAATACTTTGATCTCCTCCCTCTTGATTCTGCGCCTCCTGACGATTTCTCCCTCCATCGGCATCTTGTAGATTCCATGGATGCGTCTGTTACCTTCAACCCTACTCGTCTCGGTACACGTGTCGTTGCTGCTCCTTCTCAGGATGCAGCTTCCCGCTTGGCTGCCTTATCTTGCCTTGGCGAGATCCCTGTTCGGGTCTCCAAGAACGTTCAGATGAATGCCAGTGTTGGCACTATTCTCCTCCCACCCCATGTTGCAACCGGTGTTCGGAATCTGCAGGATTGCCACGATGATATTCGGCATATCCTTGATGCCCAGGGCCATTCTGTCCTCCAGGTCGATTCGTTTACTCGTCCCCCTCGTGGTCGTCGCCGTCAACCCCTTCGCGTTGTGAAGATCACCTTTGATGGTAGGACCCTTCCATCCTCGGTCATTCTTGCTGGTGCCAGGTGCTCTGTCCAGGAGTATATTCCTTCTCCTCGACTTTGTAACAAGTGCTGGAGGTTTGGGCATGGTGCCTTCCGCTGCTCTGGGACTGTCTCTCTCTGTCCTTTGTGTGGTGGCGAAGGTCACTCTAAGTCGGACTGCACTTCTCCCCAAGCTCGCTGCCTCAACTGCGGTGAGGCCCGTCCTACCTTCTCCCGTGCGTGTGTCCATTACAAGCTTGAGGCAGCCGTCCTCAACCTGAAGCACCGGGAGCGTTTATCTTTTCCTGAGGCGAGGCGCCAGGTTCGCCGGCTCCCACCTTATACTAACATCTCTTATGCTCGCGTGTTGCGCTCTTCCTCTCCTCGTCCTTCCCACCTTCCTCAGACTCACAACCGTTTCTGGGCCTTGGACCCTGATACGCCCACTGCCCCCTCCTCTGTCCCTTTGTGTTCTGTCCCGAGGGATCCCCCTCCTGGTCCTCTGTCTGGGGTTCCCCTTCTTTCTACCCGGTCTGTCATGTCTCCTGTGTCTTCTTCCTCGTCCCCCTCCGATCCTCCTTCCCATCCTCTTCCTCCATCTATCGGCTCTCCCCGCCGCCTGTCGGTGCGGGCGGATGTCCATCGCTCTCCTAACGGCCGTCGTGTGTGTTTCCGTTCAGCTTCTCCTGTTGAGACACTAGAATCCGTTGCCCGGTACGTAGTTGCTGGGACACCAGTCTCTTTAAGTCAGAAGCGTAAGGCTGGCTCCTCTCCTTCCTCCTCCCCGGCGGGTAAGAAGGCTTCGCTTTCTTCCTCAGCTCCTACTTCTGGCTCTGTTGCTCCTTCCCCTCCCGTTTCAGTGACCGCACCCCCTGTTCCTGCTATGGAGGTTTCTTTGGCCCCTGCTTCCCTTTCTTTTGCTGCTCTTGCTGGGGTGCGCTCCCCTCTTTCTACTCCCCCTCTTCCTGCTGCTGTCCTTGACTGCTCCTCTCCGTTGTCTCCTCCTCTTCCTCCTCCTCCTCCGGACCCCGCCCGCCCACCTCTGATCTGTTCTCCCGTTTCCTTCCCTCCGTCTTTGCTCAGTTTACCCATGCCCCCTAACCCTGACTTTGCTGACCCTGATCCCGACCCTGATATTCTTTAACGTGCTCTGTTGCTCTTTTGCCTTTGTTTCTTCCTTGTTCTCTGTTTTTGTCCTTTCTCTTCTCGTCGTTGTCCATTCTTCAATGGAACGTTCGAGGTTATTACGCCAATTTCCTCGAACTCCAACTTCTGATTTCGCGGTTTTCGCCCCTTTGTGTCTGTCTCCAGGAGCCAATGCTTGGTGCTCGTCCTGGTCGTTTTCGTGGCTATTCCTTTCTCTCCCCCCCCCCAGCCGTTGCTGGGGCTTGTAATTCTTCTGCTCTTTTGATTCGTGCTGATGTTCCCTTTGTTCCTTTACTTTTTCCTTCGCCTCTCCATTGTTCAGCTGCTCGTATCTTTGTGGAGAAATAGTACACAGTTTATTCCATTTATCTCTCCCCGAGTGTCCTGCTCTCTCTTCCTGATTTGAAACACCCCCTAGACTCCTTGCCGGAGCCTGTGCTCCTGCTGGGTGACTTCAATTGTCGTCATTCTCTTTGGGGTGACGTTCTGACGAATACCTGGGGTCGCCTTCTTGAGCCGTTTCTCCTCTCTTCTTCCCTGTCTCTTCTGAATTCTGGTGAGCACACTCATTTGTGCTCTCGGACTCGCACCCTTTCTTGTCTTGATCTTTCTCTCTGCTCTTCTTCTCTTTACTTAGATTTCACGTGGCAGGTTCTTGATGACCTCCATGGAAGTGATCATTTCCCCATCCTTGTTTCCTTTTTCTCTTTTCGCCCTTCCCTCTCTTTCCCTAGGTGGCAGTTTGCTAAGGCAGACTGGACCCTATTTACCCTCAGTGCTGCTCTCTCTGACCTCTCCCTTCTGCCTCTCTTCTGTCTTCAACGCTGCCCTTCGCTCTATTCCTCGCTCTTCCTCTCGGGGTCCACGGAAGTGCGTTCCCTGGTGGAATGCGGACTGTGCTCGGGCTGTCCGCTGTAAGCGTGCAGCC
Source organism: Procambarus clarkii (assembly GCF_040958095.1). Taxonomy (NCBI): domain Eukaryota; kingdom Metazoa; phylum Arthropoda; class Malacostraca; order Decapoda; family Cambaridae; genus Procambarus; species Procambarus clarkii. The sequence continues at coordinate 15,281,430 of NC_091167.1, forward strand.
TGGAAGAGGCACCGCCATAGGCAGACGACCGATTCTTTTCTTTTCTTTCGGAAAGTGAGTGCGGTGGCCCGTAGGGCCATCCGTACGGCTAAACGTGAATGTTGGGCTTCTTATGTCTCAACAATTACGTCCGAAACCCCTCTGGCCCAGATCTGGAAGCGTATCCGCAAGATAGCGGGTAAGTTCGTTCCCGATGTTTCACCGGTCCTTCACCTCCATGATACTCTTGTGGCGGACCCGTTGCAGGTCGCTTCCGAACTGGGTTCCCACTTTTCTTCTGTTAGCTCTGGTCTTCATCTTCCCCAATCTTTCCTTCTTCGTAAACCTGCCCTTGAGTCTCGTCCTTTAGATTTCTGCACTCATCTTCAGCTTCCCTATAATGATCCCTTCTCTCTCTCTGAACTTCGTTCTGCCCTGGCCCTCTGCGGTTCTACGGCGGCGGGCTCCGATGGTATTCATTATGAGATGCTTCGCCATCTCCCTCCGTGCACGTCTCAGTATTTACTGAGTCTGTATAATCAGATCTGGGAGTCGTCGTCAGTCCCTGAGGACTGGCTCGATGCCGTTGTCCTCCCTGTTCGCAAACCGGGGTCTCTGGGTACTTCCCATAAGGACTTTCGCCCTATTGCTCTCACAAGTTGTGTCTGCAAACTCTTTGAACGTATGGTTAACGTTCGTCTGATGTGGTTCCTGGAACACCATCACCTCCTCTCCCCTTCTCAATTTGGTTTCCACAAGTGCCGCAGCACGACAGATGTCCTGGTGAACTTGGAGGTCTATATTCGTTCTGCTTTTGCTGCGAAGACCTCCGTTGTTGCCGTCCTTTTTGACCTAGAAAAGGCTTACGACACCACTTGGCGATATCATATTCTATGTCAACTTCATTCTTTTGGCCTTCGTGGTCATCTCCCTCTCTTTCTCCGCAGCTTCCTCTCTCGTCGTTCCTTTCGGGTGCGCCTTGGTACCGCTCTCTCTGCCTCTTTTCAGCAATACGAAGATGTGCCCCAGGGTAGTGTTCTGAGCACTACTCTTTTTCTGGTTGCCCTCAATGGTCTTCTTTCCTCTCTTCCTTCTGGTGTCTTCTCCGCTCTCTATGTCGATGATCTTACCCTTTGCTGTCAGGGTGATGATTCGCCTCTCCTTCAGCGCCGGCTTCAACTTGTAATTGATGCCGTGTCCTCTTGGGCCACCGATCATGGCTTCAAGTTCTCTACTTCTAAGATTTGTGCCATGACTTTTACGCGGAAACGGGTCGTTCTTCGTCCCTCTTTGTCACTTTATGGTCATCCCCTTGAGTACAAAGATTCCGCGAAGCTTTTGGGGTTATTCCTTGACATTCGTTTGTCTTGGTCTCCCCATATCTCTTACCTCCGTGTTGAGTGCTCTAAGGCCCTTATCCTCCTTCGGGTCTTGTCCCATACTTCTTGGCAGATAGGCGCACTCTCCTTGCTTTACATTCCTCTCTCGTCCTGTCTAAGCTCGATTATGGTTGCCCTGCTTACTCGTCTGCTTCTCCTTCTACTCTTCGCCGTCTTGATGCTTTGCACCATACTGGGTTGCGCCTCAGTTCTGGTGCCTTTCGTTCGACTCCCATCCTTAGCTTGTATACTGACACTGGCTTCCTGTCTCTCCAGGACCGCCGTGATCGCTACTGTCTTCGCTATCTTGCGCGGTCCTTGCAACATCCTTCCTCTCGCCTCTGTCGTGCTTTAACTTTTACCCCTCCTGCGGTTCCTGTTCCTCTTCACCACCTCCCTCTTTCTGTCCGGTTATCTCGCCTACAGGATTCTCTTTCCGTTCGTATTTCTGATGTTTCTCCTCGTGTTGTTCCTTCTTTGCCCCCGTGGAGAGTCCCTCTTCCGCGGTTTTGTACATCCTTGACCCGTATCACTAAAGCTTTTACCCCTCCTACGGTTCTAAAACGCCTTTTCCTCGAGCACTTTTCTTCTCACTCCCGCTCCGTTTCTGTCTTCACCGATGGGTCTAAGTCTGCGGATGGTGTTGGCTACTCTGTTGTTTTTCCTGATCGCACTTATATGTGTCGCTTACCTCCGGAGACTAGCATCTTTACAGCGGAGCTTTATGCTATTCTCTATGCTCTTCGTCTCCTGCTTTCTCGTTGTCAGTCTTCCTTTGTAGTTGTTGTTGACTCTCGTAGTGCCCTCATGGCTCTTGGGTCCTTTAATCCGGTTCAACCAGTAGTTGTCGAGATCCAGCATTGGTTGTTTCTTGTTCACAGTAAATTTAAGTCGGTTGAGTTTTGTTGGGTTCCCAGCCATATTGGTGTGTCTTTAAATGAGCGTGCGGATGCTGCCGCCAAGGAAGCTGTCCGCTCTTGTCCCATCTCTCGTAAAGGTATTCCATATTCCGACTTTTTCCCGGTTATCCATTCCTCCATCCTTACCCGTTGGCAGGCTTCTTGATCGTCTGTTACTGGTAACAAACTACGTACTCTGAAATGTTGTGTTTCCTCGTGGCCGTCCTCCTACCACCGTAACCAGCGTTGGGAAACGGCTCTGGCGAGGTTGCGTATTGGCCATACTCGCTTAACCCATGGTCACTTGATGGAGCGCCGCCCTGCTCCTTATTGTCCTAGTTGCATTGTCCCTCTTACGGTCGTGCATGTCCTTCTTGAATGTCCTGACTTCCAGGACGAGCGTGTGTCTTGCTTTCCGACCGCCCCTCGCGGTCACCTGTCCCTCAATAGAATTCTTGGTGACTCGGATACTTTTGATATCGTTCGCCTTATGCGTTTTTGTTCTCGTATTGGCATCCTTGGTGATATTTAGCGCCCTCTGATTATTCTGCACATTTGATGGTGCTACATAGCCTTCCCGGTTTGGTGCCTTCTTTTGATAATTACTTACTTGTCCTGGGGATCTTTTCCAGTTGTATTTTAAAACCCAACGGAGTTTTGGCATTTACGGCTTCGGCGGGTAGGCGGTTCCATAAATTTATAACATTGGGTGAGAAACATCTCCTGTTCTGAGTCCAACATTGTGGCTTGTTGAGCTTGAAACAGTTGCTCCTTGTTTGTGTTACATCTGACCTTTACGTATAGAGAAATATGAATTCTTAATGTATAGACGAGTAAGACATATGCAGGCGATGAGTCACAGTAACGTGGCTGAAGTATGTTGACCAGACCACACACTAGAAATTGAAGGGATGACGACGTTTCGGTCCGTCCTGGACCATTCTCAAGTCAAGAATGAGAATGACTTCTTGACAAGTCAAGAAGTCAAGAATGAGAATGACTTGAGAATGGTCCAGGACGGACCGAAACGTCGTCATCCCTTCAATTTCTAGTGTGTGGTCTGGTCAACAGTAAGACATATTAAGTACAGACAAGCATTAGACGTGTTTTATATATACGAGTAATGCGTGTATTATTAATAGAGAGCACAAGATGTATTGTGTATGGGCGAGAACTAGGTGGTATGTTTGTTTGTTATGTTTTGCGAGCACTTTGGTCTGGGTTCGTATCCTGGCCGGGGAGGATTGACTAGGCGCCAATCTTCTTATCTTGAGATGATTTCGGGGCTTTGCGTCCCCGCGGGCCGGTCCTCGACCAGGCCTCCGTTTTGTTACACAGCCCCCCAGGAAGCAGCCCGTAGCAGCTGTCTAACTCCCAGGTACCTATTTACTGCTAGGTGAACAGGTGCATCAGAGTGAACGAAACTCTGCCCATTTTGTTTGCACCTCCACCGGGGATCGAACCAGGAACCTCAGGTCTACGAATCCGAAGCGCTGTCCACTCAGCTGTCAGGCACCAATCAGGCTGCCAATCCTTAACTGTAGCCTCTGTTCACCCAGCAGTGAACGATTTGGTGGGTCGCATTCCGGGGAAAATTAAGATTAAGGACTTGCCCGAGACGCTATACGTGCTAGTGGCTGTACAACAATGTAAGAACTCGTCTATATATAAATAAATAAAGAGAAGGGCCAGCAGTTAGAATCAGGATGTATCAAAATTAGGGGAGATCAGATAGGCCCGGCCCCCAATAAGAACATAAACAATATTGAGTAAGTGGCTTAAGGTCAATACGTCAGCCTAGAGGTTTGATCACTGCTCCCCTACACAGGAAGAATGGATACTCCTTTAAAACTAATTTATTTATTAAACCCTCTTAACAACCCCCATATACATTAATTAGCAATAACAATAATTACTTTTGAAGGGTTGAAACCGAAGTTCTACTGAACTTACTGGATCCCGTAGCCTATCCGAGGCACAAACCAGGCTTGTTCATAAGATGCATCACGTTAGTGTGATCTCTGTGTGTGATGATGTAAGGGCGAAGAGGGAGAACGGCCTATTGTCATAGCTCGGGTGCAGGGGGGGTGGGGGGGTTGTGTAAAAGCCTGGGGCCGGATTCAGGAAGGTACTTACGAAGGTTTTTCTTCCTAGCTACGAATGTTTTCCTTCTTAGCGCCTTCGTGGCGGCTACGGCGGTATTCAGGTAGCTACACTAAGTGGAAAAACCTTCATAAGTTCATTCCGGGATCTAAGTGTGGTTTCGACCACTCGTAGCTTTACGTAAACTGGATATAACTCAATTTTTCTCTACTACATAACACTGGGATCGATTTTAAGATTTTGGAACATAAACAAAAGATTATAAAAAATGAATCTAGTGAAGAGGAGTCCTTCGTGTTAGTTATATATGCATTCTCTGCTTGAAACTTAAAGTAAATATGTCTTTTATGATATCAGAATTAGTTTTATAATAGCAAGACATTATACCCGTAGTTATTAAGTAAATAAACACTGGTGAACATGAAATATGAGAGAAGGTGATGAGCCCTGCCTGATGGGATCATTTACTATCACCAAATGCTCCTGTTCACCTAGTAGTAAGGGTGTACCTTAGCTATACATACCCATTTCTAATTTATTTAGTTTGGTTTTATTTTGAAATTAAATCTGGGTTAGACATAAAATAAAAATATGCTGCACAAATGATGTTAGGTAAGGAGAAGGGTAAAAATGTCAAAAACTTTATTCATTGAATACTTAAAGCTATAATTATGACTATATAGACTATTGAAAAAGAGAGAGGGAAGTAGGGGTCCAAGACCTCTTCTTGTTATACAATTTGGGTGTGGAACAAGTAATTATCAAAAGAAGGCACCATGCCGGGAAGGCTATGTAGCAGTAAGGTAGTGAGGCGAGGCAGCTACTTATTTGAGAAATGTTTATTTTATTTACCTTATAAGCTGAGGCAACTTATTTTATTTGAGGAATACTCAGCTGATTCCTCTACATTTATCATGTACACAATTTGGCTGTGTGTAACGAAACTAGAAGTGCTCTACAAATCAAGGGACCCAGAATGTGGAATGACCTCCCGAATCATGTCAAAGGCTGTACCTCTCTCAACCAGTTTAAGAGTTAAACCAAGTACTGCCTAATTAACTCCATGTAACCTAACTTACCTCCTAAATGTCAACCCATGTCTTGCTATTTTTTAAACAACGCTGTTCACCAACATGTGCAATTGCTGATTTATGCTATGTTAACCCCCCTTTTCGTATTTTTTATTCCTTCTTTCAACACAATTTATACCTAATCCCGATTACTATTAAGTTTTAGTCTGTGTATTTTCCTACACACCTTGCCCGAAATGCTATGAGTATTAGTGGCTTTAGGTACAGTATTGTATGTACTAGCTCTGTCTATAAATCCAACATTATGTTTGTAAATCAACTGTATGTACTTTTCCTGAATAAAATGTATTTATTATTTATTTTTTAATCAGTAAGTATTAAAAGAAGGCACCAAGCTGGGAAGGCTATGTAGCACCATTGTGTGTAACAATAAACCAAATTTTTTTAACAAATAATGCACCTGTATGGTAAAACAAATCCTGTCAGCTGTAAAAATATTGATGCAGTTATTTAAATGAAAAATATAATGAAAGAAATATTACTGGTTTATTTTTATCCTATCTTTTTGTACTGTACAGTATATCCAAGGAAGTGAAAAATTGAGACATAATGCACAATTTAATGAATGATTAGCATGGATTAGCAGTTCAAAAGAAATATGATTATTACATATCAACATGAGATCTTAATGATCCATGGTTAACATGATTTAATAAGGATAATACAGTACTGTATTTGTAATAATACAAACTATAATTTAAAATCTTTATTATTGATTTTTTTTATTAAGATTAGGTATACACAGCAATGTGCTGCTACCCTATTCTATATGGAATATTACACAGTGTAGATAAAAAACTAGCTATAAGTTTATCTAATACTCCCATCTCACAGGATGGTTAGACATACTGTACATGGAATCAATTTAGAAAATACCAGCCTCAATACAAAAAACAAATCAACTCTGACTAAACAACTCTTCGCGATTTTCACAACAGGTAAGCACTGAATCATGAAAGCATTATATTATAATTACTCTTACCAGTTTCTACAAAACTCCTCTCAAACAATGTATTTTTAAACATGTTTAGGTATACACAGCAATGTGCTGCTTCCCTATTCTGTATAAAGGACCACACAGTGTAGATCAAAAACCAGCTACAAGCTCATCCAACATCCTCACCTCACAGGATGGCCAGTCATACATGGAATTAGGAGAGAACAAAATACTTAATGCTGATCTATTAGCCTCCACTGGCAAAATCTGGGTGCAGCACAAGAATATCTTCCAATATTCCTGAGTGTATGAAGTAATTACAGAGCTCAAAATACCTCATACCATTTGGTATGAAGTCACTGATAACAGGACAATTACAGATATAGTGTTGGAGAGTATGTTCTCTCAAGTAGGACTGAAAACAGATGTTTTTTTTTTCACCAAGAGGGCTATAAACCCATGGAACCGCCTACCCGCTGAAGCCGTAAATGCCAAATTCCAGCTAAAAAATATCATTAAGACAATTGGCGGGCCCTTTAACAAGCCGCCGGCTTTCTGTCCTCTTCGAGGTCACTAGATAGTTAGTGGCCCTTGGGTAAATTCAGTAAAAATATACAATAATTGTCAGCGCATCTTCCGAGCAACAAGGACAGCTACACAGTATCTCTTAGAATTACGTAGGTAAACAACAAATGTAACATATTTGTTTACTACAATGTCGGTGCTGGCTGTATAAGTTGAAAAAACATTGTTTTACTTCGAAATATACTAATTGTATAAGAAAATTCGACGTAAATAGGAGGCAGTAGAGCTCCGATAAGCCAGCGCTAAATCTTCAATATGAAGAATGTTGCTGCTCTCTGATTGGCCAAACGAAACACAGTAGTGACCTCTATCGGCACGCAGGTGAACCAACAACTTTCTTCCTAAGTATACCTTATTGAATCGCACCTAAGCATCTTCTTAGGGCGCACTTAGGAACCTTCGTAGCAAACCCACTTACGAAGAAATACACAGAGCTTCCTGAATCTAGGTCCAGGACAATCACAGGTATAGATGATATTATGATATTATAGATGATATAGATGATATGAAGATCAGATATTATGTACCACGCCCTGTCATAGTGACTCTCTATTACTCCCTTATCTATCCATATCTCAACTATGGTATTTGTGCTTGGGGTTCTACTACCCAAAATCACTTACGTCCTCTAATTACTCAACACAAAGCTGCTATTAGGACAATATCCAACTCTGGCCCCAGACATCACTCGGTACCCCTACTCAAATCTCAGAATATGTTAGACATTAAGTCACTGCACATTCTCTCATGTGTATTATACATATATAAAACGCTAAACTATAATGCCAATCCTGATCTCAAAAGCTTCATAGAAGGTTGTAACAGAACCCATGAGCACCACACCAGAAATAAATACAGTTTTGATATTCCTAGAGTACAACTTAATCAAACTAGAAATGCTCTACAAATCAAGGGGCCCAGAATGTGGAATGACCTTCCCGACCATGTTAAAGACTGTACCTCTCTCAACCAGTTTAAGTTAAAAACGAAGCTATACCTAATAAATTCCCTGTAACCTACCTTACCCTTCTATTGTCAACCAATGTCTGTTTTTCTTTAAAGAGCGCTGTTTGTCAACATAATTGTATTTGTGCTGCTTTTTCATCTATGTTTTCATTTCTTGTTTTCATTCTACTCATTATGCTCAATTAGTATTAAGCTTGTCATTTAAGTTTATCATGCCCGAAACGCTTTGCGTAATAGTGGCTTTAGGCATTGTATGTACTAGCTCTACCTATAAGTCAACCAATCTTTGTAAAAATTTATTGTATGTATGTACCTTACCTAAATAAATATTTTATTTTTATTTTATTTTATTTATAGTGTTGGAGAGTATGTTCTCTCAAGTAGGAATGAAAATACATTGTTTGAGAGGAGTCTTGTAGAAACTGGTAAGAGTAATTATAATATAATGTTTCCATGATTCAGTGCTCTTGTGAAAATTGCTTAGAGTTGTTTAGTCAGAGTTGATTTGTTTTTTGTATTGAGGCTGGTATTTTCTAAATTGATTCCATGTACAGTATGTCTAACCATCCTGTGAGATGGGAGTATTAGATAAACTTATAGCTAGTTTTTTATCTACACTGTGTAATATTCCATATAGAATAGGGTAGCAGCACATTGCTGTGTATACCTAATCTTCTTAATAAAAAAAATCAGTAATAAAGATTTTAAATTATAGTTTGTATTATTACAAATTCAGTACTGTATTATCCTTATTAAATCATGTTGACCATGGATCATTAAGATCTCATGTAGATATGTAATAGTCATATTTCTTTTGAACTGCTAATCCATGCTAATCATTCATTAAATTGTGCATTGTCTCAATTTTTCACTTCCTTGGATATACTGTACAGTACAAAAAGATAGGATAAAAATAAACCAGTAATATTTCTTTCATTATATTTTTCATTTAAATAACTGCATCAATATTTTTACAGCTGACAGGATTTGTTTTACCATACAGGTGCATTATTTGTTAAAAAAAAATTGATTTATTGTTACACACAATGGTGCTACATAGCCTTCCCAGCTTGGTGCCTTCTTTTAATACTTACTGATTAAAAAATAAATAATAAATACATTTTATTCAGGAAAAGTACATACAGTTGATTTACAAACATAATGTTGGATTTATAGACAGAGCTAGTACATACAATACCTAAAGCCACTAATACTCATAGCATTTCGGGCAAGGTGTGGGGGAAAAAACACAGACTAAAACTTAATAGTAATCGGGATTAGGTATAAATTGTGTTGAAAGAAGGAATAAAAAATACAAAAAGGCAGGTTAACATAGCATAAATCAGCAATTGCACATGTTGGTGAACAGCGTTGTTTAAAAAAATAGCAAGATATGGGTTGACATTTAGGAGGTAAGTTAGGTTACATGGAGTTAATTAGGCAGTACTTGGTTTAATTCTTAAACTGGTTGAGAGAGGTACAGCCTTTGACATGATTCGGGAGGTCATTCCACATTCTGGGTCCCTTGATTTGTAGAGCATTTCTAGTTTGGTTACACACAGCCAAATTGCGTAACAGGAAGAGGTCTTGGACACAAATTTGTTCCATGCTAAATGTAGAGGAATCAGCTAAGTATTCCTCAAATAAAATAAGTTGCCTCAGCTTATAAGGTAAATAAAATAAGCATTTCTCAAATAAGTAGCTGCCTCACCTCACTGCCTTACTGCTACATAGCCTTCCCGGCATGGTGCCTTCTTTTGATAATTACTTGTTCCACACCCAAATTGTATAACAGGTAGAGGTCTTGGACCCCTACTTCCCTCTCTCTTTTTTAATAATCTATATAGTCATAATTATAGCTTTAAGTATTCAATGAATAAAGTTTTTGACATTTTTACCCTTCTCCTTACCTAACATCATTTGTGCAGCATATTTTTATTTTATGTCTAACCCAGATTTAATTTCAAAATAAAACCAAACTAAATAAATTAGAAATGGGTATGTATAGCTAAGGTACACCCTTACTACTAGGTGAACAGGAGCATTTGGTGATAGTAAATGATCCCATCAGGCAGGGCTCATCACCTTCTCTCATATTTCATGTTCACCAGTGTTTATTTACTTAATAACTACTGGTATAATATCTTGCTACAGTATTATAAAACTAATTCTACTATCATCAAATACATATTTACTTCAAGTTTCAAGCAGAGAATGCATATATAACTAACACGAAGGACTCCTCTTCACTAGATTCACCAGCTATAATATTTTGGTCATGTTCCAATATCATAAATCGATCTCAGTGTTATGTAGTAGAGAAAAAATGACTTATATCCAGTTTACGTAAAGCTACGAGTGGTCGAAACCACACTTAAATCCCGGAATGAACTTACGAAGGTTTTTCCACTTAGTGTAGCTACTTGAATATGGACGTAGCCGCCACGAAGGCGCTAAGACGGAAAACGTTCTTAGCTAAGAAGAAAAACCTTCGTAAGTACCTTCCTGAATCCGGCCCCTGGCAGTTTATCATTTCCTTTACTAAAAATAGTTACTTACTAATAAGTTTAATTTCGTAGTATACTACTACTTACTGGAACTCCCTTATTTAGTTGATATCAAACATTCTAGAGGAAATTACTTTGATGTAAATGATTTTGCTTTAATTTCCTCGATTAGCTGCACAACTTTAATAAGTCAATTTATGTTACGAGAAATTCTATTTTATCACAGAAGAATTTAATGTGATATTAATACTCGTCATTACCTCTTCCTTCCTTAGTCAATTGCGATATATACATATCCATTTACGCTCGAGATGTCTATCGAGAGCCGCGCATGCACAATAAGGAAGAGGAGGAAGACGGGAGAGCGTCACTAGACACGAGAGAACGAGAGAGCACGGCGTGGACGCCATTGACAGCGTGTAGCAGAGCTACGTTTTGATCCCATTTATTTCTCTCCCACGACCAGTAGAGCGGTGCCACGTTATCTGGCACTATAGCCGTGTCCCAGACTAGCATATGAGCAATTCCAAAGTCAACACCTTTCAAGAAGCAGCTGGAGGACGAAGAATTGCTCAAGTCTCCACATCAACGGACACGCGGCTCGGCAGTTAGGTTCACCTTTTTGTTATTATGTGGCCACAATTAACATTTAGGCTAGTTGTCGTTAGGCCGTAGAACAAATAAATAAATCCCGTACGTGTCTTAAGTAAATTTACCATCTAAATAGATGATTATTTTCATAAAAATCAAAAGAAAGAATTTACAGTGCTTGAATATAAATTGCTCAGATATTAGCTGATAATTTCTACTATTATCCTCATAATTTACGATGTATTTGTAGTTACTTATTATGTAGAAGATTTCTACAATGTAATTGCCTTTCAGTACCAAGGCGGTGTCAACCGAGGTGTTAGGCTTCCCACCGTTCCCTGCAACAATTTACCCTATGCAACACGTCGTCGGTGGAGCGTAGCAGCTGATTACACCTCACTAGATTTACAGCTAAGCTGTCCCTTTTTTATCTGTAGCAATAACTCTGTAGTTACAGTAGTGATTTCCAAAAGAGATCAATTATACTAACCCATTGATTTACTGATACTGTTCAACATTTCAGAAGTATATTGAGGAGCATTTACCTCCAATTAATATTATATAATCAACCTTATTTACTTTCATATTTTATTTACTCTGTGAAGAACCAACACCAGAATAATGTTAGGGATGTATTAATCTTTTAGCATGTAACCCCCCAATTTTGTGTAAGTTAATTTGACTCCATTTATATCAGAAATACAGTTCCACTAAGATCCATAGGACACTAGTTCTAGGGATCAGTTTTTCCATTGCTTTATTTTGTTTTCCACTTTTTCTCAAAAAGTGGTGGTCCTTCGTAGCTATCGAAGTATATATTTAATTATTAGTTATTGGAGTCAGGTTTTCCCCCACAAGTATGGGCCACGAGGAGGACTGAACCCGCATACATGGTACCTCTGCGCCCTACTGATCTTCTCATTGGTGCAGCTGGGTTGAGGCGGTGAGCAAAGTCAAGCGTGCAACTGCAAACATGTATTTGTAAAGTTAGTTACTTTTTTTTTTTTTTTTTTTGAGATATATACAAGAGTTGTTACATTCTTGTACGCGTAGCGTTTCGGGCAGGTCACTGGAATACGATCCCCTGCCGCGAAGAATCGTTTTTTCATCCAAGTACACATTTTACTGTTGCGTTAAACAGAGACTACAGTTAAGGAATTGCGCCCAGTAAATCCTCCCCGGCCAGGATACGAACCCATGACATAGCGCTCTCGGAACGCCAGGCGAGTGTCTTACCACTACACCACGGAGACTGTTAACCAGTAGTAAGATGAGTAACGACAAGCTAGAACATTTAAGCTTAATTCATAAGCAGTAAGGATGCAGAAGAACAATAGTAGCTGAATCTAAAAATTATGTAATAAAGGCAAGTCCCTAGTAGCAGAGTGAACGTAAAGGCCCGACGTTCGGACCTTTGTCGAAATAAGTCGACATATTTAGCCCGAAGCATGAATAGTCCCCGACTACCAGGTGAATATTGGGCACCTGAAGTTTAATGTTAACATTCTATTACGCCCAGTTCACCCAGAAGTGAACGGGTACCTGCTTGTTAAACAATTCCGGGGAAAAAATAGGATTAAGGACCTGCCCGAAACGCTATGTGCTAGTGGCTTTACAAGAATGTATGATTGATTGATTGATGAAGATTAAGCCACCCAAAAGGTGGCACGGGCATGATTAGCCCGTAAGTGATGGTCCTTTGGAGCCAATACCAGTATCAATAGCTGATACTGGAGATCTGTGGAGGTGCGACTGCACCCTGCGTGACGGGAGATGTCTCCCCCGTCCAAGAATGTAACTACTATTGTACATACATACATACATAAAACATGATTTGACATGAGTGAATAGAGCCAACTGGTAGAGGGGGTAACGTACAAGAATGACTAACGGCGTGACACACCACTTCTCGTACTCGAGGGCTATGACGGGCGCGGTCATGTGACAGGAGCCTAGAAGTGTGCCGACGAGCACGTCCCTGCGAGACGAGACGGGAGGGATTGTGCGTTTCGTAGCACGAGGTGGCTGATCGGAGAGGAAGGGTGCTTCATTGATAAAGGTTAAGCCATCCAAGAGGTGGCACGGGCATGAGTAGCCCGTAGATGGTTCATGTTTGGAGTGAATGTGATTGGTTGAGAGGGTTCTATAGGGGCCCGACAGCTAAGTAGACAGCGCTTCGGATTCGTAGTCCTGAGGTTCCGGGTTCGATCCCCCGTGGAGGCGGAAAACAAATGGGCAGTTTCTTTCACCCTGATGCCCCTGTTCATCTAGCAGTAAATAGGTACCTGGGAGTTAGACAGCTGCTACGGGCTGCTTCCTGAGGGTGTGTAACAAATAGTATAGTGGCAAGACTCTCCTGGCGTTCCGCGAGCGCTTAGTCATAGGTTCGTATCCTGGCCGGAGAGGATTTACTGGGCGCAAATCCTTAACTGTAGCCTCTTGTTTAACTCAACAGTAAAATGTGTACTTGGTTGTTAAAACAATTCTTCGCGGCGGGGATCGTATTCCAGGGACCTGCCACTAGTACGCTACGCGTACTAGTGGCTGTACAAGAATGTAACAACTCTTGTATACATCTCGGGGGGGGAGGAAAAAGGAAAGCCTGGTCGAGGACCGAACCGCGGGGACGCTAAGGCCAGAAATCGTCTCAAGATGACGTGGCGACGGCTGGAGCCCCTGTACTACATGGAAATTATGTTCAGAGTAGCTGAATCTAAAACAACTCACTCCCGTCACAATCTATTTGATAATGGTCCAAGACGGATCGAAACGTTGTCTCATCTTCTGGTGTGATTTGGTCATCAGAAGTCTTCGAGATTTGTTTCCAGTTGCAACTGGGTGTGAAGAACAATAGTACCAATGTTGCCATTCAATAGGGCAGTTTTCGACACCCGAACCGAGGTATTGCCAATGCAGGACAAAGTAGCTAGGAGAGGAGGGGGAGCAGCCACCATGGAAAGGGGCCACATCTACGTGTGTCAATCCGGGCGAGGTTAAAAGTATCTTAGGAATCCACAATCAAATAAGTGCTTATTGATGTGCACAGCATCAGGGTGAATATGTTCGTGACAAAGATCAAAGTACTTAGGCCACGTAGTGGGGCCAAACAAATCCTGGAACATATCAGGAAAGGTTGCAGGTTGGAAAGGTTGCAATATCAGGTTGCAGGAAACAAACGCGTGCGAGAGCGGCGACGGCTATTAACCCATCCATAAAGAAGGGGCAATGCAGTTGTCGCAATGTAACTAAGCCACAACAGGGGACTAAGTATTCACTACCGGGGGCTTGACCCAGCCACAGAAGGAGTTGAGGAACGAAGAAAGTATAGGTAGTCAAAAGTAAGCAAGTCAAAAGACGAAGCCTGGTCTGGGTCTAACGAACCTGTCCATCAATCAGTCGGACTTGGGGAGGGGGGTGTCAGGTCACCCACCCCAGAAGTGTGAGAAAAGTAACACTGCTGTCCAGCACCCCTACCCATCAAGGGGCCCACATAGGCACAAGCACAATGGAAAGCAACTTCATAGGTAACCAGAACAGTAAACATGCATCCCCATTGCAGGGCCGAACGGTACCCCCAGGGACCAATAGGGGAACCAACCCAACAGCGCTCACCTAACCTGATGTCCTAGGTTGGGCTAACCAGAGCAGATTAGTTCAGATAGGCCACACACAACCTTACATTATACCTCCCCTCCCCCCCCCCTCCCGGGAGGGCACAACCACTTTGTAGGCTCAACTCCCAGATAAAGGAACACTAAAGTGTGCAAGTTTTCATACAATGCCAACATATGGAGAGGCATTTGTGCAGCCTGACAGCAGGCAGGGGAAGATACCAAGAGTTCCTCACCACGTTAAAATACCGTCCACTGAAGAGGTTAAATGCTCGTGTTAAAAAACAAGTCTGCAAGGCATGGAAGAAGAGCTAGCAATGTATAGAACAATTTAATATATGTAACCAAGTACAAATAAGCAAATATGTGTACTGGACGAACATAAGTATCAAGACATTTCTATAAATACTAAAGTAAATAAAGTTTTGTAATTAATTTATTACAAATGTTTTATACATATTATGCAATTGTACATGCATCTGTATGAGTATATATATAACAATTTCATCAAATTTTGGAGAACACTTTGTATGAATACTTCTCAAAGAAAATGTGACTTTTGCAAACTATGGAAACACTTGAAACTCAAGTCAAAAATATAAAAATAATTACCAATGACACCACTAGTTTTGACACCACTGTACTTCCCAATCCTTAATACAGACTTTAACACAAGCTTAAATTCATCATATTTTGAAGCTTGCAAAAAGGTATGGTAGCCATCATAACACTCACCAACTTACGCTTAAATTCATCATATTTTGAAGCTTGCAAAAAGGTATGGTAGCCATCATAACACTCACCAACTTACAGACTTGCTAGAAAATTGTATTCTAGTGTCTTAACTTTATGAGCCAACTGTCCCAACTAAAACACTACCTTTACAAAACTTTCTACAAACTGAATTTGAAAACCAGTACAGTTTTGCGTAAAAAACTTTATTCATATTTAATTTAGTACATGGAATTGCTGCTGGAAGATGGCCAAACATGCATTATGGAAAAAATTATACACTACAGCTGTCATGTGCAGGTACAGTAATTTATAATACAAGAATACTTTTTAATTGAATGATGCTGAACACTTAAAATTTTGTTTTATTTAAATTAATATGGAGTAACAACAATTGTGTTGGCCACTACAAATGCACATGATTTATTCAAATGTAGAAAGACAATATGGGATTGTGCTGAGGTTGAATAGACACACGAGTCCTGTGTGCATATACTTATGGTCCCAGTCATTGTGTACATCTTATTTACTCAAAACACAGCTGGTCTGCCAAAGCTATCTGAAATTGTATATCCAGCAAATCACAAGTTGGGCAACAGAGTAATACAGCATGACACATTGAATAATTTACTAAATGCATTTATACTTTAATAGCTTTCATACAGCAATTAATTCTTCCACTCTTAATTAAAATCTTCTAGAAGAGAAAATGGATTATCTTGTTTACTACACTTCAGTAATTTTACAATTACAATGTTTGTATGAATAAATAACTCTCGAATTCCTAGAAAGAAATACAGCCATATTTGTATTAATAGGTACACTTGATAATGTGTGTACATTTACTAAAATTATTCGTCTCAAAATATTAATTTTTGCACCATGATTTCAGAACTGACTACTTTTCTGCATACAAACTTTACAAGAACCTCTAAAACCATGACGGTTTTGTTGGACAGGATCTACACCTTCAAAAATCTATTTTTAGACCCGTTTATCAATATGTACCATTTTAATAATAAATTATATAACTTTTCTAAATATTTTGTTAACATCTGCATTAATAATTCAAAAACAACCATTTAAAATGTATAGCATGTCACCAACACATTACACTTATATGTCAAACCTTTATATTACATAGATGTAGGAGCCCAAAAGTTCATTTCTCTCAAAGCTGAAGGTTTTGGCCTTTGTCGACGTTTAACTGCAATTGCTTTTGAATTAGAATCAAATGATTGAGAGGTCTTTGTTGCATCTTCAAGCTGTTGGGTCCTTAACGATGATAACGAAATTTCTCTTACTTCTTCAGAGATACTGTGTGTTGTGTTTGAACCTTCTTGATGGCCTTGGAAAGGTTTTGTGCAAAAATAGCTGTGAACAGAGCTTTTGTTTGAGCCTTCCATTACTACCCCCATTACTGAACGGCGAGGCTTTGGTGATGCTTTAGGAGATGCCAGGGGACTTGAACTTGGTGTGGCCAGATGGGTAGGATGAGAGCCTCCCCGATTAGATGGAATAAGAGTAACCTTCTCTAGAAGCCCTAATTTTTTGTCGTCTGTTTTGCTTGTGGGAGAGCACTTTTCAGATGGAGAAGGGCCAGTTATCAAAATTTCATTACAACTGCCATTAACTGAATTAGAATAAATTGATGCAAAACCTTCTTTTACAGGATGCAGAGTTTGCGTCGATTCAGCAGCTTTTAAGCTTTCTCCTTCTGTAGCAACAGACTCGGTCTCTGCAAAAAATAATGATTTAGTGAATAAAGTCCTAAAAGAATAAAGATCTACACAATGGATAATAGTAATTATTTAAAGAAGGCATCAAGCCGGGAAGGCTATGTAGCACCATGAAATGTGCGAGATATTCAAAAAGCACTAAATATCACTAAGGATGCCAATTCGAGAACAAAAGCGCATAAGGCCAACGATATTAAAAGGTATCCGATTCACCAAGGATTCTGCCTGCCCAAGGTGGGTGGGTGGGTAGGGAGGGAGGGAGGGAGGGATGGGAGGGTTTAGGCAGCCAGGTTGGATGGGAGGATAGAGGGTGGATGGGAGGATAGAGGGTGGGTGGGTGGGCAGGCTAAGGCAGGTTGGATGGAGGTTGGGTGGGTGGGCAGTGTTATAACCCCCCCACCCCTACCCCATGTAGCCTCATGGTGTAGGTCTGTCCCCCACAGTGAGAGTTGTTCCCCACCTGGCCATAGTGAGGAGTCAGGGAAATTAAATAGTGCAAGTAACCATCATCAGATGTGACCACAGAGATAAGTCATTGTTGAGCATCTCTGATAAAGCTTGGAAGTGAGATGTCGACTGTATGCAATGTGTCATGTGTAAAAATGAAGACGGGAGCATGTCATGTGCAAAGGTTTAAGGACATCACTTGTCATGACGAAGGATAAAGAGAAGGACGCACACCGTCACTCCAGAAGATATGCGTATCTTGTGAAGAATTCATGAGGAAGCTGATTGACGAAGAATTCATGAGGCGATTGGTGACGTATCTCGAATAGTGGCAACGAGTAGGAGCGACCGGAAGCCAGTTGGGTGGTCATGCCCTGAGGAATCCTACAAGAGGATTTGTTGGGCATGTGTACCCGATTGGTACCTGTCCTGTGACCTTTTTTTTCACGCAACTCAAGATTGAGAGGAGCTGAGTAGTGGCAGTCAAAGAGTTGTGTGGGCGACTTAGCAGAGCACCATATTCGATTGGCGTGCAATGAGCACCATATTTTGCAGTAATAGCCAAGTATACTGCCATATGTAGATTAACACTATCGGTCACCGGACAGGCACGCGGTCAACTTAAGGGGTTATGCACCGAACGTGCGGGCGAGCGTGCGGCGACACCTAAATGTGTTTACTAGTTGTGTTTTGCGGGGGTTGAGCTTTGCCCTTTCGGCCCGCCTCTCAACTGTCAATCAACTGTTTACTAACTATTCCCCCCCCCCCCCCACACCACACACACCCCAGGAAGCAGCCCGTGACAGCTGACTAACTCCCAGGTACCTATTTACCGCTAGGTAACAGGGGCACTTAGGGTGAAAGAAACTTTGCCTGTTTGTTTCTGCCTCGTGCGGGAATCGAACCCGTGCCACAGAATTACGAGTCCTGCGCGCTATCCACCAGGCTACGAGGCCCCGCTAACACCTAAACACCTAAATGTGTATACTCGTTTCAGCTTTCTCACCTTAATTCTCATGCTACGTTGCTCGTTTTGGTATTGTGTTCGCAATTAAATTCCCTACAGATGTGTATGAATATAATGTACAAAAGTTTGGAGTGCCTCCCCGCAGAAAAGCCTAAAGTTACCCGTGAACGAGAACCAATTTGTACACTGCAACCTAATGTGTATACTCGTTGAGTTTGATAACATCAATTTTCGTGTTACGTCTTTCATTTTGGTATCAAATTGTTCACAATAAAAAGGCGCGTATTTTAAAACTAGTCCCATAATAATAGAGCAATAACTGGAATTTTAACAAATATTTTAATTCTGGAAGCTCATCATCACAAAATTATATCTTTCCAGTGTTCCGACAAATTTGTGTTACATCTTTCATTTTGGTATCAAATTGTTCGGGACGTAAAGGCGCGCATTTTAAAACTAGTCCCAACATAATAGCATAATAAAATTTTAACAAATATTTTAACATTTTGACCAAAAGCCTATTTATATACATATATATATTTATTTAAAGCCTATACAAGTGTTCGGACATCAAGTTTAACATGAAACTTGATGTCCGGATATCATCTTTCATTTGGTATCAAATTGTGCGCATTCTAAAGGCGCTTATTTTGATGCTATCCCGAGGTCGAGAGGATGAGATCGTGGCGAAGTCAGAGGGAAAGATGGCCCTGCCAGAAAGATGGAGCATAAACCGAGTGGACCTGACTAATGCCAAAATAGTTGAATTTGAGGAACAGATCAAAGAGGCAAAAAGGGGGAAACTCTTGTCCAGAGTCCCCGATACATTATTACATGAAGCACGACATACTAATAAGGAAATGGCAACCTGACGGAACCGGCGCGTTATGGAGCCCCTCTCTTGAACACTTTAGGGGTCAGCCAGTTATGTCCCTTATATGTAGTGGAAGCGTGTTGAACAGTCTCGAGCCTCTGATGATAATAGACAGAAGTTCTCAAGAGTACTGTACCCACTTCACCTCTGATTTGCAATGCAGGAATTCTGCAAATCCTGCCATGCCTCCTGATCTCAGGTAGTGTTATTGTGTGCAGGTTTGGGACCAGCTCCTTTAATATTTTCCATGTGTAAATTATTATGTATCTCTGATTTCTCTACATACCCTTCACTGAAGCAAGGCCATTAACAGACCTCCAAATGCCATTTGTTAACTGCACAGTTTATTCAAAATAGCATAGTAAGGTATGGGTAGACAACAGATTATGATATTTTCCCCACAGTGAATTTTAGCTTTTTATGCATATACAGCAAACTATGTTGCTGAATAAATACCATTATATTTATGCATGTATCGAGTATTTTTAGGCAAGATTCACACTGCCAATTTATCTAAATTGTATTGCTTATAACTTTATAACTTAGGCGACTGGTCGCTTGGTTTGTTGAGTAGCCTGTGTTTCCACTCATGTTCACTGGCTGGCTGGCAGCAGTAGCACAGTTATTCATATTTAAAATTTCAATGTTTACAAGACTTGCCAATCCACATCTACCCATGAATTGGTTAATCTGAACCTATTTTCAATTAAATTTGATTCCCTATTTTGGGAAGGCTGGTGGCAACAGTTTCTCTGTACTGACACTATGTATTTTGACTGTCCAATTGTCACGATTAAGCATTATTTCCTTACACGAAGATTTCACTGCATGTCCTATGTGTCAAAGAGTTGAATGTTAAGAGATGCCATTATACAAGAATGTAAGGCAGAATCTAAATCTAATACACACATTCCTCATATACCAAACTGCACAAATACAAATACAGTACTTATTCTTAAAAGCTTGCATCAAAGTTAACATGGCAACCAAAACCCCAACCTTTCAAATAAGTTTAAAATAGCCAATAAAACATTAAGTAACATTATCCCATTTTAGACAAATATAAAAGTTTGTACTTGTGTACCTCTCCATATAACACTATTAGAATTGGTCAACATTTAAGATACAACATCCACTAATAACATTAAAACTAAAGAGAGTCCCTGGTTTGACAATGCAGGTCTGCCAAGAGCCATTACTGCAACCTTGCTACAAGAACACACACAAGAGTGCTAACCTCCAAAGTTCAAAACAAAAAGTGGTTGAACATCATAATTTTCCGCTGCAACTTTTGACGCCGAAACCGCCGCAGTGTTGGTAGAGAGGCCACCCGGGCTGATGATGAGAGCGGCCTCAGGGCTGGTGCTGTCCAAGTGTTCAGAGGAGCACACCGTTGTTATTACAGTGCTGCCATCCCTGACCTAGAAATGAAGACAATTTCTTATGTGACGTATAACAACTGTGGCTAATTTGCCCAGATAATTTGATTAGTTAAAATGCAATTTGTACAGCTTTACAATAATATTTAAAAAAATGGTGGGAAGCCATTACAGAACCGTGCTCAAACTAGTCACTGGGGGAGGAGGGTGGGGAATGAGAGATTGAAATTCTTAATTTAATGAAAGTAATTAGTAACTACATACAGTAAATACAAAGTTTAAATAATAAGTAAAACTGTAGTGTTAAGAAAAATTCCAATTATCTATATTCTAAAATTCAGGATACCTCAGTTTCATACAATTTTGATGACTTTCAAGCTGCACACACTGAACAACAGGTGCTACAAAACTTTATCAATTTTAATTAAAAAAATATGCTAGAAAAAATTGTAAATTTGGTAAATGTAGAAATAAATTTAAATTTTGGGAAGCCAAGATATATTTATCAATGATACCCAACAAACTTCTGCAATAATATATGTATGCAAAAAATAAAAGTACAGTACAGGAAACTATTCATTCCAGACAAGAGATGAACTTCCCTTAAATTTGCCCTTCTGTTTACTACTAAAATTTCCTGGGTTTCTCTTATAGCAAGTGATAAAATACATGTGCATGCTTATTTAGGCAAAATGATTTTACGAGGTATAAATTATCAAATTGTATGAAAAGCCTCTAGAGGATTCCTTGGTGGCTTCCTCTTGCTAACCATCAAATCTCTCCAGGCTCTTGCGAGCTATTAAAAGCCTATCTCAGAGGGGAGAGGGGGGGGGGGGGGAAAGGATAAAAGATCATGAACATAAAATTGCCACCAGAAATGTAGAGACAAGACAACAGGAAGGCAAAAGCAAATAAAAATGAGACTAATGGAACCGTTAGCTCCACCTTTATCTACCACTCTCACAGAGAGGATCCGTATGTGTGCGTGCTCCAATATTTTCTTGCAATTTGGGAGGGTTAACTTTTAAACTGCATACATTGTATATATATACAATTGAGGGTGCTGTGCAAGATTTAAAAGTCCTGTGCTGTAAAAGGAGCACCCATACAGCAGCCAGCGCTGATGGTAGACAGACGTCATCTTGGGAAAAAAAATCCAGCGTAGGCCATCATTGTGTGGAGGCCTCAGTTTCCCCGACAGACATCACGGCAAGCGCACCACATACCAGCGGCCAACCGGGCTCAATGCCTAGCCCAATCTTTGTCTAAGGATGTAATTTATCAGGAATTGTTCCAAGAGGGTGAGAAACCTGATATTGGCGACTCGGACATAGATGAAGACTGCACTCAGCCCTCAGACGTAGATACGACTGACACTAAGTGAACATGTGGGTGCCACCAGGGTCAGGCACAAGCCCTCATTTACGCCACTCCACTCTCACTCACCAATTCGCACCCGACCACACATTTCACGTGTTACTTTGCCAGATCATGATGTTTTGGTTGACGAGTCTGTTGAAGGTAACTCATTTTCTGGTTTTAGCGAGGTAGACTGATAATCATGTTACCATGCCTGTCGCTAGTGCCAATGATGTTACCAAGCGATGTTTTGTTGGGTCAGAAGCATTTCACCCAGCCAACGCAGTGTGGCACCACATGGAGACAATGAGGAACCCTCATTGTCCATTGTTCATTGTCATTGAACCCTCATTCAAGTAAATTTCCTTCATTGTTGGTTTCCACCCATACTGCACATAAACCAACTTCAGCTCTTGGTCCAAGGATTCCTCACTGTGGTCCTGATGTTGCGTCTCACAAGACGCAACTTGCGTCTTTGTTTATTTGTCTGGAATGGTAAAGATTTAGTTCCAGAAACTCCCACCTTTGACAATGCAGATGTTGGAATTACAAACTTTTCCCCTGACACAGGTGACGATATAAGTGAAGTGGAATTCTTTACTGCTTATTTTGATGAGCCGCTCATGGAACATACTGTTCAGGATGAACAAGTACACGATTCATCTCAATGGAGGCGAGAAGGTTATCTTGAGGTTATCTAGAGATGATTTCGGGGCTTTTTAGTGTCCCCGCGGTCCTTGACCAGGCCTCCACCCCCAGGAAGCAGCCCGTGACAGCTGACTAACACCCAGGTACCTATTTTACTGTTAGGTAACAGGGGCATAGGGTGAAAAACTCTGCCCATTGTTTCTCGCCGGCGCCCGAGATCGAACCCAGGACCACAGGATCACAAGTCCAGCGTGCTGTCCGCTCGGCCGACCGGCTCCTTATTAAGTATCAGCAAGTAAAATATGTTTTTGGCACTGTATGAAACAGTGTGTCAAGAACGTACTCAGCTATTATTGGAACAAAGACCATTATGTTCCAACACCATTGTTCGGTAAATGTGTCTCATGACAGGTTTCTGATACTCCTCAGGAGTCTTCATTTTGCAAGTGATGAAGACTAGACAGAGAATGATAGGCTTTGGAGGTCATGGCACATTCTGAATGAACTTGTTGGAAAGTTCAGAGATTTCTACGTACCAGCTCAGAAGCTGGCGATTGATGAATCCCTTGTGGTTTTCAAGGATGTATTACCTTAAAGCAGCATATGCCCTCCAAACGCCACAGATTGACTGAAATTCTTTGTACTCTGTGAAACAGGAATTGTGTTACACATGTTAATGTGTAACACAATGCTATCAATGTAGGCATTCCTGCTAATGACTAACATGGTTTCTAAGGTAGTGTGGCGAGGACATTGCTGGCACCATGGCACATGGCTAAACAAGGGCCACATACTATACACAACTATTATACAAGTCCTTTGCTAACTACGTTCTTGTTTGATAATAGAACTGGAGTGTGGGGCACATTAAAGGCAAAACAAAGGGAAATCCTGTGTTTGACCATGCTATTGAGGTAGGCGATTGGCAGCTAAGAAAATCTGCTGAAATGCTTTCCAGTGCAGTGGAACGACAGGAGTGAAGTGAACATGTTGACCACCATTCACACTGGTACAATGCTGAACAGTGGCAAGGTGAACAAAACCATGAAACAACATATGTAAATTATTGTGTTATGGACTATAACATAAGCATGCGATTGATTGATAAATGTAACATGATGGTGGTTGCTGTCGAGTGTGTGAAAAACATTGAAGTGGACCAAGGTGATGTTTTTCCACCTTCTTGATGTTACAATGTGTATCTTGTCAAAACGGGTACTAAGCCAAATCTGTGCGTTCAGTTTTATTGTAGTGACAGCTACTAGAAAAGTTTGGCAAACCACTTCCTGGTATACAAAAGCCCATTGTGAACCCATTATTGCACCATGCTCCCACACCAAGGCTGGCTTACAGGGAAGGCTTTCAGGTACATGCAATAAGGAATTTACCACCAACTGGAAAGCATACAGCAGGCCAGCACGAGTGCATTATGTAAAACCCAACCCATTCTCGCACTTTCTTAGTCAATATTGACTAAGTACGAGAACGGGTTGGTAAAACCACACAAGAGGCAACAGAAACGTAAATGGGTGCTAACATGGTGTCCAGCGTGTGCCGCCCCTTTGTGTCATGTCACCTGTTTAAGAGCTTCACACTGTCCAGAACTACTAATTATCCAATAATTGTGCAGACAGACAGACCTACTGAGTGGTGCGTCCCCGGGAGCGTCGCACACGGCGCGACGCTCCTGGGACGCACCATGCTTGAGCGAGCAAGATCTGCGACATCTAGATGGTTTGGAGCCAAAAGCAGGGAGGGAGGAGCAGGGTGAACACGCAAACCTGGGAAGGAAACAGGGGCGCTGACAGAACCGAAGTCGAAACAACCAACTCTCCCAATTCCCGGGCCCTAAAATCCAAATGGGGCAGCTCCAGGGCGTCCAACCAGGTAACCAACCAGGTGCATTGCAAGGAGAGGCGAGCTTGTAATGCCACCTAAATCATCTCATCCACAGACGAGGCAGGGGTAAACTGAAACACAAGCGGGGAACAAGTCCTGCAAGACTCCTGGTCATAGGTGTCACCGACCCAGCGGGCAGCAAGGCAGAAGGGGGTGATCGTCTCCCCGAGGCAGGGGCAACGAACAACCGTCAACATTGCACAAGGTGCGAGTGGACTGATGGATCCATGTTACCAACCGAGCCCACTGTGGTTTTCCAGGGCTTACAGGGTATGTTAGCCCTACAGGTAGCCCAGACACTGAGGCCAGCTAAGCTGGCAGACTCCCAGCTTGTAAACAGGCAAACTGACTACCAGTAGCAGAGGTAATGGGGCAGCAGCAGGCAGCTCCTCCATTGCCCCTCAGGGGCAATGGAGGGGGAAAGCCACCACAATACTAGGTTGGCCTAATAAGCAGACCTCCATTCAGAGGGGAAAATTCCCAAAAATAAAAAAAATAGAACAAGCACCGAAACATGCTTATGAACGACACCGCAAGCAAACTAGCAGCCGGAGAGAAATGTTAGCCGTCTCACAGGTAGCAGACTGCGCCAGCCACAGTGCGCCCCCCCCCCCTCGTCCAAAAACACTCCCCTGCCAGGGGGCAAGACAAAGCCCTAGACCCCAAGGGCGAAGACAACGTCAAACAATGAAGTCCTGAACCGGGAGCAAGTCCTGAATATCCAGGGAAAGTAACCCTGGCACGCAAGGGTAGTACTTATGGAGTACCCAGGGAAGGATACCCAGGGCGTATGCAGCTCCAAGTACAGCAAACACCTGGCCACCACACCACACAGCTGGTACAGCCACACAGGGCAAAATCCAGAACAGGAAAGCGAGGCCAGAGGTGACCAGTGACCGCCAAACACATGAGCAGAGAACCGAGATGGTGGTGGTCGGCTTGCCCGAGCTGGCTCTGGGGTTACGCTAATGAGCAGAAGTACTAGTAAATGAAAACATTTTCCAATTTCTACTTTCTTTTAGCATGAGTTTCTTGGCTTTCTGGCTGTAAGTAGCAATTTCCAGGCTAGTTGTTTGTTTTGTTTTGCCTATCTTTCTGGGTAAATGCCCTGGTTGATGGCAGAATATAACGTCCTTTACATGTAAAGTGCTTATACGCCATTACTTCTTGCACCTCTGAGAAGGCCCAAGTTCTGGCTCATGGTCACCAGTAGGCCGATGAAGCCCATGTGACTGATGACACCAAACTAATATAGCACACAACAGTTCAGATAGCTTCAGGGAGCCAACAGGGCTCCCCCAAAAAATATTCTGTTATTGTTTTATGAACATAATTGAATCACTAATAATTTCTACTGTCTACTTTTTGAGTATAGCAATGCACACCAGCACACCATACTAATTGAGTATAGTAATGGTTCACACATTTTAGTATAAATGACACTACACACTATTGAAAAATATTACTGGAGAAAAAAAAATCAGACATTGAAACACACGGACACCGACCCCAGACATGTACTTTTTCTGTGCCTGTATCTTGCCAGACTTCTTCAACCTACCATTGCCAAAATACGTCGCCTACGATTTTTTATTCCACATGATCAGGGAACACATTTAAACAATCTTAGAAGGGGGAAAAAAAAAATTCTTGCACACAAATGTGGTGGTGTTGGCTATTAATATTAACACTTTCACTGCCTGATGATGTTGTCGACATCATAAAACCAAAATAATGGAGTATGCCTCATGATGCAAACGGCGGCATTAATTATAAAAAAAAAAAAAAAAAAAAAAAAAAAAATAGAAATTTTTTATTGTCCGAATACCATGGGACTCTTAAAATGTGCGCCAATGTCTTCTCATTCTCCGTATACCCCACGTGGCATGATCCCACCGTGTGGGCACCCACCCACACTGGAGGCTCACTGTTCGAGACCTCGCTCGTGACAGCCGCGGCCTCCCTTCGAGTAGAAAAGTTTCCCCATTCCGGTTATTTTATCTCGGGTATTTGTTGTTACCGGCTTTATAAACACTGCAAATTGACTTCCAGGTGGATACTGATAAAAACAAAGCCAATCCACGATGAAAGCATTGAAAGAAACACGTATGAGGGGAAAGTAATCAATTTTTCGTCGAAAGTATAGAAAAAAGTTAGACATGTTCTTGTATGCACATATTCCTTTAGTGGGTGAACTTTAGCTATTGCGAACAATTTGTTACCAAAATGAACAACATAGCATGAAAATCGAGGTCAGAAAGCTAAAGAAAGTATAAACATTTGTGGGAGGTGGAGAGCTCTCGGCCTAACTTGCAGTGCGCGGCGGGTCAAAAAGTATAGGAAAGGGAGACTTGCATGTTCCTGTATGGAGATATCCCTTTATTGCGAACAATTTGATATTAAATTGAATGACATAGCACAAAAATTGAGGTCGGAAAGATTAAAAATAAATAAATAAATAAATAAATAAATAAATAAATAAATAAATAAATAAATAAATAAATAAAAATAAATAAATAAAATAAAATAGAGTACTGGCGAGTTCACGCGCACCACTTGGGCAACCCGCCGCACACGTCAAGGTCGACCACCGGGGTAGCGAAAGTGTCAATTATTAGCTGCACCGCCCAAGTGTTAAACTACCGCACTTCTGCTGTCATTCTTATTACTAAACAATACGTGATGACTACCACCTTCACACTAATTTCACACACAAGCATATTAAAAAGCAACATTAGAAGTAATAAATTGCACCATTCCACCATTAACAGCTACACAGTACTGCTACCTCACTCATTTTCGTTCAATAATTATGATTAAATTTCACCCTTTATTCTAGGTTCAGGCTTGCCTCAAACTTCTCTTCAAACCTACCTAGCTTAAAAAACTTACCACTTCAAGCTTTTTTTTCCTTCCCACCCCCCTCCCCATATATTCTTGCAACATGAAAGCCACACAAACCTGCCTTCATTTTTCTGAGAGCAGTTACTATACCAAGCAATTCTTATAAACCAGCCACATGGTAAACAGGACAAAATTTATCAATGGTCAACTGTAGGACTTTACCTGCTGAAGTCTTTGCACTAAAGAGACCAGCTTGCACAGCACTCAACACAAACTACGAGAGCAGGGAAAATTAAGAGTTAATGCCCTAAAAGAAAAATACTAAACATGCAAAATGCACACCCACCCTTTCACACAAAGCTTCACTACATTACAACACGCAGATAAACACAGTCCAGGAAATGACAAGAGCCTAAAGAGGTTATCAACTCTTACATGCAAAATACTGCAAGAAAAACAAAGAAAGAGAAGTTAAAGCCTTACATTTATGAGCCCCCTAAACCCGAACACTGCTTCCCTAGCCAATACACACACCTCAACAGTCATGGACATTTCCTGGTTGGTGCTGTCTTGGCTGGGTTGGTGCAGCCGTGGTCTTGGGTTTCGTCCATAACGGAGATGCAAGAAGCCCCCATCTTCAGTGGAAGGAGGCGATACTATGAAGTCATCTACCTCATATCTGTTATAAGCCAAACCAGTTTTTGATGTTTTAATTATGCCTCCGATACAATATTTTTTAATCCTGATTGACTTATTCAATAACTCGAGAAAACAACCAAATATTGTACTATACCATGATTTGACCATTTAATACAGAATGCACACAAACTAAAAATAACAAAATTTATCCACCTAAACGAGTATCTAAGATATGAGTAAAACATCACAAAAGCTAAAGGCATAACTTTTCAGTTTGCATGCTCCCAAGAACAGGGCAACAGGTAGAAAAATGAGGAGGACCCATTAACATACAGCACAGCAATACTGAGTAAACAAAAGTACTGGGGAGGGAATGAAGCCCTATGCTATATTAACCAGAAACATGCTCATATATCAATACCTGGGACTTTCATCGCTAGAGAAAAAAAAATACTCTACAAGATAAGCAGACGACATGCTTCGTTGTCAGGGATCTAAATACTGTAGATTGAAAGTATGAAGAAATACAAAGAGAAAATGTGTGGAACAGACTGGTTGTCCCCTGGCTACATATTGAAACACCACAACCTTGACCTCTTTTCAGTTTTCCCCTCTGCCACATTAACATCCCAGGCCACTCTCGAGTTATGAAAGTTTATATACAGTACAAGTATCGTGCAACCTTTTCTAAAACATTAAATATGAAATTATCTAACCGTCCAAAACTACCCTTACATATCTTCGTCAGAGTTCTTCAATACCTTCCTACATAATTTGTAGGTTCTAAGTAGCCTATTTCCTCCTATTCCACATTCTATATCATGCCATTGTTCACAATGAATTCAATTTGCCAAGTGTTCCATACACTTATTGTGTTAGGTCATCTTGAAGGACATGACAAGGGCAGGAGATTTGACTTTTCTTGACGCTGGGAAACCTTAGGAGGATGGGCTGGCTAATAACATTTCTCCAATCTGAAACCATTTCTCCTTGATTATTGGCCTTTTTTCTAGCAGCTAAAAAAAAAAAGTCTTGTGCTCATTACCGCTCCAGCTTTTTCCAATTTCCAGAACCTCTTGCGTGCGACTTCATCAAAAACCCATTTTTTTTTTTTTTTTTTTTTTTTTTTTTTTTTTTTTTTTTAATAGGTCTAGATAAAGTCAACCAAACCAGCTTTTTCCTGTTGAATCTGTGGCTTTATCATAGAAACTAAGATTTGTTACACAGGATCCTCCTATTCGTAAGCCATACAGTACCAATATTTCTCCATTTCTATCCATTTGGATTAAACTTGTTTTATAGTGTTTTGACTATC
Organism: Procambarus clarkii; assembly: GCF_040958095.1. Lineage (NCBI taxonomy): Eukaryota > Metazoa > Arthropoda > Malacostraca > Decapoda > Cambaridae > Procambarus > Procambarus clarkii. The sequence continues at coordinate 15,310,920 of NC_091167.1, forward strand.
ATGCTTGTCGAGATGGCTATAATTTAGAGGCTACTCTCCGGTGGCTGGGTTTTTATGTTATAACCAGTTTCAATAATAGTGTCCAATGATTGGCATGACTACCTGAAAACCAATCCTTATTATTCATTTGTACCTTAATTCTATTGGAGTAGAATATGAATGAATTAACCAGTTGGACATCTACACAAACCAAACAGAACACATCGGTCTCCATGCCATCCTCGCAAAATATTAATCCAGGTAGGTAAATTGGCCAGATGCAGTGGAGCCCCTCACTCAATTGACCCCTCACTATACAAAATTTCTGCATGGGCTAAATTTTATGTTCAGTGAATCAGAAAATGTGCACACATTAGGATTCTTTACCAAAGCCACCAGTGAGCCAACCCCAACAGTAGTGCATAAAATCTTTTAAACTCGAATGGAAATCGATTGATCATGTTATCACAAGTCGAGCCGGGCTCAGGTAATAGAACTCAAAACCCTCTCCATCTATGATGAATTTGTACTTAATTCTGTTGGAGGATTTTATTTTTGTATTACCTAAAGACATTTTACTTGTCTTTATAAAATAAAAGTATGGTAACAAACTAATAGATGTTTAAGCAGTTAAAGGCCTTAAAAATTTAGCAAGTAGGTTTACCAAGGGAACACATTAAAGTTCTGGACAAATGATACAAGATATAGAAACTTCAGATGCATTTGGCAAAATTTTTTTTTTTTTTAGCAATGAAGACAGTGTGCCGTCACCTTTCACAAAATGGCTAAGACTCCTCTAATTAAAAACTTTTAAAGAATCTTCATAAATGGGCAAAACAGAGCAAGCAGAGTTATCTCACAGGGAACACTTTACATTATTTTCATTTCTACAAATAACTACGGGAACAAATCATTGTGGACAAATACTGTAATACAATTAATACATTTGAATAGTACAGTACATAAATTATGGAAAATTTATAGCAATTATGTCTGAAGCACAAAAGCAAGTCACACAAGTTGAACCATGCTTCTCTAGCAAGCCAACACTTAACGAACCATTTAACCTCTGGTAATGAACGGTTTTAAGAAATCACAAAATACAGCTTTAAAGATCCATGCATTAGGACAAGCCTTATGAACAGGGAGAGACCTGACCCTGTTTAAAATTTCTGACTAGCTTTACAATAGCACAACAACAAAAATCACTCGGGGAAACAAGAGCTAAAATCTTAATACTTGGGGACTTCAATCTCATGAGAACAGCCTGGATAAATAAGGATTCCCATAGGAATGATGAGACATGGCGAGCAAAACTGGTAGACATGGCCAGGCAAACTGACCAAACAACTATGGCAGACAAACTTCTTAAAGCAACATGTCACACTTAAAGCAACATGTCACAGAACCAACAAGAGTGAGGAGGAGACTATCTACCAGCTACACTAAACTTGCCGGTTTCCCAAAATGAAGCACAAGTTGAAAAGCCAGAGCACGAGATGCCTCTAGGAGCTAGCGACCACTGCAGTGTCATCCTTAAATACAGAGTGGAGCTGAAGGAACTGGTTACACAAAGGAACCCTTTGATGAAGATTATAAATGTGGCAACTACAACCACATGAGGGACTTACTGCAAGAAATACAATGGAACAGAAATAGATGGGACGACAGAAAAAGGTGGAATTTATTGCACAAATGTGCAGATGTATCGGAGTAGTTCATACCACTCAAGTGGTGGATGAAAAAATTAAGCCTAGGTTCAATAGACAATGTAGGGAATCTTAAAAAGTAAAATGGGAACCGAAAACAATTGGGAGGCGTTAAAAAGAACAACTGAATACAGTACAAACAAATTAGGAGAGAAGCCATGAGATTTTTAAAGTGACATTGCTGCAATAGCTAAGGAACAACCAGAGCTATTTTATAGCCATATAATGAGAAAAATGACAGACTATACTCAGATTGAGGAAACAAGGGGAAGCTCTCAGAGAATAAGGAGGTATGCAAAGAACTCAATATTTCAGGTCTTTACATTAGAACCAGCGTACGACAAAGGTTGCAAGATGAAATATTGGAGGGAAATACTAGATAGTCACGGTGGAAGAGGTGAACAAAATCCTATAGTTTAAAATGTGACAAACTCAATGAGCCAGGCCTAATCTCACTGAGGCTGCTGAGGGAGGCTGCAGAACTACTCTACCACCTGTTGTCTTAAATTTGTAATAAAACTCTTGAGATAGGAAGTCTCCCAGATCACTGGAAAAAGGCAAACCGAGTCCCAACATTCAAAATAGGGGATAGAAAGGAGGCACTAAACTATAGTGTCACTGACAAGTAAATTGCTGGAGAGCATTCAGGTCAAGAATGGCGGAGCATTTCAAGAGGACCGACTTTGTGACAAAAAACCAGCATAGATTTAGAAATGGGAAAATCATGTCTGACAAACCAGACACTTTTTCAAGGCTGTCGAAAGGCATTCAACACTATTCCCCCATGAAAGACTGCTATACAAGATGGAGAACCAGGCTGGGATAACTGGGAAAACACTGAACTGGGTAAGGGAGTACCTGAAGGACAGAAAGCGGTCACACACAGAGGTGGTTTCGAGCTGCAGGAATGTAACAAGCGGGGGTCCACATGGCTCTGTTCTGGGACCACTGCTGTTCCCAATATATGTGAATGACCTTCGAGGGAGCGAGCTCAAACATGTCAATGTTTGCTGATGATGCAAAGCTGATGAGAGTGAAAACAGATGAGGACTGCAGAAAGTTGCAGGAAGACCGTGACAAACCCTAGGAGTGGTCTGACAAATGTTCAATCCCAACAAATGTGAGGTAATGAGGATGGGAAAGAGATCAGAAGGCATCTACAGGAATCAGAAAGAGAAGGATCAGGGAGTCGATGTAATTCCCTAACTCACATTGGAAGCACACACACAAGATAACATCGGCAGCATGTGGAACACTGGCAAATATAAGATCACTTAGGAATCCAAATCGGGCCCCTTTCAAAGCAATCTGCACACCATTTGTTCGACTAATATTAGAATACGCATCACCAACATTAGAGGTGCCAGAGCTGGGAGAGTTAAGACACGAGGAGAGGCTGTTGAAACACTCACAACCCTAGAGGATAGGAGGAAGAGAGGGAATACTGATAGGTGAACGGGGACTGGACAACACTGACACTAACATGCACACACAGGCAAGATATGTCAAGTGGAGTACCACAGGATCTTGCACCGGTAATGATCGCTGTCTATATAAATGCTCTACCAGAAGGAATACAGAATTATATGAACATGTTTGCTGATGATGCCAAGATAATAGGGAAGATAAACTTTGATGATTGTCATGCCCTAAGACCTGGACAAAAGTATATGGAGCACCACTTGGCAAATGGAATTTAACGTGAATAAATGCTATGCAATGGAATGTGGAATACGAGAACATAGACCCCACACAACCTATAAATTACGTGAGAAATCTTTAAAGATGTCTGATAAAGATCTAGGGGTGGTTCTAAAAAAAAAAAAAAAAAAAAAAAAAAAAAAAAAAAAAAAAAAAAAAAAAAAAAAAAAAAACCTCACCTGAGGACCACATTAAGAACATTGTGCGAGAAGCCTATGCTACACTTTCTAACTTCAGAATTGTTTTTAAATACATGGATAGAGAAATATTAAAGAAATTGTTCATGACATTTGTTAGACCAAAGCTGAAATATGCAGCGGTTGTATGGTGCCCATATCTTAAAATGTACATCAACAAACTGGAAAAGGTGCAAAGACATGCCACCAAGTGGCTCCCAGAACTGAAGGACAAGAGTTACGAGGAGAGGTTAGAGGCATTAAATATGCCAAAACTAGAAGATTGAAGAAAAAAAGAGGCGATATGATCACTGCGTACAAAATAGTAACAGAAATCGATAAAATTGACAGGGAAGAATTCCCGAGACCAGGAACTTCAAGAATAGATGTCATAGATTTAAACTGATGAAACAAAGCTGCCAGAGAAATAAAAGAAAATTCACTTTTGTAAACAGAGTGGTAGACGGTTGGAAAAAGTTAGGTGGTGGTGAAGCCCAAAACCATCAGCAATTTCAAAAGTATAATATGACACCCACGCGCTGGGAAGACGGGACACCACGAGCGTAGCTCTCATCCTGTAACTACATTTGGACAACTACACACTTTAGTAGCAAGTGCCTGCTAGTTGGCAATACTAGCTTGCCACCAGTTTGCAGCCCAGGCCACCTGAGGATACCGATTAGCCAGCACCCTCATTCACATGCAACAACCTTTGAATACCATTGAGACTGTTTTAAAAAGGGAAACATTATGGGACCTACCAGAATGGGGGGCATCTTATTACATTCAACACTTCATTTCAGAAAGGGGGCTCCCCCTCTGTGGGAACCCGAGCTACCCTGCCATAAGCAACAAGAAAAGGGTCACATCATGGGAGAAAGAGAGGGTAACAAGTAACCTTAGAAGCAGCAGTGCAGAAATCATCTGAGCAGAATGCCAGAACCCCGTAGAAAAGTAGCCGTCACAACTGCAAGAAAAATGACAGGTTGGATAACAAGAACTTTTCACACTAGAGATGCTATACCGATGATGATACTTTTCAAAACGCTTGCGCTCTCTAGAGTGGAGTACTGCTGCACAATGACAGCCCCTTTCAAAGCTGGATAAATTGCTGACCTGGAGAGGGTGCAGAGATCCTTTACTGCTAGAATCCACTCAGTAAAACATCTAAACTATTGGGACCGACTAAAGAGCCTAAAACTGTACTCCCTTGAGCGCAGGTGGGAGATACATAATAATTTACACGTGGAAAATATTAGAGGGGCTGATCCCAAACCTGCACACAGAAATAACATCACATGAGACCAGAAGACATGGCAGGATGTGCAGAATACCCCCGTTGAAAAACAGAGGTGCAACAGGTACTCAGAGAGAACACTATCAACATCAGAGGTCCGAGACTGTTCAACACGCTTCCACTACACATAAGGGGCATAACTGGCCGACCCCTCACAGTGTTCAAGAGAGAACTGGATAAGCACCTCCAAAGGATACCTGATCAACCAGGCTGTGACTCATACGTCAGGCTGCGAGCCGCGTCCAACAGCCTGGTTGATCAGTCCAGCAACCAGGAGGCCTGGTCGACGACCGGGCCGCGGGGACGCTAAGCCCCGGAAGCACCTCAAGGTAAGGTAACCCACGAGCCTAGTATCCTGCCCAACAAGAGAGCTCACACCCAATGATACCAGCTGTGGCAAAAAGAACAACCAGAGGAACCAAAATTCCTGGAACCAAACCCTGCCCATGGAGAATACCATGCAGGCAAAGTCTGAATCTGGGATGAAACCAAAAAGTGACTTAGGCCAGTTCACCAGAAACCCCAACTCAGCAAGATGGGAGAGGACCAAAACCCTGGCCTGCAGACATGGACCGACTCAAAGTTCAAACAATCATGTCAATGTAAGCCAAACCATGAACATCCAAAAGATACAGCCTGGAAAAAACAGGAGCCAGGCTAAAATTCAAGGGAGAACCTGACAGCAAGAAGCCAGACATCCCACAACAAAGCCCATCTCTGAACCATTAACTAAACAGGACAGGCTAGAATACACCTCTCTAAAAGAGATCGGGAACAGAACCAGCCCAGAGTCCAAATTGCAATGGCTAAAAAAAAGAACAGGAAGATAATTGAAAAAAGCTCCAAAACTGCAGGAGGGGCCGAGGGACATCACTGCAGGAGGGGCCGAGGGACATCACTGCAGGAGGGGCCGAGGGACATCACTGCAGGAGGGGCCGAGGGACATCACTGCAGGAGGGGCCGAGGGACATCACTGCAGGAGGGGCCGAGGGACATCACTGCAGGAGGGGCCGAGGGACATCACTGCAGGAGGGGCCGAGGGACATCACTGCAGGAGGGGCCGAGGGACATCACTGCAGGAGGGGCCGAGGGACATCACTGCAGGAGGGGCCGAGGGACATCACTGCAGGAGGGGCCGAGGGACATCACTGCAGGAGGGGCCGAGGGACATCACTGCAGGAGGGGCCGAGGGACATCACTGCAGGAGGGGCCGAGGGACATCACTGCAGGCTGAGGTAAACTACCAGGAAACCCACACAACATGGGTTCAGAAGCATCCTTCTAGGAACTGACCCCCAATTGGCAGTACACCTCTACCAACAAGCAATCCCCCCCCCTCCCCCCCCCCCAAAAAAAAAAACAGCAGCCTGGACAGGCAGAGGGACAGAAAGCAGCAAGGCGGATAGACAGCAAAGGGACAGAAAATGGGGAATAAAAAAAAAATGGGAGGGGGAGAAAAAAAAATGGGAGGGGGAGAAAAAAAAATGGGAGGGGGGGGAGGAGAAAGAAGGGAAAAGGACAATACCAAATCCAAAGCACAGGCAAGCACCACACACAAGACAAAAAAAATGTATGCAACTGCCTCATGAAAGAACCCAATTTGGGCACAGCTTCTGAAGCCTGCACCACGGGCATAACTGTCACAATAGTCGACACAAAACCCAAAACATCCAGGCAGCTCAAGAGCTAGGTGGATACCACCACAGCCCTAGAGCAGAAAATGGAAAAAAATGAACAGGGGGGGGGGACTCATACCTCTACAGCCAGGGCTCCAAAAGACAAAAGCAACTGCACATGGCATTACCATATGTACACGTCCAGGGGCAGGACAGAAGCAACAGACAAGCAATAGGAGCACTAACTAGGCACTAGCCTAGAGAAAACATCAAAGTGAGCCCACCTCACGCGAGCAGTTTACTACGGAAAAGCCGGGCCAAGCCCCAAAAAAGAACGAGCGAGGCACCTACAAGCCAGGACGAATCGGTGAATGCAACACTGGAAGGCCAAAGCAGACCCCACTCAAAATAGATTGGGTCCAACAGTGATTTGGCATCTTGAATCACGAGGAGAAACTTAAAATCAGATCAAGGTGAACACAGGAGGTGGGACAATAAACTGCACACACCTGAGGACTAGTAAGATAAATGCACCTGGGGAAGTAACAGCCAAGGAATCTAAAAAAAAATTGATGGACAACAAGGAAGACTTCCCATCATCCCAAGCAAAAATATAAAAAATAAATGAATAATTGCACAGGTAACCAGAGACCAGCACAGGTACAAGAGCACCCAGGGACCCACCATTTAAGAAATGAAAGGTACACCAACTGCCACCAGGTGGCAGCATATGATGAGGTCTACTCTATCCGAGTGCATCCACCCCCATTTTCTGTTCCCCCCAGTGGATGGCTGTGATCTTACTGACAACTGTGTAGTTTCTTACTAATCACATTTTTCTCCTCAGAAGTGATGTGGGTGGTACCTTGGTCGACAGGAATCTGTTTACCCATGGACGGTCCTGAACTCAAGACGTGTTCCAGTGGGAACAATTGGCCGAGTCAGCGAAGACTGGTTTGTCGTCTGATAGTGAAGTACCATACTGTATTGGTGATTGGACCGACGTACTCTGATATTACGAAGTTGAGTTACGAGATGGAATCAATGTCTGTCAAAGCTTGTTATAATTGAAGCCTGCCAGCAAGCTGCTGGAGAGTAGGAAATGTGTTTTGGCACAATGACAATACTGTGATAGGACTGGCCCATTAATTAACCGAGAAAGGTGAACTCGTCAGCGTGAGGACCATAGACGACACTCTAGGAGGAAACCTTGAGTGGTGTACAATAGAAGATAGAAGTTGACTTACCAGGAAAGAAGATTGCAGAAGTTTTATAGTGTCCTCCCGCCAAACACACGCCGAAACTACGACGTTGCTACAATGTTTGAACAAGTTTTAATACCTTACAAGTTGCAAAAACAAATATAGCAAGTTGTAACAACATTCTAATATCATAAAAATGTTATGTTATAACAAGACAACTTTATTACAAGTTGTAACAAGCGGAAAATAGGGACAGTTACGTTATGTGTTTGCTGGGCTGTGCCAAGTGACACCTGCAACATTATGTCATGCATGTGTGTATATATTGTCAAGACGTACACTTGGTGATGGTTCTGTTTAGCGTTGTTTACCCCCTTTTTCCTGTAGATTGATTATTACTGCCAGTTCTTAATAATTTACCCATGACTTGGGGTGGGATTGTGTAAGAAGAGGCACCAAGGCCCCATAAACAGTTTGATGAGAACCCGGTTACTGGCTAAGTGAGGCTGTAACACAGCACTATCAGAAATTCAGTAGACCCGCAACCCCAATCACAAGGAATCAAGGAAATGGGAGAAAGATAGGGAATAATAGCCTCCAAGGGACCAACACCTGTTTCATTATGCTTAACTCCCATTTCCAAACAAAGGCAGCCCCCCCCCCCCCCCGCCCTTCCCCACCAAAGATTCTTCCTCACAAGAAAAGCTACCCAAATATTAACAAAATGAAAGCATTTGCCTGAAATGAAGAGATAGGAGGCAGAGAACATTGAAAACAAACTACCCTGTAGTTTCAAATCCAGAGCCCCCCCCCCCCCCTTACACACCCAGCCACCAATTAGGATCAGATGGAAGATAATTAATTTTGGCTACACAGTGATGCTTAAGGTGAGATACATTGTGTAAATAATGAAGAACAGGGGATGCCACAGAACAGAACTAAAATCCCAGAGGAAGCCTGTGAAGAAGATCGTGGATCAAAGGTGGTGTACACCATGAAATTCAAGAGATTGTGACTGGTCACCAACCGGAAAAACCAGTCTAGCCTCTAGTCACATCCTAACCCAGGAAGATGCACAATGCACGGAAGGTTCAGCTAGCCCAAGAGATTAAATACCAACGAGAAAACAGATGCCTCCAAATGATCAGATGAAGGGAAGCAAGTTGGCAAGATAATCTCCATGGAAGAGTCGTGGTGTGCCATTCCAGGACCTAATGTTTGAATTATTATATCAAACAAGCCTAATGATCATTCCGAGAGCCCAATTGATTAGTCATGGCACGGTACCAAAATTTCTAACGAATCTGGTGCCGATTCCACCAACAAGGTCTCAATTCAGATACGATTATCAATTCGGATTCTTTTCAAAAGTACTGATTAGATACACACCTGAAAATTTTGGTATTTTAGTTTGAAAAATGGATAGTAAATATAATATATTTATGACAAACAATCAATTGGTAAATCAAGCATAATCTCCTGGAAGAAACCTAGAGTGAAAAACTTTCATTATACTGTACATGCAGACATACATGCTTTAATTGTGTACTATACAATAAAATTATATTTGTAATCTTATTTCATATAAAGTTTATATTGCAACAATAGCTCAATTAAAGCATAACTAATTTCTTTTTGACTCAAAAAGTAATCTTTAACCATTGTACTGCACATAGCACCTTAGGGCTCTTTAATGGATGGTGCAAAAAAGTTTTATTTACCAACATTTCAATGTTTTTTCACCGATTTGAAATGAAAATCGTTGAGTTTGGTAATATTTGGAAATTGTTTTAATTATTAAACATTTTCAGTTATGTGCAGTCCAGGAGTTTAATCTACAAAACAAATAAACACTGAAAACATTCCAGTGCCCATCACAGATGTACATATACACAATTTACAACATTTTTAATACTTTTTTCTAATAAAAATTATTAATACTTTAAACCCAAGATAAATTGTAATGTAAAAACATAAGCATCTATCCTATTTCTGCTTGCATTCTGTTGGGCAATTGTAATACATTGTTAAGGATCATAATTTTAATAATTTGAATTATCAAAGATGAAAAGTGAATTGTTAAAAAATAGTTTTAATTATCAGAAATCATGATAAATTTCTCTATTCTAATACCAATTACTGAAACATGTTCAATTCTTCTAAATCTCGATATAGATTCTGATTAATCGTCCCATCACTACAAAAGATCCCATAGGAATGGTACGAATATTGATGTACTAACACTGACAAGGTGATTATCCACGAAAGGACAATGATCACGTATCCAACAAATCGAGAACGAAACAGAGTTTCTTCGCTACAAGAAATGTCTACATTACTGGTAATGTAGGGGGCCACGGCAATCACATCACTGTCCAACATCTAGCAAATGTTTAGAGTACTGGAGAAGATGGCTGCACAGGACCAAGGAACACCTAAGGAAAACTAGGGAACAAAGCTATCATCCTTGACCTGGAAAGCCCAAGCATCCCTGGTCAAAGACCAGGCACACATATCCATGATGTTACCTCGGGCCAGACTTGGGGGAGTAGAACTACCAGAACCCCATCAACCAGGTATCTATAGGAGCAACAATAAGGCCTATCGAGCCCTAAGAGGGAGACTAAACTGCAGGTACTTGTTAAGGAGGAACAGAGGCTATTAATTGGCCTGATACATTCATCACAAGGTGGAACCAAGGAAATTACATACCCAAGCAGAAAAGTGGGACAAGATTTATTACAATTACAAAAAGAAAAAAAAAAAAAAAGGTAGGGGGAGGGCACCTTCCACCCAAAAGGAATTTTGTGAAAGGTAAAAACTCTTACATATTCACCATACAAAATACAATCAAATAATTACAGTACTGAATAACAACTGAATTGTGGATATATTTCAGCATACTGTACTTTTAAGCACTGTACTATATTCAAATTAAAAATTAAATAAAATTGCACATACCTCATTCCTTTTTTCATCATCCACTTTGGGATGCCAAATGCTCCGCTTGGCGGCTCGATGGTGTTATCTTCCATCACGACTAACTCACTATATTTAATGAATTTCAAGAGAATATACTGTACACCGACCGAAGTATTTGAAACAAAGTTGAAAACAATGATCTTTGTAAACTATTACAACAGTTAAAGCTTAATACTGGCAAACCATGTTAAGAAAGCAAGCACAGTATGCAACAAAGGTCATGGAGAGAAGAAGAAAAAAAGTTTGACTATCAATTCAAGCAGGAGCTATCTTGTTTATTGACGCCAGCAAGGATAATGTTCGAAGTCTTCTAACCATCATCTTGATTCAATCTAAAAATATAAAAAAAGTAATGTAAATTTTATATAAATCCTAATTTTACATATACAGTACTATGAAATGCAAGAATCTATACAAAAACAAGAAATGATCTTAATGAATATGACAGGGGTTAAAACAGACAAATGAATGGTGGAAATGTCAAGAGTAGCGAAGGTTTGTTTGCAGGGTTTGTGATTAGACGCAAAGTCGATTGTTTAAGGGGCCGGGTTTGCTATTTTCTCAACTTTTCACAAAACACTCAAATTTTTTGGCAAAATCTACAGGGTAAATGCTCCAACTTTTCCTAGTGGAACATCATAACATGAATAGAAAAAAAATAAAGTTAATAATTTTAATAAATTGAAAATTTTACATTTCCAAACTTTAAAATTGTAAAATGTCACCAAATTTAATTTTATTCATTATGGTCCCAGGTGCCATTGTGGTTTGCATTTCATTATGGTTTATTCATTATGGCATATAATGTTCATTTTCATAAAATATAGTTTGAGAGGATAGTTTACTGCAAAAATAACTATGTGGCCTTCCAAATATGCGCCAAATTTAAACGTAACATTTATTGCTCCAAAAAGTTATGGGGGTTTATGAACACTATAAAATGACACCTCGGAACTAAGAACTTTTGCACACATGTGAAAATGGCAAGAATTGACCAGAAACCGAATTGTTAAAGCTGTCTCAAAGTTGAAAATCCTGTTCATAGAAAAAATTTAAGTCCTCGACAATAAACAAAAAGTTGTAGGTTAATCTCTTGAAATAAAGCCAAGAAAAATAAAACATTTACTAAACACATACATATAAGTGTTATATATATTTAAAACATTTCACAGGTATATTTTGATGTCCATTGACTTTATTTGCACTTGTATTGTGTATTTACCCGTGTTGTAATAAATGGCACTACAAGTGAAAATAAATTCCAGTAAATCGTATTAGGTAAAACAAATAACATTCATTTATTTGTAGTCAAGGAGTGGCCCCGAGGGGCGAGGGGGAGTGAAATTTGCACGAATGATGCCAACAGATTTGTTTAACATTTTAAAATATGTTTCGGTTTTTGACGAATATTTTAGAGGTCCCGGGCCCCTTAATCTCCCATTATTCTCATTTTCAGGGCAGCAAGTTTAGCCTTTTGTACGAATTCAGTATGTAATTTGTTGTTCGATGCTGAATACGTCCTAATTTGGCCCTACATTTCTTGAAGCATGGCGACCAAAATGGTACAGCTAGGTTGTCGACGCCCAGTTGGGAATCCTGGGTTCGAATCGTGGGCAGAACAGAAATGGTTGGGCACATTTTCTTTCACCTAATGCCTCTGTTCACTAAATAGTAAATAGGCACCCAGAAGTTGGTCAACTGTTGTGGTGTTGCATATGGGAGAAGGTCAGTACTTCGGCCCTGTAGGTGGGAGACCTTGATAGGAGCCTACAGTATTGTGGGCATGTGTTCACAGGTTACCAGTGTTTTACAAAATTAATTATTGCCATCAGTGATGACTTGTTTAGCAAGACTGACTTTCCGATTTAATAGAAATATTTCCTCATGGAACTTCAGGGGGCATATGCCAAAAAATATGCAATAAATAAAAACTGGTTCGATTTCAAACTTTTTTGACTAGTTGTATATGAAATTGGGTTCAACTGGCCCAAGTCTCAGCACCGTAGCATAAATAGGAAGAGAGGAAAAAAAATATTGAATAGTGTCAATTTTCCAAAATGGTCAAAAATTAACATCAAACACAAGCGTCAACTGAAATCATGTCTATGACTAAGCTATCACAATAGCATATATTAAAGTATTTTAATATTTACTTTTATGCCAAAAAATAAATAAAAAAACTAATTTGTCTCATTTTTTATCAGCCGATCTGCATGAAACTTTTACACCTTACAGAATGAATGCCTATCTGTAAGGATGCAAATTTTGGAGGAAATTGGTTGAAGTCAACTTTAACCGCAGGTGGCAGTGTGTTTGATCTTATTTATTTTCAAGTAAAATTAACTCTTTTTTTTTTTTTCAATTTACATGAAATCTACACCTTATATGCAGAATTGACGTCTATAACATTTGTAAAACACTTTACTCCCAAGTTCATTTATTGATTTCATAAATATTTGCAAACATGAAATATTGGCATATATTTGGGGAACTTAGACTACTTGAATTAGTAAAACTAAACATTTTAGATAATCCTCTTTATAAAAATACTTTATTATATGCTAATGTGATAGACGAGTGTCATAGAAATGATTTCATTTGAAAATTGTGGTTGTAGAGTATTACTGAAAATGTGTAAAATTCGTTGAAAAAAAATAATCCCGCCTTTTCTATTTAGGGTGCGATGCCGAAACGTAGAAATTGCAGCCCTTATATACAACTAGTAAAAAAAGAGTTTGGTTGACATTAAACATTTAAAATCGCATAATATTATCCCTTAATACTTTAGGGGCCTGACGGCTGAGTGGACAGCACCCGGGGTTCGTAGTCCTAAGGGACTGGGTTCGATCTCCGGCTCAGGTGGAGACAAACGGGCATTTCTCTTTCACCCTGATACCTTCACCTAGCAGTAAATAGGTATCCGAGAGTTAGACAGCTGCTACAGGTTGCTTCCTGGGGGGGGGGGGGGTGTGCGAGAAAATTAGGATTAAGGACTTGCCTGAAACACAGTGCTAGTGGCTAGACAAGAATTTAAAAAAAAAAAAAATTGTAATAATAATAAATTTTATTTAGGCAAAGGTACATACATAAAGAGATATTACAAAGTTTGTTGGCTTTATAGATAGAGCTAGTACATACAATGCCTAAAGCCACTATTACGCAAAGCGTTTCGGGCAGATAATATAAAATATATGTAAATATATATACAAACTAACCCATGGGGTGAGGGAGTCAACACGTCTCCAATTGCTACCAAGAAAATATTTTGTTAATATTCACTTCCATTGATAAATACAGTACTATGTATGGATAATCTTCAGATCAGTAAATAGGTTTCTTTGTACAATTTTTGCTTTTAACCAAATAATTGTTCCCAAGCAGGCAGGAACTATGAGGAGCAAGCGTCAAGCCATTACCACTATACAGCACCTGGAAGGCATTAGAATAAGGTTTTGGCCAGACTATTAACACACAACTGGACAAAATAATTAGTCTTCTGTGTGAAACAATCCTCAACCCTTACCGTACCATCTTACACAGGTTACACACGACTCCAACAGTCTTCACAAGACTCAACAAACTCAGGTTAGGATCGTATTCAAAACTGAAGAAGACACATTACAGTACACCTTCAGTGTAGGTGGGGGAGAAGGTCAGTGTGGCAGGATATACGTAATGGAGGACCCGTTGCTACCCGAGCTCCACCACGCCACAATACCACTCCTCTTGCCCTATTAACACCCAGCCTGCTACTATACACACAAACCCCGCATGCCTGAGGATCCACTCTACACTTCTGCACACAAAAGAGCCACTAACAATATACTTACAGGGCCGAGAAAGTAATTTTCCCGAAGCGCGAGTGAGAGAGTAGTGAAGGTGGTGGTCGGGGCGGCCTAACACGCCTCCGTTTTCTACCCGTGTGGCTGTGTCCCGACCCGTGCCCTGACCTTGGCTTCCTCTTCACCTCTCCTACCCGCGCTCCTTATGTGTGCATCATCACCAATGCTTGTCAATAGCTTATTAATAAAGCTATATGTCTTATTTTAACAAATTATGTCATGCAAGGGTTTGGAAACGTATATTTTGTTATATGTGATGTGGAGGTCGTCATTGCAAAGGCGCACAAGCGCTTGTCACGTGATTGGCAGCTTAAGGTGGGGATAAATTAAGCGATAAACCTATAGGTGTTCCATTCTTCATTGTTATAAACGCACTATTTGAAAAAATGTCTGAAACTCAAACGGGCGAAAGCACAGTTATTAACAGAGTTTGTCATTTTAATGCTTCGGCGGGTAGGTAGTTGCATGGGTTTATAACCGTATGGGTGCAAAAGCATCTCCTGTTTTCAGTCCTACTTTGTGGCTTCTTGAGCTTGAAACCGTTGCTCCTTGTTTGTGTTACATCTGATCTTTTGAAGAAATTGATCTAGATCAACATCCTACAAACTGTCTTTTCGCATTAACCCTTTCCACTACTGCACACAAGATGGGTATGGTGGGCATAATAAATTTCTGGAAACTGTAACCGGCTATTCAGACAATTAAAGGACTTCTGGAAAGACAGAAAAATTGCTGTGATTCACGACAGAAAAAAACCAGTGATGCAAACTCCCAGGAACTCTCAACAGGCAACCCTAACCAGTAGGACGCATGAGACGCAAATTAATAGAAGGAAGCGGCTGTTATTCCCTACAACATGCCAACTGAACTTCCATGAAAAGCTGGAGTGGACAGTACGTCTGGCTAAGGAGTGTTTTGCATATGAACCACTATTCAAGTAGGGTCTTCATCGGCCCTACGTAACCGAAACGCTTTGCGTAATAGTGGCTTTAGGCATTGTATGTACTAGCTCTATCTATAAATCCATCAACTTTTGTATTTCACCTTGTATGTATGTACTTTACCTGAATAAATATTTGTATTTGTATTTTGTAGCAGTTGGGACAGAAAAGGCCGTGGAACACCTAACGACGGTTGGGTCTAAGGATATTGTGATGGTTACTCCAGAAGAAAATATGATGCATACTAAGATCATAGTTATTAAGTATCCAACTTATTTGGATCCTGATTATCTTCTTCTCAACAATGATAGTGTTGTTTGGGCAAAGAGGAACAATGTTCGTGGTAAAAAACAAAGCCAGGTTGTTGCCTTAGTAAAAGGGTGAGGCTTCAAACAGGATTTTTGTGCAAGGACTACAAATACAAAATACAAATACAAATATTTATTCAGGTAAAGTACATATGTACTTTAAATACAAACATTTATTCAGGTAAAGTACATATGTACTTTACCTGAATAAATATTTGTATTTGTAGTCTTTGCACAAAAATCCTGTTTGAAGCCTCACCCTTTACTAAGGCAACAACCTGGCTTTGTTTTTCACCACGAACATTGTTCCTCTTTGCCTAAACAACACTATAACATGCAAGGTAAGATACAAAAGTTGATGGATTTATAGATAGAGCTAGTACATACAATGCCTAAAGCCACTATTAAGCAGAGGGTTTTGGCCAGGAAAAACACAAAGACTAAAACTTAATACTAATTGAGATTAAAGTATAAATTGTGTTGAGAAAAAATAAAAAAAAATGGAAAAGGAAGGGGGGAACATGGCAGAAAAAAAGCAAAAATACAATTTGGTCAACAAACAGCATTGTTTAAAATAGAAGACATGGGTTGACATTTTGGGTGAGGTAGGTTACCTCACCTACCTCACATGGGTGAGGTAGGTTACATTGAGTTAATTAGGTAGTATTTAGTTTTTATCTTAAACTGGTTGGGAGAGGTATAGTCTTTAACATAATTGGGAAGGTCATTCCACATTCGAGGTCCCTTGATTTGTAAAGTATTTCTAGTTTGACTGAGTCGTACTCTTGGAATATCAAATAGGTATTTGTTTCTGGTGTGGTGCTCATGGGATCTGTTACAACATTCTAGGAAGCTTTTAAGGTCAGAATTGACATTACAGTTCAGCTGTAATGACATTACAGTTTACAGCTCTGGTCAACATTACAGTTCAGCGTTTAATATATATAAAATACACATGAGAAGATGTGTAGGGACTTAGGCTACAGGAAAGTTGCAAAATACATTGAAGAGCCTATATTATGCATGAAGTGTTCTCGTTGGGGACATATGATGTGGAAATGCCAGTTTGACCCCAGGTGTCGGTATTGTGGTAAGAAACACGACTAGCAAGAGTGTAGAATCAAGATTGAAAAAGGGGAAAAATTCGTCCCATCTTGTTGCAATTGTCGAGGTAACCACAATACTTGGGCATCCTAAGATAATTCTTACAAAATGAAACCATGAGGATTATCTTAGGATGCCCAAGAAATGCTATGATTAAGATAATGAGGATGGAGTTGAAACTGAAGAGTATTGGGGATAGAATTTCAGAGATAAATGTAGCCTCTGCCATTAGATTAATGAGAGGTGTGGGAGCTAATGAATTAATCCTCTAAGTTCAAAAGGTGGGAAGTAATGAATAATGTATGATAAAGAAGAGAGCATATATGAGTACCTTATGCTCTAATGTTATAAAGTATGATGTTATTACAGAATGTATTGCTCTGCCTAAACTGATCTGCTACCAGAAATTTTAGCCAAATATCCCCAGTTTGCTAACTGTAGGTAGTAACTAAGTGATTGCAACCTATTCTCCGCTGCCCACTGGATGGGGGGCGGTGTGCAGGACAAACATATCAATTGTGACACTAGCTCTCCACATATGTCAGTTGCTTAATTTAGAAACTGTACTTGTGGTCGATCTCGAACCCATTGTTGATGTGATGACTTATATTGAATTTTGTAACTAGCTCATCAAGATTGTAACTTGCTTAGCTAAATGAATTGTGGGGTTCAGTCCCTGAGCCCATTATGTGCCTCTGTAACCCTTTCCACTACCGCCCACAAGATGGGTATGGGGTGCATAATAAATGAACTAAAGCCAAACACAATATACTTAGCTCTTGCCAATATGGCTTCAGACCCAAAAAAAAGCACTAACGATGCACTTATTAGTATGATTAACTTGATTCATGCAGCTCTTGATAAAAGTGAGTTCCCTGTTGGGTTATTTGTGGACCTGCGTTAGGCTTTTGACACTCAACCACCAAAACCTTCTTCTTAAATTACATCATTATGGAGTTAGAGGACACTCCCTGCAATACCTCAAATCCTACCTTACTGACAGGTTCCAGTATGTTTCTGTGAATAATTCAATTTCTCCCACCCTACCCATCAACATTGGTGTTCCTCAGGGCAGCATACTTGGCCCTCTCCTCTTTCTCATCTACATTAATGACCTTCCAAATGCCTCCCAACACCTCAAACCAATTCTATTTGCTGACGAGACGACCTTTATTTACTCCAGTCCTGACCCCCTTGCTCTAAATGCCACAGTAAATACTGAGCTAAATAAAGTCCATCTTTGGCTAACTGCCAACAAACTCACCCTTAACATTGACAAAACTTTCTATATTCTGTTTGGCAATAAATCCTCTAATCAAATAAATCTCAAAATAAACAATCCCCAAATTTGTAACAAATTAGATGGCAAATTCCTTGGCATTCTCATTGACCACAAGCTGAATTTCCAGGGACACATTCTAAATATATCAAAAAAAGTTTCAAAAACTGTGGGCATTCTTTCTAAGATCAGATATTATGTACCCCGCCCTGCCCTGGTGACTCTCTATTACTCCCTCATCTATCCATACCTCAACTATGGTATTTGTGCTTGGGGCTCTACTACCCAAAATCATTTACGTCCTCTAATTACTCAACACAAAGCTGCTATTAGGACAATATCCAACTCTGGCCCCAGACATCACTCGGTACCCCTACTCAAATCTCTGAATATGTTAGATATTAAGTCACTGCACATTCTCTCATGTGTATTATACATATATAAAACGCTGAACTGTAATGCCAATCCTGACCTCAAAAGCTTCATAGAAGGTTGTAACAGAACCCATGAGCACCACACCAAAAATAAATACAGTTTAGATATTCCTAGAGTACGACTTAATCAAACTAGAAATGCTCTTCAAATCAAGGGACCCAGAATGTGGAATAACCTTCCCAACCATGTTAAAGACTGTACCTCTTTCAACCAGTTTAAGATAAAAACGAAGCTCTACCTAATAAATTTCCTGTAACCTACCTTACCCCTCTATTATCAACCCATGTCTGTTTTTTTTTAAACAACGCTGTTTGTCGACCTAATTGTATTTGTGCTGCTTTTTCAGCCATGTTCCCCCCTTTTTATCTCTATTTTTATTTGTTCTCAACACATTTTATTCTTTATACTCAATTAGTATTAACCTTTAGTCATTTAAGTTTTTCATGCCCGAAACGCTTTGCGTAATAGTTGCTTTAGGCATTGTATGTACTAGCTCTATCTATAAATCCATCATTCCTTGTAAAATCTCTTGTATGTATGTACCTTACCTAAATAAACATTTATTTACTTACTTATTTATTTATAAACTAAACTAACTAGAGACAATTCACACCACCATGGGAGGATTGTAATGTAGATGTAGTAATTATTCCCTTGCAAAAGGAAAAAAATATGTATGAGATAGGAGAGGTGGAGGCAACATATAATTTTATAATTAGAAAATTACCTACAGAAAACACTCTACATGTATATTGTGATGGGTCAGTAGCTAGGGATGGGAAGGCAGGATGTGGAGTCTTGATCAGGGAGTACACTGACATCGACACTGTAGATACTGTTATTGGACGCCGCTTAACTGACAATGTCTCTTCAACGCAGGCTGAACTCCAAGGTGTATTAGCAGGATTACAGGAAGTAGTCAAATGTGGTAAAAATGCCTGCTTCTTTATTGACAGTAGAGGATGGTTAGAGTATTTAGAGTAGTAGAGAGATTTAACCTATATGAAATAAATATATCTTTGATATCCCTAGAGTCAAACTTAATCTGTGTAAACACTCTATGCAAATAAAGGGACCCAGTCCATGGAACTCACTCCCTATTGAATTGAAAACCTGTCCAATTTTTGCGTCATTCAAAAGCAATACTAAAAAGTACCTAATTTCATCTTCATAGTTTTTTACCTTGTTGCTTTAAAATTGCACTGTATCTATTGCTACCCAATCTCCCAATCTTTATGTACCTAATCCGAACATCTTTACCGTTGTGATCATTGCTATCTTCTTATATGTGCTGTCAATCTGCTGTATGGTGTCTATTAATCTTGTTTAAATTACCAATCAAGCTGTCAATGTAATCAATCAGAGCTTTAATATACCAATGTGCTTTAATATACTTACTAATCTCTCTCATCTCATTTTTTCTTGCAATATATTTGCTATCATTTTATTAATTCTGCTGGAATTTACCTACTTAAAATTATCTGTTAGTTTAAGGACCTGCCCGAAACGCTGCACGTACTAGTGGCTTTACAAGATTGTAAATACTATGCTATGTATTCTCACAAACCCAATGTACCTTCTTGTATATAAATAAATAAAATAAATAAAATAAAACAAAATAAAAATTATTTATATGTAGAGATTTATATTTATATCTCATATTTATGAGATAGATTTAGATTTATATATCATATTTAGATTTATTTATTTATATTTAGAGTTGTAGGGAGATAAACTTTAGGCTGCACAATGAAACTGCTATAGGCAATTTTATAGCTGTTGCTGATAATGTCAACTGGGAGTCCGAGTTAGGTAACATAGAGGACATCAACCTAGCAGTGCAATCTTTTCTTCAAAAAACTCTCAGCCTTCATTTATTACCTAGGTTGCCTAGCCTAGCTATACTCCCTTACTCCATTGTACCCCTGTAAGCCCCTTTTGTGTTTGTTTTGTACAGTATTGTGTACATTTTTTTCCCTATTTTATAGCTTATTTCTACCTTGTAATTTGCCTTTCTTTCCTTGTTTTTCCTGCAATCAGCTTTTTTTATGCAGACAAGTATAGACCCAGAACTTAACCTCTTATCCGCTATCTATGACAATTATCACTTTAATGATCTAAATTGCAGATATTTTGCAGCACATGATGTAAACAATGTATTAACTCATAATCACAATATCTCTGTAATCAATTTGAACGTTAGATCCCTAGGTAAACACTTCGATGATGTTAGTGCCTTGATTGAAGCTATTGACAACAAATTCTCTTTTATTATACTTACTGAAACATGGTTGAAAGAGGATACTACTCAACTCTTTAACATGCCTAACTACTCAGCAATTCACAACTGTCGTCAACTTCAGAGAGGTGGTGGCACTGCTCTTTACTACCACCAAGAACTAACATGCTTAAAAGAAATTAGAACTAGAGACTGCTATGGGGAGTATATCTTCGCCAGCTTCAGAGTCAAGGGTGCCGAGTCTGTCCTGTCTGTGGGTGCAGTTTATAGAATTCCTAACACTGATGTGTCCGAATTCAACTCAAACCTTAGAAATCTAATACTTGATAACAGACTGAACAAAAACCACCTAATTATCGCAGGGGACTTTAATATTGACCTCTGCGAGCCAGAACACCCTACTGCTGTTAGCTTCCTCAACTGTATGAATTCCTGCTTCCTCATACCCTTAATCACTAGACCTACTAGAATCACTGATAGCACTGCCACGACTCTAGATCACATCTGGACAAACATAACCTCTCCGCTTACTTCCGGTATAATCACCGATAGCACTACAGATCATTACCCCACATTTCTCTTAACTAACATTAGCAAACCACCTCTTGAGTCAAGAGAGATACGTTTTAGACTACACAATGAAACTGCTATAGACAATTTTATAACTGCTGCTGATAATGTCAACTGGGAGTCCGAGTTAGGTAACATAGAGGACATCAACCTAGGAGTGCAATCTTTTCTTCAAAAAACTCTTAGCCTTTATAATACCCACTGTCCTATGCTTACAAAACAAGTCACAACCAAAAGGCTTAACAATCCCTGGCTTACAAAGGGAATACTTAAATCTATTAATAAAAAACATGACCTTGAGAAGAAGTATAGGTTAGGAATTGTCTCCAAAGAATTCTCAAAGAATTACTCATTATTGCTATCTAAGATAATTAGACGAGCCAAAACTAAATACTACGAAGATAAATTTACCCAAATAAAGAGCAACATTAAACAAACTTGGAGAACAATTTCACAAATATTGGGATCAAAGAAGTCTTTAAATAACAAACCGACTCTCCTGTCTAATAACGATGGTCAGCTTTCAGCCTCTGATTCTGATATTGAGTTCAATAGGTTCTTCTCTTCCATTGGTTCATCCCTTACAAATGACATTCCATCTTCCAGTACTGACATTAAGGACTATCTTACAGGTAACTATCCACAGTCTCTGTACCTAAAGCCTATTAATTCCACTAAACTAACGTCAATTAACTAACTAAACTAACAAGCCTATTAATTCCACTAAACTAACGTCAACTCACTAACGTCAATGAGATAATCCTTTCCCTTAAAACCAAGTCTGGTGCCCTTGAGGAGATACCAACTTTAATTTACAAAAAAGCCTCCAGATCTTTAGCCCCTGCTATTGCATTGCTCTTCAACAAGTCACTTGAACTCCAAACCTTTCCAGATATTCTAAAAAAAGCGAGAGTAACGCCTGTCCACAAATGTGGTGATCTCACAGATGTTAACAACTACAGACCTATATCTATCCTGCCAAACTTGTCAAAAATTTTTGAAAAACTAATCTACAAGCAGCTTTACTCATATCTAGCCAAACTCAATATACTTAGCCCTTGCCAATATGGCTTCAGACCCAAAAAAAGCACTAACGATGCACTTATTAGTATGCTTAACTCGATTCATACAGCTCTTGATAAAAATGAGTTCCCTGTTGGGTTATTTGTGGACCTGCGTAAAGCTTTTGATACTGTCAACCACCAAAACCTTCTTCTTAAATTACATCATTATGGAGTCAGAGGACACTCCCTACAATACCTCAAATCCTACCTTACTGACAGGCTCCAATATGTTTCTGTGAATAATACAATTTCTCCCACCCTACCCATCAACATTGGTGTTCCCCAGGGCAGCATACTTGGCCCTCTCCTCTTTCTCATCTACATTAATGACCTTCCAAATGCCTCCCAACACCTCAAACCAATTCTATTTGCTGACGACACAACCTTCATTTACTCCAGTCCTGATCCCCTTGCTCTAAATGCCACAGTAAATACTGAGCTAAATAAAGTCCATCTTTGGCTAACTGCCAACAAACTCACCCTTAACATTGACAAAACTTTCTATATTCTGTTTGGCAATAAATCCTCTAATCAAATAAATCTCAAAATAAACACTACCCAAATTTGTAACAAATTAGATGGCAAATTCCTTGGCATTCTCATTGACCACAAGCTGAATTTCCAGGGACACATTCTAAACATATCAAAAAAAGTTTCAAAAACTGTGGGCATTCTTTCTAAGATCAGATATTATGTACCACGCCCTGCCCTGGTGACTCTCTATTACTCCCTTATCTATCCATATCTCAACTATGGTATTTGTGCTTGGGGCTCTACTACCCAAAATCACTTACGTCCTTTAATTACTCAACACAAAGCTGCTATTAGGACAATTTCCAATTCTGGCCCCAGACATCACTCGGTACCCCTACTCAAATCTCTGAATATGTTAGACATTAAGTCACTGCACATTCTCTCATGTGTATTATACATATATAAAACGCTAAACTATAATGCCAATCCTGATCTCAAAAGCTTCATAGAAGGTTGTAACAGAACCCATGAGCACCACACCAGAAATAAATACAGTTTTGATATTCCTAGAGTACGACTTAATCAAACTAGAAATGCTCTACAAATCAAGGGGCCCAGAATGTAGAATGACCTTCCCAACCATGTTAAAGACTGTACCTCTCTCAACCAGTTTAAGTTAAAAACGTAGCTATACCTAATAAATTCCCTGTAACCTACCTTTCCCTTCTATTGTCAACCAATGTCTGTTTTTCTTTAAAGAGCGCTGTTTGTCGACATAATTGTATTTGTGCTGCTTTTTCATCTATGTTTTCATTTCTTGTTTTCATTCTACTCATTATGCTCAATTAGTATTAAGCTTGTCATTTAAGTTTATCATGCCCGAAACGCTTTGCGTAATAGTGGCTTTAGGCATTGTATGTACTAGCTCTACCTATAAGTCAACCAATCTTTGTAAAAATTTATTGTATGTATGTACCTTACCTAAATAAACATTTTCATTTTTCATTTTTCATTTTTATAACACTTACTGTCCTATGCTAACGAAACAAGTCACAACTAAAAGGCTAAACAATCCTTGGCTTACAAAGGGGATACTTAAATCCATTAATTTGCATAGTGTGTTTACACAGATTAAGTTTGACCCTGGGGATATCAGAGATATTTATTTCTGGTGTGGTGATAATGGGTCCTATTACATCTGTCCAGGGAGTTTCAGAGCATGGTTTGCATTTAAGAACAGGGTTTTGTAAATGTAGTTGACACAAGAGAATGTGTGGAGGGGGTTATTATTTAGCAAGTAAGTAATTATCAAAAGAAGGCACCAAACCGGGAAGGCTATGTAGCACCATCAAATGTGCCCAATAATCAGAGGGCGCTAAATATCACCAAGGATGTCAATACGAGAACGAAAACGCATAAGGCGAACGATATCAAAAGTATCCAAGTCACCAAGAATTCTATTGAGGGACAGGTGACTGCAAGGGGCGATCGGAAAGCAAGACACACACTCGTCCTGGAAGTCAGGACATTCAAGAAGGACATGCACGACCGTAAGAGGGACAATGCAATTAGGACAATAAGGAGCAGGGCGGCGCTCCATCAAGTGACCATGGGTTAAGCGAGTATGGCCAATACGCAACCTCGCCAGAGCCGTTTCCCATTGCCGATTACGGTGGTAGGAGGACGGCCACGAGGAAACACAACATTTAAGAGTACGTAATTTGTTACCAGTAACAGACGATCAAGAAGCCTGCCAACGGGTAAGGATGGAGGAATGGATAACCGGGTAAAAGTCGGAATATGAAATACCTTTATGAGAGATGGGACAAGAGCGGACAGCTTCCTTGGCGGCAGCATCCGCACGCTCATTTAAAGACACACCAATATGGCTGGAAACCCAACAAAACTCAACCGACTTAAATTTACTGTGAACAAGAAACAGCCAATACTGGATCTCGACAACTACTGGATGAACTGGATCAAAGGACCCGAGAGCCATGAGTGCACAACGAGAGTCAACAACAACTACAAAGGAAGACTGTGTTATGATCTCAGCCTACAGGAGAAACGAGTCTCCCTCCTTAAGAGTTATTCATCAAGCCTGACCTGATTAGAAGGTCTAGCAAATATTGAGGTGATAACGCATATGTAAAATAGTTGCTTGGATATGTATAACAGTTTAAGATTATGGGCAATGAAGAAGAAAACAGATAAATGACTGGCTAGGAGATGTGGACATTTTGCTGGAAGCGTGAGGCTCGCTTCCGGAGGACCTTGACCTCACTTGAGTGCCAGACATCGCAGGGGGAAGCCGCGCTCCGTTTGAGCTCCCGTCAGAAGGGAACCCCTAGTGATATATCTCTAAAAGAAGAGAAGTGTGCAGACGTGCCAGCTGTGGAATTGAGCTGAGAACGTTGTGGTCTCAAGTCCTGGTCGAAGAAGAGAGTATCAAGCCGGCCAGGGACATTATTGTGGGCCGTGGAAGCGCCGTGACCAGGCGCCGTCAGAGGAAGAAGCGCCCTCGACCAGTTTAATCTGTGGTAAGCACGATATACGCCAGTTCATAGTGATTGCTAGTAGTTGGTCGTGTGCCCAGCGACAGTAGCGATGTTTATTTACAAGTTAGACATGTTTTAATAAGGCAGAAGGCCTGAAATAGGAGAGTGAAGAGGGAGGAGCACGGAGCGACGTCCATCCACTCTGAGCGCTGGCGGGCGACTGAGGGAGCCCGGCTCCTGACGGAGGAAGACCCTCCCAGTGAGTGAGGACCGCCGCCAGGCGAGGTGGAGTATGGACCCGCCCAAAACGGGGGAATCCACTCTCACTGTATGTAGAGAACAGATAGAGGTTTGAGGCAAACATATTGTGTGAATATTTTTTGTTTATGTGTTAAAGGGGAACATTTTATTGGAGTGTCGATGGGTTGCAGGTTTGTTCTTTGGGGAAGAAGTTGCTGAGAACTTCGAAGCCAGCAGATGAAGTAGCTGATGAGACTCCAAGATAGTGGAGGCGAGGACCTCGAGCTGTGAGAAGCAGTGAAGAGGAGTGTCACGTGTTTCTGTAGAGGTGGTGAAGCACCATAGTTGCTCGAGGAAACTTCATGGTGTAGCAGCCAAGAGAGCTGTGGAGGAACCTAGCAGAAGGGTGAAGCACCGTAGTTACTCAAGGAAACTTCATGATAGCAGCCTGGAGGAGCTGCAGAGGATCCTGGTAGTGAAGCCCGGAAGAACCTAAGGATATTAGGGTAGTGAACTTCCAGAGGTGTAAGGGGAAGTTCTGGTGGATTACTTGTAGGGAGTTGATAGTGTTTGGTTGTCAGTGGCGTGCAAGACGCAGTGAGAGGTGAGTGATTGTTGGTATTCTGATGTCAAGGAGTGTTTTTACACTGAAGTTTAGAGTTACAGTCGTAGGCTGGATTACCTACAGACGTATGCGTTCTAGGACTGATAGAGTGATCGATTGATCATTGTTGTGTATCAATGAACATTTATACTGATATGTTATTGCATTCAAATGCTGATTTTCTTTGTACACATTTATAGATACATATATATATTCTCTTGCTGATGGTGCAACAGTGTATGTAGACTCGATCAACTTGAGGAGGTTGATAGTATCAGGTGGTGAACCAGGAGATAGGATACCACTTGATAAGCTGATGGTAGAGTTCTGGTTGTGTTGGAGAGCAACCTGATTGTGATATTATAGAGTATAGGATTCATTATTATTATATGTGTGTATGTATCGTGTATGTGCTTTGTCCAGTAAATGTATCCCAATTTGCTGGTGTTTGCCCTTGTCCTAGTGAGGCTTCCCAGGAGGTAGTAAAGAAGGAGAGAGAGAGAGAGAAAGAACCAAGAACCACTGCTGTGGACAGGGTAGGAGCTAATACTAATAAGCCAAAAGGGGATCGAGGAGATCATATTACCTGAGGAGAGAGTGGGGAGTCACTGCGGCTCGAGTGGGTGTGTGCACGTGACAACGGGGCTAAGTGTTGGAGCCGCATCCCCTAAACGTGTGACGTTGAGCCCCTCTCCAAGAGCCAGAAGCGCCAAGGGTGATCTCCTAGTATAAGCACTCTACCGAGTTGTGGGTTGGGTTGTCTGCAAAGGAGGAACCACGACGACAACAACAACCAACCCACAGTACTATAATAACTGACAATGAGAAAGCAGGAGACGAAGAGCATAGAGAATAGCATAAAGCTCCGCTGTGAAGATGCTAGTCTCCGGAGGTAAGCGACACATATAAGTGCGATCAGGAAAAACAACAGAGTAGCCAACACCGTCTGCAGACCTAGACCCATCGGTGAAGACAGAAACGGAGCGGGAGTGAGAAGAAAAGTGCTCAAGGAAATGGCCACTGCCTTTAGGACGAAAGGCGGTGGAGTTTCTGATGGGGAAGGAAGAGACAATTGTGCACCGCGTTCTGCAAGGCGCGGTGCGGACAGTCTGGGTGGCATAAATAACGCAGGAAGTGAGGTCTCGCTCTCACTCCATTTCCCGACACGGTTCGCGACTCACGAAGCGGCTCCACGCTCAGCGCCGCGCCTCATCAACACGTGGGCCAGTACTCTATACTGCATCTCCAGTCTGCTTTACCGTGTACACGAGATTTCTCAAGCAAATGGACCCTTCCCCACTACTATGGTCCCAGATCTGACGTTCTCTGATCCTTTGGGGCCTTCGACATCCCAGGCTGGTACGGCAGGGGCCCCCTGCTCTACTCAGCAAACCTTAAGGTAAGAGAGTTTCCTGTTCAAGTTAGTCAGGACTATCCCCAGTGCTGGCGTGTGATTGCGCCGTCCCTCGCGGTCCGTTCGTGCCGCCTTAGCTAGTTCCCTAGGGCCTTCCGCCTGTTTGCCTGCCTGGGGTTGCAGGTGCGCCTCCAGGTCGGGACTAGTGTGCTGGTTATCTGCGGTGACTCCACGTGGCCAGTTTTTGGTGGTCCTGTGCCCCTGGGGCCCAGCCCTAATGCATGCTCGGTGGAACATTCGTCCCAAGTGTGCCCTCCCAGGCGTTTATCTGGAGCCCGGTTTGCTGTGCCCCTAGGCTTGCCCCTAGGGGCCATGTTTCGCCCGCGCCTGGACGTGCGTGCACAGCCAGGCTCCCTACTATGGTCTGGCATCGCCCTCTGTGGCGACGCCACGTGGCTGGTTTCTGTGGACCTGAGCCCTGGGGACCAAGCCCGGTAGGCGGCGCCCACGTGGCTTGGAGCTCGGTGGAGCACTCGCCCCAGGGATGCCCTTCGTTTCCTCCACCCCCCTCCCAGGCGTCTTCCCTGGACCCCGGTATGTTGCGTCTCCTAGGCTTGTCCCTAGGGGCCAGGGTTCGTGACGCGCTCGGTCGTGCGTGTTCGGCCAGGCTCCCTGCGAGCGTCCTGGCGTCACCCTTGGTGGCGACGCCTCCTGGCCGGGTTATTTAGTTGTCTTTGTCTCTAGGGACCCATGCCAAGGTCGGCATCACCCACGTGGCATGGCACTCCGTGGAGCGCTTGCCTTGGGTTGTGTTCCGCTTCCTTCCTGTCCCTCTCCCTCTCGCCCACGGGCAGGAGACGCCTTTGTGGCGGCGGTGCCCCGGTGGGTAGGCCCAAAGCTTTCTTGCTAAAGGCTGCCTTTGCGTCAGCTGGTGTCGCCCGGCATGTTCTTCCACAGACGTTTGTCTGGCTGGTGTAGCCCAGCCTGTTCGTACCTAGACGTTTGCCTGGCTGATGAAGCCCAGCCTGTTCGTACCTAGACGTTTGCCTGGCTGATGTAGCCCAGCCTGTTCGTCCCAGTTGTTTGTCTGGCTGGTGTAGCCCAGCTTGTTCGTCCTAGACGTTTGTCTGGCTGGTGGCGCTCAGCTTGTTCGTCCCAGACGTTTGTCTGGCTGGTGTAGCCCAGCTTGTTCGTCCCAGACGTTTGTCTGGCTGGTGGCGCCCAGCTTGTTCGTCCCAGACGTTTGTCTGGCTGGTGTAGCCCAGCTTGTTCGTCCCAGACGTTCGTCTGGCTGGTGTAGCCCAGCTTGTTCGTCCCAGACGTTCGTCTGGCTGGTGTAGCCCAGCTTGTTCGTCCCAGACGTTTGTCTGGCTGGTGTAGCCCAGCGTGTTCATCCCAGACGTTTGTCTGGCTGGTGTAGCCCAGCTTGTTCGTCCCAGACGTTTGTCTGGCTGGTGTAGCCCAGCTTGTTCGTCCCAGATGTTTGTCTGGCTGGTGTAGCCCAGCGTGTTCGTCCCAGACGTTTGTCTGGCTGGTGTAGCCCAGCCTGTTCGTCACAGACGTTTGTCTGGCTGGTGTAACCCAGCTTGATCGTCACAGACGTTTGTCTGGCTGGTGTAGCCTAGCTTGTTCGTCCCAGACGTTTGTCTGGCTGGTGTAACCCAGCCTGTTTGTCACAGACGTTTGTCTGGCGGGTGTATCCCGGCTCGTTCGTCTCCAGATGTTTGCTTGCCTAGTGTCGCACGTTATGACCGCCCCAGCCGTTTGGTCCGACGGCGTAGCCCGGCCTGTTTGTACCCAGACGTTTCGCCCGTCCGGTGTAGCCGCCTGCTGTTCCCGCACGTACACGTCCCCTCCCGTTCTCACTGTTCTGTTCTACTCCTACAGGGTAGGCGCATGCCGTAGAGCTGTCTGTCGGCTTGGGTGGGCTACGCTATGTTATATATCATTTATTTAAGTTTTTCTAAATTAATTTATTACATTGTTCAGCTTTCAGTTATGCCTTGTATTTACTTACTAATCCTGTTGCAGCGTTAAAGCAGTGTCCATTGCTGTGGGATACGCAATTAATTTTGTTTTCACTTTTGAGACTATTATTGTTTTAATTAACCAATCTATCCTATGAACATTACAGTTTTAATCTATCCAAACTATACCATGCATATATTACTGTTTAACCTAACCATCCTATACCGTGTAGAGTCCTGCTTTAATCTACCCAAATTATCCATGATTATCACTGTTTACTCCTTTATTTGTTCAGCTTAATACAAGTATATTATAATACGGTCTTAATCTATTTACTTGTTCAGTTTCAGTTTGTCTTGTATTTACTCCGCTATTTATTCTCTGTTTTCTAGCACTGCTTAAGCCTCATGCCTTTCTTGCTGTTTTTTGGCCTCGCTATGTTATTTATATTATTTATTTAAGTTTTCTAAAATTAATTTGTTACATAGTCCAGCTTCAGTTATGCCCGGTATTTACTTAATAATACTGTTGCAGTGTTAAAACAGTGTCCATTTCTAGTGGGATACTCAAATAATTTTGCTTTTCACTTTTGAGATTAATATTGTTTGAATTCTTCCAAACTATACCACGAATAATACTGTCTTAATATAACCAAACTATACCATGAATAATACTGTTCAATCTATCCATGAATATTACTCTCTTAATCTATTTAACTGCTCAGCTTTTATTACATTGGCTTTTATTACGATAGTATTAGCTATCTGTCCGGTATTCTCACTCACTATGGTCACTTAACTTTACCTTTGCTTTTGTCTACTTGTGTATGTGACGGTTGCTGGTGCGGCAGCTGGGTCTCCCCGCCTGCTTTTTTCCCGTTAGTCCTACCGATGCTTACTTTTTCATTTTCCGCAGTGGCGAGAAGCCGGATCACGCAGCAACTGCAACACGGAAGAGGGCTCGGGCGGCGTCGTGCGAGGACAACAGCGCAGTGGTGTGAGGACGCAGCCGGCCTGGGCCAGGACGAAACCCGCCCGTTTCGCCTCCCCCTCCTCGGGGGCCTCCTCGGGCGGCTCTGATATGAACGGCGACCACACTTCCCAGAGGCCCCCTGCCGGCAAAGCGGCGGGTGGCACAGCGTCGCAGCCTCCACCTCTTTCGGCCGACGATTGGACGACGCTGCAGGCGCCCATCGCGCAGGCTCGGGGGCCCTCTCATGTCACAAGCCTTCTGGGCATGGGGACCACGAGGCCGACCCTGCCGCGGTTGCCACAGCCGCCCTGCCCCCTTCACCGACCGTCGCCCACGGGCCAGGTCCAGGGGGCATAAGTCGAGGCGACGTGCGAGTTCCTCCAGTCTGTCCTCCTTCCTTCCCAGTTCGGTAGCGTAGTTGCTCTGCCACCTTGAGGTTTTCCCTCGGGCACTCGCCCTTTTTGGGGGGGGGGGTCCGGCCTTCTGGCCTGCGGGGTGGGGGTGCAGCGCCCATCCCCAAATGTTCCGCTGTCCGCAGCTACTACTTTGACTTTACAGCCATTCTACTAGTAAGCCCTCCCTTAAGTCAAGAAATTCTTTCTCCTTATTCCTTGGCGGCTCGGCCTCTGGCCTGGGGTTATTTTCTTCTCCAAATTCATATCAGGCTTTCCATGCAGTCTCTATGTAATTTTCTGCCGCCGGATTATTTTCCAGCTAGGGTTTCCATTATGTTCAGAGATTCAGATTCAGATGTTTATTCAGGTAAGGTATATACATACAAGTGATGTTACATTAATGGATTGATATATAGATAGAGCTAGTACATACAATGCCTAAAGCCACTATTACGCAATGCGTTTCGGGCAAGAAAAACATTAATATCTAGAACTTAATACTAATTGAGCATAAAGAATAAAAAGTGTTGAGAACAAATACAAATAAAGATAAAAAAAGGGGGAACATGACTGAAAAAGCAGCACAAATACAATAGGTTGACAAACAGTGTTGATTAAAAAAAAAGAAAATAACAGACATGGGTTGACAATAGAGGAGTGAGGTAGATTACAGGGAATTTATTAGGTAGTGTTTAGTTTTTATCTTAAACTGGTTGAGAGAGGTACAGTCTTTAACATGGTTGGGAAGGTCATTCCACATTCTGGGCCCCTTGATTTGCAGAGCATTTCTAGTTTGATTAAGACGTACTCTAGGAATATCAAAACTGTATTTATTTCTGGTGTGGTGCTCATGGGTTCTGTTACAACCTTCTATGAAGCTTTTAAGATCAGGATTGGCATTATAGTTTAGCGTTTTATATATGTATAATACACATGAGAGAATGTGCAGTGACTTAATATCTAACATATTCAGAGATTTGAGTAGGGGTACCGAGTGATGTCTGGGGCCAGAGTTGGATATTGTTCTAATAGCAGCTTTGTGTTGGGTAATTAGAGGACGTAAGTGATTTTGGGTAGTAGAGCCCCAAGCACAAATACCATAGTTGAGATAAGGATAGATAAGGGAGTAATAGAGAGTCACCAGGGCAGGGCGTGGTACATAATATCTGATCTTAGAAAGAATGCCCACAGTTTTTGAAACTTTTTTTGATATATTTAGAATGTGTCCCTGGAAATTCAGCTTGTGGTCAATGTGAATGCCAAGAAATTTGCCATCTAATTTGTTACAAATTTGGGTATTGTTTATTTTGAGATTTATATGACTAGAGGATTTATTGCCAAACAGAATATAGAAAGTTTTGTCAATGTTAAGGGTGAGTTTGTTGGCAGTTAGCCAAAGATGGACTTTATTTAGCTCAGTATTTACTGTGGCATTTAGAGCAAGAGGGTCAGGACTGGAGTAAATGAAGGTTGTGTCGTCAGCAAATAGAATTGGTTTGAGGTGTTGGGAGGCATTTGGAAGGTCATTAATGTAGATGAGAAAGAGGAGAGGGCCAAGTATGCTGCCCTGGGGAACACCAATGTTGATGGGTAGGGTGGGAGAAATTGTATTATTCACAGAAACATATTGGAGCCTGTCAGTAAGGTAGGACTCGAGGTATTGTAGGGAGTGTCCTCTGACTCCATAATGATGTAATTTAAGAAGAAGGTTATGGTGGTTGACAGTATCAAAAGCTTTACGCAGGTCCACAAATAACCCAACAGGGAACTCCTTTTTATCAAGAGCTGTATGAATCGAGTTAAGCATACTAATAAGTGCATCGTTAGTGCTTTTTTTGGGTCTGAAGCCATATTGGCAAGGGCTAAGTATATTGAGTTTGGCTAGATATGAGTAAAGCTGCTTATATATAAGTTTTTCAAAAATTTTTGACAAGTTTGGCAGGATTGATATAGGTCTGTAGTTGTTAACATCTGTGGGGTCACCACATTTGTGGACAGGCGTTACTCTCGCTTTTTTTAGAATATCTGGAAAGGTTTGGAGTTCAAGTGACTTATTGAAGAGCAAAGCAATAGCAGGGGCTAAAGATCTGGAGGCTTTTTTGTAAATTAAAGTTGGTATCTCCTCAAGGGCACCAGACTTGGTTTTAAGGGAAAGGATTATCTCATTGACGTCAGTGGAGTTAATAGGCTTTAG
Source organism: Procambarus clarkii (assembly GCF_040958095.1). Taxonomy (NCBI): domain Eukaryota; kingdom Metazoa; phylum Arthropoda; class Malacostraca; order Decapoda; family Cambaridae; genus Procambarus; species Procambarus clarkii. The sequence continues at coordinate 15,344,063 of NC_091167.1, forward strand.
GTACAGAGACTGTGGATAGTTACCTGTAAGATAGTCCTTAATGTCAGTACTGGAAGATGGAATATCATTTGCAAGGGATGAACCAATGGAAGAGAAGAACCTATTGAACTCAATAGCAGAATCAGAGGCTGAAAGCTGACCATCGTTATTAGACAGGAGAGTCGGTTTGTTATTTAAAGATTTCTTTGATCCCAATATTTGTGAAATTGTGCTCCAAGTTTGTTTAATGTTGCTCTTTATTTGAGTAAATTTATCTTCGTAGTATTTAGTTTTGGCTCGTCTAATTATCTTAGATAGCAATAATGAGTAATTCTTTGAGAATTCTTTGGAGACAATTCCTAACCTATACTTCTTCTCAAGGTCGTGTTTTTTGTTAATGGATTTCAGTATTCCCTTTGTAAGCCAAGGATTGTTAAGCCTTTTGCTTGTGACTTGTTTTGTAAGCCTAGGACAGTGGGTGTTATAAAGGCTAAGGGTTGTTTGTAGAAAAGATTGCACTGCTAGGTTGATGTCCCCTATGTTACCTAACTCGGACTCCCAGTTGACATTATCAGCAGCAGTTATAAAATTGTTTATAGCAGTTTCATTGTGCAGCCTAAAGCTTAACTCCCTTGTTTCTAGAGGTGGTGTGCTAATGTTAGTTAAGAGAAATGTGGGGTAGTGGTCTGTAGTGCTATCGGTGATTATACCTGAAGTAAGCGGAGAGGTTATGTTGGTCCAGATGTGATCTAGAGTCGTGGCAGTGCTATCAGTGATTCTAGTAGGTCTAGTGATTAAGGGTATGAGGAAGCAGGAATTCATACAGTTGAGGAAGCTAACAGCAGTAGGGTGTTCAGGCTCGCAGAGGTCAATATTAAAGTCCCCTGCGATAATTAGGTGGTTTTTGTTCAGTCTGTTATCAAGTATTAGATTTCTAAGGTTTGAGTTGAATTCAGACACATCAGTGTTGGGAATTCTATAGACTGCACCCACAGACAGGACAGACTCGGCACCCTTGACTCTGAAGCTGGCGAAGATATACTCCCCATAGCAGTCTCTAGTTCTAATTTCTTTTAAGCATGTTAGTTCTTGGTGGTAGTAAAGAGCAGTGCCACCACCTCTCTGAAGTTGACGACAGTTGTGGATTGCTGAGTAGTTAGGCATGTTAAAGAGTTGAGTAGTATCCTCTTTCAACCATGTTTCAGTAAGTATAATAAAAGAGAATTTGTTGCCAATAGTTTCAATCAAGGCACTAACATCATCGAAGTGTTTACCTAGGGATCTAACGTTCAAATTGATTACAGAGATATTGTGATTATGAGTTAATACATTGTTTACATCATGTGCTGCAAAATATCTGCAATTTAGATCATTAAAGTGATTATTGTCATAGAGAGTGGATAAGAGGTTAAGTTCTGGGTCTATACTTGTCTGCATAAAAAAAGCTGATTGTAGAATCAGAAATAAGTAGAAATAAGCTATAAAATAGGGAAAAATATATACACAATACTGTACAAAACAAACACAAAAGGGGCTTACAGGGGTACAATGGAGTAAGGGAGTATGGCTAGGCTAGGCAACCTAGGCAATTAATGAGATTAAAGAAAAAACATGTAAACATGGACTATACAAAACACAAGATATAGAAATACAAAACAAAAAATATAAGCAAGACTAAGCAATACAAAAAAAAAAAACAAAAAAAAAACAAATTGAGCAAAAATGAAAAAAAAAAGAAAAAATGAGGTAGATTGCTTACGAGTACTCGCAGGTACACTGTAAGTAACAATTTGCAATTTGAGATGCAGGCAAAGCCAGGGGTACAATGGAGTAAGGGATGTTATGGTGTCCTGACTGTTATACTTAGAGTTAGATTTGTTACATTTGCCTCACTGCTAATTCTAGACAATAGGCCATTAGGTTTCTGCAGAGTTTGTTACTAGGCTACAAGATTACTTTTATTTTACTACGGGTGTACAATTTAAGTTGTTTCGTGTACTTTGAGTTAGCCACGGCTATGTTATACATTTGTTAAGACCTACTTAGAAGCCTGGTTTACTTCTGCAGAATTATTTATCCTGTACTAATAAATTTACACCCCCATACTGTTGGTGTCTTCCTTCCCTTGATCAGAAAAAGGCGTTTTAGAACCGTAGGAGGGGTAAAAGCTTTAGTGATGCGGGTTAAGAAAGTACAAAACTGCGGAAAAGGGACTCTCTATGGGGGCAAAGAAGGAACAACAAGAGCAGAAACATTAGAAATACGAACGGAAAGAGAATCCTGTAAGCGAGCTAACCGGACAGAAAAAGGGAGGTGGTGAAGAGGAACAGGAACTGCAGGAGGGGTAAAAGTTAAAGCACGACAGAGGCGAGAGGAAGGATGTTGTAAGGACCGCGCAAGATAGCGAAGACAGTAGCGATCACGGTGGTCCTGGAGAGACAAGAAGCCAGTGTCAACATACAAGCTAAGGACGGGAGTCGAACGAAAGGCACCAGAACTGAGGCGCAACCCAGTATGGTGCAAAGCATCAAGACGGCGAAGAGTAGAAGGAGAAGCAGACGAGTAAGCAGGGCAACCATAATCGAGCTTAGACAGGACGAGAGAGGAATGTAAAGCAAGGAGAGTGCGCCTATCAGCTCCCCAAGAAGTATGGGACAATACCCGAAGGAGGGTAAGGGCCTTAGAGCACTCAACACGGAGGTAAGAGATATGGGAAGACCAAGACAAACGAGTGTCAAGGAATAACCCCAAAAGCTTCGCAGAATCTTTGTACTCAAGGGGATGACCATAAAGGGACAAAGAGGGACGAAGAACAACCAGTTTCCGAGTAAAAATCATGGCACAAGTCTTAATAGTAGAGAACTTGAAGCCATGATCGGTGGCCCAAGACGACACGGCATCAATCGCAAGTTGAAGCCGGCATTGAAGGAGAGGCGAATCATCACAAAGCAAAGGGTAAGATCATCGACATAGATATTATTTAGCAAGTTAAGGGTTTTAAACAAGGGAGCTGAGTGTTGTCTGAAAGCAGAGTTTGATATTATTCTGATAGCAGATTTTTGCTGGGTGATGATGGGCTTAAGGTGGTTTGCAGTGGTAGACCCCCATGCACAGATACCATAATTAAGATAGGGATAGATAGGTGCATAATATAGTGAGAGGAGAGCAGAGTTAGGAACATAATATCTTATTTTGGAGAGTATACCAACTGTTTTAGAGACTTTCTTAGTTATGTGTTGAATGTGGGTGCTGAAGTTGAGTCTCTTGTCTAGGAATAGGCCAAAAAACTTTCCATCATTTTTATTACTGATGTTAATGTTGTCTATCTGTAGCTGAATTGCATTCGATGATTTGCTTCCAAATAAGATGCAGTAGGTCTTTTCTATGTTTAGTGTTTGTTAGTTGACATCCATAAGTGGACTTTTTTTAATTCATTATTCACAACATTATTTAATGTATGTGGGTTGGGGTCTGAATAGATGAGGGTAGTATCATCAGCAAACAATATAGGTTTAAGAATATTAAGAGACATTAGGCAGATCATTGATATATATAAGAAATAGAAGAGGTCCTAAGATGCTGCCCTGAGGCACTCCAACGGTTATTGGTAGAGTGGAAGAGGTTGTATCATTGATGGTTACACATCGGTGTCTGTCACTAAGATTGGATCAGATGTAGTCAAGGGCAAGGCCTCGGATTCCATAATGCTGGAGTTTAAGTAAGAGGTAGTTGTGATTAACAGTATCAAAGGCTTTTCTTAGGTCAATGAAGAGTCCAATCGGAAACTCATTTTTGTCAAGGGCTGATTACGTCAAAGATACTAATGATTGCATCATTGGTGCTCTTTTGGGACCGGAAGCCAAACTGGCAGGGGCTGAGTATGTCGAATTTTACGAGGTAGGAATAGAGCTGTTTATAAATAATTTTTTCAAATATTTTTGATAGAATGGGAAGAGTTGATATTGGTCTATAATTGTTTGTCTGCCGGATTGCCTCCTTTTTGGGCTGGCGTTACTTTTGCTTTTTTAAGGATATCAGGGAAGGTGTGACACTATAGATTTATTGAACAGTAGAGCTATGGGTGGCGCAAGGGCATGGGAGGCGCTCTTGTATACAATGGATAGAATTTCTCTGGTGTCCCCTGGCTTGGTTTTTAGAGAGTGTATGATGGACACATCTGCCGGGCTGACTGGTGAAATGAGAAGGGTTTGGACAGCTGCCTGAGAGATATGTGTTAATGTGTCAGAGTCTGTGGGATTTTACTGGCAAGATTAACACCAACCGATGAAAAGAAGCTATTAAATTAATTTGCCATTTCTAAATCAGTTGACGGTGTATCCCCCTCCTTATAGAGTTTTATTTGGTTATGTGAGTGTTGTTTAGTTCCTAGGATACTAGAGATGGTTTTCCATGTGCTTTTCATGTTGCCTTTCGCTTTATTGAATCTATTCACATAATATGAAAGTTTTGCCTTTTTTATGATACTGGTAAGCATTGATGAGTACCTTTTAGCTACCTCCTTTGAAACTAAGCCAATCCTAAGTTTTTTTTCATATTCATGTTTCTTGTTGATTGAGTTGAGAAGAAGTTGAGATGTTATAAGAGAGATAAGTTGTTTTCTTATAAGAGAATAGAATATAGAATAATAGAGAATAGAATATTCTTATAAGAGAATAAGTTGAGTTGTAACTAAGTAACTGTAACGTATCCACCCCTGCCCACTGGATGGGAGGCTGTGTGCAGGACAAACATATCAATTGTGACACTAGCTCTCCAAATATGTCAATTGCTTAATTTAGAACCTGTACTTGTGGTCGATCTCGAACCCATTGTTGATGTGACGACTTATACTGAATTTTTTAACTAGCTCATCAAGATTGTAACTTGCTTAGCTAAATGAATTGTGGGGTTCAGTCCCTGAGCCCATTATGTGCCTCTGTAACCCTTTCTACTACCACCCACAAGGGTATGGGGTGCATAATAAATGAACTAAACTAAACTAGGGACATCCCTTAAGGACTTCCGCCCAATTGCCCTCATGAGTTGTGTCTGCAAACTCTTTGAAAGCATGGTCAATGTCCGTCTGATGTGGTTCTTGGAACACTATCGCCACCTCTCCTCTTCTCAATTTGGCTTTCGCAAGTGCCCGGCACAACTGATGTCTTTGTGAACTTGGAAGTCTATATTCGTACTGCTTTTGCTGCGAAGACCTCCGTTGTTGCTGTCCTTTTCGACCTGGAAAAGGCTTATGACACCACCTGGAGATACCATATTCTGTTTAAACTCTTGTTCTTTTGGCCTTGGTGGTAATCTCCCTCTCTTCCTACAAAGCTTCCTCTTTCGTTGTTCCTTTAGAGTGAGGCTTCGTACCACTCTCTCTGCCTCTTTTCGGCAATACGAGGGTGTACCCCAAGGTAGTGTTCTGAGCACTACTCTTTTTCCTGGTTGCTCTGAATGGTCTTCTTTTTCCCCTTCCTTCTGGTATCTTCTCTGCTCTCTATGTCGACGATCTTACCTTCTGCTATCGAGGCGATGATTCACCTTTACTTCAACGGCGACTTCAACTTGCGATTGGTGCCTTATCGCCTTGGGCGATAAGGCACCAATCATGGTTTCAAGGCTTCATGGCCTTGAAGTTCTTGATCATGGCTTCAAGTTCTCAACAACAACTAAAACTTGTGCTATGACTTACTGGGAAGCAGGCCGTTCTCCGTTCCCCTCTGTCGCTATATGGCCATCCCCTTTCGTACAGAGATTCTTCTAAGCTTTTGGGGCTCATCTTTAACATTGTCTTGACTTGGTTGCCCCATATTTCCTACCTCCAAGTTGAATGCTCTAAGTAATTATCAAAAGGAGGCATCAAACCGGGAAGGCTATGTAGCACCATGAAATGTGCGGAATAATGAGAGGACGCTAAATATCACCAAGGATGCCAATACGAGAACAGAAACGCATAAGGCGAACGATATTAAAAGTATCCGAATCACCAAGAATTCTATTGAGGGACAAGCGACCGCCAGGGACGGTCGGAAAACAAGACACGCTCGTCCTGGAAGTCAGGACATTCAACAAGGGGGCCAGGTGAAGGGGGCCAGGTTCTGGCTTGTGGTTTCCGGTAGGAAGAACTCCATTGACTCATGCCCCAGACTAATACATCGCATATTAGTCCAATAGCGCCAAGGAGCCATGGGGGCTCCCCACAGAAATAAAGTTGTACAATTCCCCTGGGCTGGATGAAGTGTTTGCAAGTTTACTTTAGGAATATAAAAAAGGTTGGTGAGCCCTTGTTTTGCATATTTAATAAGTCACTAAATTCAAGCAAAGTACCAAAGTCAGGAAGGGTTGACTTTTTGCTGAATTTTATAGAGATCACCTGCATTGACCTAGTGTCAACTAGCTTAATGTCTATTGTTGGAAAATTGTAAGGATCACTAATTACAAAAACCATTCAATCATTATTTGAATAATTTAGATTCACAACATGGTTTTACTAAGGGCAGCTTGTGTTTAACAAATTTACTTTCGTTCTATTCCAGCGTATTGTGATGTTCTATTGTTTTAATAACTATATCTTGATTTAACAATGCTTTTAACTACTACACAAAAGTTATCAATAAGTTAGAGGCCCATGATATTGAGGGGGTTTGTTGTTTTATTAGTCCTTGATTACTTCAACAAAAGCAGTTAGTATAAATGAAGTTACGTTTGGATGGGAGACTGATGTTGTGATGTACCCCAAGACAATGGCTTGGGATCTCTGTTGTTTACCACATATATAAACTATTCACACACATGACTGAAAAGCAACACTTGCAAATACAAAAATAGGGTGGGATATAAATTCAGAAGATGCAAAATTACCAAAAAACATTCTTCATGGGTATTTAAAATAAATGGAAAATTGGCAGATCCAGTTTAATGCTGAAAATGTAGGGGTCTGAGTTTGGGTAACAATAACAGTAGTTTTCAGATATCAGCTGGAATGTGAGAAAGATCTAAGAAACATGATTAGTACGGATCCTATGCCAATAATTAATACACAACTGAATGAATTGATGTAAATAGCATACCGGGATTTATTATTATAAGCATTAGCAACATCTAATATTCGTCTTTAGCTTTATTTGCCTTTATTATGCCCCACTTAGTGTATGCTGTTCAGTTTTGATCTCCATGCTACTGAATTGACACACTCTCTTGAATGAGCTCAGAGAAGGATGACAAAATTAATCCCAGGAATTAGAAGCCTTCCTTATGCAGAGAGATTCAAAAGTTTAACTTACATTCTCCAAAGAGACAAAGAGTAAAGGGAGAGGGTGACATGGTTAAAGTATACAAATGGATGAAAGGCTATAAAAACAGAATTGAATGTAATGAAATGCCAGTTTCTGGGTGAGCCCTGGTGGCTCCTTGAAGCAAGCTGACTGATTAAGTGCCACACTACTCGAGTCATCAGTCACAGAGTTCTTGTATGCCTACCAGGAACCAGAGCCAGAACACAGCCCTCGTAGATGCACAGGGAGCAATGGCTAATGAACACTTTACACTTAAAAGTTTATCATCTTGAAATCAAACAGGGACGCACCCAGAATGGTAGGCAAACCAAAACAGATTACTGCCTGGTTGAAAAATGTGACCTTCGCCCTCAAATTATCAAAAGAACTCCCCCATAAAGAAAACAATCAAGTAAAAACTTCATCCAACTAATCCCCCACCTCTCTCCCATTGGGGGGGGGGGGAAGGGAAGGGAAGGGAATTATCAGGAGAGCACTAAGCCATTATGACTATATAGCACTTGGAAGGGGCCAGGATAAGGTTTTGGTATGGGATGGGGGAAGGAATGGTGCCCAACCACCTGGACGGTCAGGGATTGAACGCTCGGGCAAGCAGGACTGCCACCAGCCCAGTTCTTGAATGATAGGAGGCCACCGATAAGAGGGCTGAAGGGTGTCAGGGGGCTTCTAAAGCTCATCCTGAACCGAAAGAGCCAGTACAAACCGAGCAGAAGAAAGGAAAGAAAGAACCAGGTCCAAGCAGGCCCGATGTGAAAGAACACACAAGATAGCTTGCAGAACGGGGCAAAAGTGACATCAACCCCGAATGCAAGCTGAAATGGCTCTGCCAACGCTACATGATAGGAAGCGACAGTATTCGACATAGACGCCAATCAAGAAAAAGCAAAGAAATAAAAGTCAAAACAACTCAGTCAGAAATGGAAGAAAAATGACAGAGAAAATGGCAAAAAGCCCGCCAAGAAATCTAATTCAGTCACTGAGAAGAAGACCACAGGTGGGACATCATCAAACCAGCCACCTAGCCACCATACAAATGGTGATAAATACGTGTCAGAAAGCCCAGACCCATAATATCAACACAAAATAAAGCTTGAAACAATAGATATAAATTGGTTAAGGTTAGATTTCGTTAAGACCTTGAAAAATACTGGTTTTGAAAATGTCAGTTATTTATGTTACAAATTACAGTGTAACTTAACAGACAAGAGATCAATGCATTGTTTCAGGCATAAATCAAACATACTTATACGAATAAATTTGAAGCTGATTCATATGTGCAAATGAGCCTTTTGCTGTTTCCTTTATATATATTTTTTTTGTGACAGGTAAATTTAATGCTTCAAATGGTGAGGGATGTGAAGAAATGTAATGCATCCTCACTGTAATAAACCCTGCTCTAGCGAATTCCCAGATGGTCAGAACAAATTGTATTCAGTACAAATTGTTCAGTGGAACATACGAATGTTTGATTAAGCGAAGATTGTCTGTCCAAGTCATCGCGAAGCCCGAGTATCAGGAGTAGTAGTAGTTGGTGATTGAGGGGCGATGACGATCAAGGGATTGGATGCGCCCAGAGTATTGGGAGGTGGTTGTGTAATCATCATTCATGATCCATCTAATCAATGTGTAAACAATTCTACAGTGCTTAAAAACTTGTATTCAAACTTAAATATAACATGATATTTTACAAATTATAATACACACACCCATACTAATATTAAAAAAATATATATATACAGAACAGCCAAAAGTGATTTTATTATTTAGCCACCACTACACATTTTCAGACACTACTGCTGGTTGGTTGGCTTGGTCTGAGATGTTTGTCAATTATCTGCACTGTAATTTGCCTTGTTTATTAGCAAGATGTCTTACTGGCACATTCATAATGCTGAAGATTGTAATGAATAGCTGGAATATATTTTCATTTGAATGAAATTTGATAACAAACAAGCGATGAGGGACAGTCTCTTGGTATCAGCTGACTGGTATCGTTGTGTGGCGTGCCAGGGTGGATCCTTACCGTCCTCTTCCCTCACATGCTTGCCCAGAAAAACTATCGTTTTGCTTGTATCGTATTTATATAATTTTGATACCAAAAATAATTATACAGGTGTCAGGCAATACTAACTTGAAACTACAGCACACACACAACAATATATAAATGCTTCAGGCACACGTCAATTGAGAGAGATTATTGTCAATTATTGCTTTATCAGCACTATAAATGCTGTTAAAGCATTTAATAGAATAGAAATATTAGTAACTATTATTAAAACTATTATTAGAAATAGTAAATAGAACTATTTACAATATATTTTATTACAGCAATTATAATACTACCGATTGTAATAAAATGTTGGAATACCTTTCCACTGCACTGGAAATTGAGGACAAACCTGTGATACGTACTTCCTCATGGCATGACAAAGCAGCAGCAGTAAGCTGATTGGCAAGACTGGGGAGACAGGGTGGCAGTCCATCCTTCATTCACTCACCAGTTTGTTGTGAAAATTTTATAATTTCCTCTTGTGTGGTATCAAAAACAGTAGTACTGTATATATAATTTGTATACCAAAAGAAACTTGTACAAGTACAGTGTTACTGTCATTCAATAATATATAACTCGAAACTACAGTACTGTATACACAAATGTATAGTGCAAATACCTCCAAGCCATGAGTCAACTGAGAGATATTTTTGTAAATTTTCTGCAAAGACAGAAACAAAATATATATAAATAAAAATGGAAATGTTCATTTGTTCAAAATCGCTAATCTCCGAAAGTTCTTTACCGATTGCTATGAAATTTTCACACATCGTTCCATTCGCATACGAGCAGACTTTTATATACATACTATATCAATATCATGTCTGTGACATGAAAAAACATGTTTTTTTTTTTAAACTGTGTTTTTCATGTGTTTTTAATGTCAGGGAAATCTTCGAAACCTCTTTACCGATTGCTTTGAAATTTTGACACAACGTTGCATTGGAATAGCTGATTGTTTTTATATATCTACTGTACTATATACATGCCTCACCTGTGACAGGAAAAAAACAGGCTTTTTTTTTTTTAAACAGCGCCATCTGTTGGACGTAGGAGGAACACACGCTTTCTCCAAAAGTTCTTCACCGATTGCTCTGAAATTTTGACACAACGTTCCATTCAAATACGTGCGTGTTTTTATATACCTGCTATTTAGATGCCACACCTGTGGCAGCTAAAAACATGTTTTTTTTTTTAAACAGCGCCATCTTTTGCACTAAAAGACCAACACAAGCTATTCAAAATATGTTACGATTCCATTTAAATGTTTCCGATTGCATTGAAAAATTTAATTTTTATAGATTTTGATTTATTTTCATTTTGATTTAATTATCTTGTGTGACATTGCATTGGAATTGAGCAGTGTTGTGGGTACAGTTTATTTGCTTCTTTTTTCATTTTTTTCATTTCATTTTTTAACTGATCTTATTTTTCAGTGCAATTGGTGGTGAAATTGAGCTGTGTCAATTGGTCTGCGATTGAATTGAAAAATATCGTTAGCATTTTTTATTTTTGTTTTCAAAACATGAAAATGTACAACACATTTATTTCACAGCTGCAAATGTACAACAAACAGCTATGAATCCACCGGCTACAACGTTAACTGCTTTCTTCATGTTATGTCAAAATTACCGGTTTGCGAAAACACTGTTGTCTTCGAAAGTGCCTACGTATTACACATGGAATACCAGTAGAAAATCATTTGAACGACGCAAACGAGGAGAGCGAGTCGACAGACAACCTGGGGCCGGATTCAGGAAGGTACTTACGAAGGTTTTTCCTCTTAGCTAAGAGCGTTTTCCGTCTTAGCGCCTTCGTGGCGGCTACGTCCGTATTCAATTAACTACCCTAAGTGGAAAAATCTTCGTAAGTTCATTCCGGGATTTAAGTGTGGTTTCGACCACTCGTAGCTTTACGTAAACTGGATATAAGTCATTTTTTCTCTACTACATAACACTGGGATCGATTTATGATATTGGAACATGACCAAAATATTATAGCTGGTGAATCTATAATAATAATAATATTTATTTAGATAAAGGTACATACATAAAGAGATTTTACAAAGTTTGTTGGCTTTATAGATAGAGCTAGTACATACAATGCCTAAAGCCACTATTACGCAAAGCGTTTCGGGCAGGAAAAAACACTAATGACTAAAGCTTAAAACTAATGGGTAAAAAGAACAAAATGTGTTGAGTACAAATAAAAATAGAGGTAAAAGAGGGGGGAACATTGTTGAAAAAGCAGCACAAATACAATTACAAATTATTACAGAAAATTACATTCAAACAGCATTGATTTGAAAAACAAGAAAAAACAAAAAACATACATGGGTTGACAATAGAGGGGTAAGGTAGGTTACAGGGAATTTATTAGGTATAGCTTCGTTTTTATCTTAAACTGGTTGAGAGAGGTACAGTCTTTAACATGGTTGAGAAGGTCATTCCACATTCTGGGCCCCTTGATTTGTAGTGCATTTCTAGTTTGATTAATCGTACTCTAGGAATATCAAAACTGTATTTATTTCTGGTGTGGTGCTCATGGGTTCTGTTACAACCTTACAACCTAGTGGAGAGGAGTCCTTCGTGTTAGTTATATATGCATTCTCTGCTTGAAACTTGAAGTAAATATGTGTTTGATGATAGTAGAATTACTGTAGTTTTATAATAGCAAGATATTATACCAGTAGTTATTAAGTAAATAAACACTGGTGAACATGAAATATGAGAGAAGGTGATGAGCCCTGCCTGATGGGATCATTTACTATCACCAAATGCTCCTGTTCACCTAGTAGTAAGGGTGTACCTTAGCTATACATACCCATTTCTAATTTATTTAGTTTGGTTTTATTTTGAAATTAAATCTGGGTGAGACATAAAATAAAAATATGCTGCACAAATGATGTTAGGTAAGGAGAAGGGTAAAAATGTCAAAAACTTTATTCATTGAATACTTAAAGCTATAATTATGACTATATAGACTACTAAAAAAGAGAGAGGGAAGTAGGGGTCCAAGACCTCTTCCTGTTATACAATTTGGGTGTGGAACAAGTAATTATCAAAAGAAGGCAGGCACCATGCCGGGAAGGCTATGTAGCAGTAAGGTAGTGAGGCGAGGCAGCTACTTATTTGAGAAATGCTTATTTTATTTACCTTATAAGCTGAGGCAACTTATTTTATTTGAGGAATACTCAGCTGATTCCTCTACATTTAGCATGGAACAAATTTGTGTCCAAGACCTCTTCCTGTTACTCAATTTGGCTGTGTGTAACCAAACTAGAAGTGCTCTACAAATCAAGGGACCCAGAATGTGGAATGACCTCCCGAATCATGTCAAAGGCTGTACCTCTCTCAACCAGTTTAAGAGTTAAGCCAAGTACTGCCTAATTAACTCCATGTAACCTAACTTACCTCCTAAATGTCAACCCATGTCTTGCTATTTTTTAAACAACACTGTTCACCAACATGTGCAATTGCTGATTTATGCTATGTTAACCCCCTTTTTGTATTTTTTATTCCTTCTTTCAACACAATTTATACCTAATCTCGATTGCTATTAAGTTTTAGTCTGTGTTTTTTTCCCCCCACACCTTGCCCGAAATGCTTTGAGTATTAGTGGCTTTAGGTATTGTATGTACTAGCTCTGCCTATAAATCCAACATTATGTTTGTAAATCAACTGTATGTACTTTTCCTGAATAAAATGTATTTATTATTTATTTTTTAATCAGTAAGTATTAAAAGAAGGCACCAAGCTGGGAAGGCTATGTAGCACCATTGTGTGTAACAATAAACCAAATTTTTTTTAACAAATAATGCACCTGTATGGGAAAACAAATCCTGTCAGCTGTAAAAATATTGATGCAGTTATTTAAATGAAAAATATAATGCAAGAAATATTACTGGTTTATTTTTATCCTATCTTTTTGTACTGTACAGTATATCCAAGGAAGTGAAAAATTAAGACATAATGCACAATTTAATGAATGATTAGCATGGATTAGCAGTTCAAAAGAAATATGACTTGTATTACATATCAACATGAGATCTTAATGATCCATGGTCAACATGATTTAATAAGGATAATACAGTACTGTATTTGTAATAATACAAACTATAATTTAAAATCTTTATTACTGATTTTTTTTATTAAGAAGATTAGGTATACACAGCAATGTGCTGCTACCCTATTCTATATGGAATATTACACAGTGTAGATAAAAAACTAGCTATAAGTTTATCTAATACTCCCATCTCACAGGATGGTTAGACATACTGTACATGGAATCAATTTAGAAAATACCAGCCTCAATACAAAAAGCAAATCAACTCTGACTAAACAACTCTAAGCAATTTTCACAAGAGGTAAGCACTGAATCATGGAAACATTATATTATAATTACTCTTACCAGTTTCTACAAAACTCCTCTCAAACAATGTATTTTTAAACATGTTTAGGTATACACAGCAATGTGCTGCTTCCCTATTCTGTATAAAGGACCACACAGTGTAGATCAAAAACCAGCTACAAGCTCACCCAACATCCTCACCTCACAGGATGGCCAGTCATACATGGAATTAGGAGAACAAAATACTTAATGCTGATCTATTAGCCTCCACTGGCAAAATCTGGGTGCAGCACAAGAATATCTTCCAATATTCCTGAGTGTATGAAGTAATTACAGAGCTCAAAGTTCCTCATACCATTTGGTATGAAGTCACTGATAACAGGACAATCACAGATATAGTGTTGGAGAGTATGTTCTCTCAAGTAGGACTGAAAACAGATGTTTTTTTTTCCACCAAGAGGGCTATAAACCCATGGAACCGCCTACCCGCTGAAGCCGTAAATGCCAAATTCCAGCTAAAAAATAACATTAATTCAATTGGCGGGCCCTTTAACAAGCCGCCGGCTTTCTGTCCTCTTCGAGGTCACTAGATAGTTAGTGGCAATTGGGTAAATTCAGTAAATATATACAATAATTGTCAGCGCATCTTCCGAGCAACAAGGACAGCTACACAGTATCTCTTAGAATTACGTAGGTAAACAACAAATGTAACATATTTGTTTACTACAATGTCGGTGCTGGCTGTAGAAGTTGAAAAAACATTGTTTTACTTCGAAATATACTAATTTTATAAGAAAATTCGACGTAAATAGGAGGCAGTAGAGCTCCTATAAGCCAGCGCTAAATCTTCAATATGAAGAATGTTGCTGCTCTCTGATTGGCCAAACGAAACACAGTAGTGACCTCTATCGGCACGCAGGTGAACCAACAATTTTCTTCCTAAGTATACCTTATTGAATCGCACCTAAGCAACTTCTTAGGGCGCACTTAGGAACCTTCGTAGCAAACCCACTTACGAAGAAATACACAGAGCTTCCTGAATCTAGGTCCTGGCATATTTAAACTACAATAGGCAGACTGTACGCTGTGCATCCTAATCAGGATGAATGCTTCTTTCTTCGCATGCTGTTGGTAAATGTGCCCGGTCCAACGTCTTCCAGCCATTGAGATTTGTCAACGGTGTAACACATGACACTTTCCGTAGTGCATGTCAAGCTCTGAATTTATTGGAGAACCAACGACCGACACTGTGATGCACTCATTAATAACGCGACCAACACGTCACATCCAAATCAAATTCGTGCATTGTTTGCAATCATATTGACCACCAGCTCTCCTTCATCTCCAACAGAGTTATGGGAGAAATGATTGCACAATGCCTCACAAAAAATCGCTCGAGGCTCTTGAGCGATCATTGCAAGATTTGCGTGGAAACATCAGACCATTTGGGAACGCATTAATATTCCGTGCAGGAGATTTCAGGCAAACATTACCTGTAATTCCTCGATCGACACCAGTGGATGAAATAAATGCTTGCTTTAAATACTCTACTTTGTGGTCCCACGTAAAGACTTTAAAATTAACTCCAAATATGTGTGTTCAGCTGCAAAACGATCCATCAACTGATGGAATTTCTCACATCAATTTCTGGAAATTGGGAACGTAAACGTGCCGGTTGATCTGACCTCAGCATGAATTTCATTGCCTCATAACTTCTGCAATTTAGTGACGTCAAAAGAAGAATTGGTTGAAAAAGTATTTCCCAATATTCAAACCAATTATAAGAATCATGATTGGCTGAGTGGTCGAGCTATTCTTGCAGCCAAGAACAAAGACGTCTACGACCTTAATAATATTATTCACTCTAACATACAAAGCGAGGCAGCCACATACATGTCCGTCGACACTGTTGAGGAAGCAGATGAAGCAGTTAATTATCCAACAGAATTTTTGAATTCACTCTATCTGCCAGGGATACCATCACACGTACGACAATTGAAAATCGGCGTGCCAATTATCATGTTGCAAAATATCAACCAACCAAAACTTTGCAACGGCACGCGCCTTGTAGTAAAAAATTAATCAGCAACGTCGTAGAAGCAACAATCTTGACAGGATCTTTCCAAGGGGAAGATGTCCTCATTCCTCGCATTCCTATGATTTCAACATATATGCCATTTCAATTTAAGAGATTGTAATTTCTAATTCGATTGGAGTTTGCAATCATCATTAACAAAGCTCAGGGCCAATCTTTAGAATTATGCAGTTTATATCTAGACAGGAATTGATTCTCACATGGACAATTATATGTTGCATGTTCTAGAGCCGGGAATGAAGACAATCTCTATATCTTCACAGATAATGGAACAACAAAAAATATTGTATGCCCATAAGCATTGTGAAATTAAACACATTAGAAACGAGCACTATCTCTTTTTTTTTCTTGCCCTTTTAACCAGACTGAGCCACAGCAACGCGTGGCGGGTACTGCTAGTGTATGTACAGTATATATATATATCCGCCCGTCCTCCAAAAATGGGGTGGTAAATGTAAGAAGACAAATAAGTGCAATTATGTACTATTCACAGCAGTTAGGAATCGTACTTATTTTCACTTAGTATTAAATCGTACTGTCAAATATATTGTGAATATTTAAGTTTACCTGAAAAACTGAGTAGAAAACCACAACCTCACCTAACCGTCTTAGTTTTTGAAGATAATAATTTTATTGCTTCTTAATTACAATTAGTACTTAACCTATAGCTATATTGATATTACAGTTTTATAAAACTAATAAAACAAAACTAAAATATATCAATAAATTGTAAAGTAACTCAGGATATTTTAAAATTTTGTATAAAATCTATATTGTTTAATAAACCTGAAAAATAAATTCCTGATATTTAAAACTTGTGTATTGCAACTTGAAATTGAAAACTTCATCCTAAAATTCTGAGTGTCTTAACAGAAAATGAGGAGAATTAAATTGGGGGAGGGAGTTGGGTAAATGTAACAGCCCCATAAGTGCAATTATACACTGTTTTTGACAGTAAGAAAGTGTACTTATTACACTTAGTATTAAATCGTACTGTCAATTCGGAGGATGGGTTGCCTCATTTTCTGTTAAGACACTCAGAATTTTAGGATGAAGTTTTCAATTTCAAGTTGCAATACACAAGTTTTAAATATCAGGAATTTATTTTTCAGGTTTATTAAACAATATAGATTTTATACAAAATTTTAAAATATCCTGAGTTACTTTACAATTTATTGATATATTTTAGTTTTGTTTTATTAGTTTTATAAAACTGTAATATCAATATAGCTATAGGTTAAGTACTAATTGTAATTAAGAAGCAATAAAATTATTATCTTCAAAAACTAAGACGGTTAGGCGAGGTTGTGGTTTTCTACTCAGTTTTTCAGGTAAACTCAAATATTCACAATATATTTGACAGTACGATTTAATACTAAGTGAAAATAAGTACGATTCCTAACTGCTGTGAATAGTACATAATTGCACTTATTTGTCTTCTTACATTTACCACCCCATTTTTGGAGGACGGGCGGAGTTACGACATTCATATGGAATTGTTCGCCAATGATTGCTCTATTATATACCATAGTCAAAATAATAAATACATAATAATAGATTTTTTTTTTTTTCTGAATATAGGCTTGAAACACTGATTATGATAAGATTTATTCGTACCTACCTTTAAAGACCTTTAAATACATTTTAGAGGATGTAGTGCTCCCTCTTCCTTTTTTTTTCTTTCTGTCCTTCAGGGCAGAGGTTGCTTTGTGACTGATGGATAGAACAAAATCCCGACAGGATGAAGCTGTCTTAACCTACTGTATATGTTTGTCTACGTGAGGACACACTACATACAAAATAATGGAGTAAGTTGCAAACGAAAAAACAACCTGTTTTCTAAATGTCTGTCTAAAGGAAAACAAATTAACTTTAAAGCAAGTATAAGACAAGTATTATATGGTCTCACCTTATAATCCAACTTTCACTACCAACCTTTCTGTACACAACTTGATAATGGTCCAGGATGGAATGAAACATCATCGCTTCCTTTGTCTTCTGATGTGTGGGTTGGGTTTCAAATTTTCAACCACATTGTGACTTACCGTATGCAGTATTATATAATGAAAAAATATTTTTTTTATATAAATCAATCCTACTAAACCTTTCAACAGTACACAAATATTAACATAATGATTTGCATTTGTATTGAGTTTTCATTCTATTGGAAAAGCAACATTTTATTGTTTGCATTTTATTAATTAAGGAATACCAGCAGTCATTTAAAGAAACTCTGCCCATTTATTTCTGTCTTTGCCAGGGATCGAACCTGGAACCTTAGGACTACGAGTCCCAGGCGCTGCCCACTCAGTCATCAGGACCCCCTCAGAAGGTGCCCAAATGCCTTGCAGAACCAACGGAAATACTCATCGTCGATGGTCCATTCCATGGAAACGAGACAGAAGCGAGATAACCTGTCTGTGAGAACATTGGTCACATTCTGCATGTGAACTGAGCAGAGAACTAAAGCCCAAGAACATAGAAGCCAAAGCAACCCCATCCCTCCATTCAGGAAATGAACTACATAGGAACATTCAGAGTGGAGCCGGAGCCCAGAGGAAAACAAATCCTCCTCAGGGTATGCCACAGCCACAAACCCGCACACCACACAGTGCAACTGAAGGAACGGACCTGGCCAACTGACTTTGGGCACCCTGTTGAGTGCTGGTCACATAGCCCCAACCCAGAGCCGAGAAACCCATGAACACATCATGTGATGGGGAAGGATGGTGCCATGGAACTAAACTCTGAAAATCTCAGTCACTCTGGGCTATCCCAACACCTGCCGATGACGAAACTGCAGGCAGAGCAAAGCCACCAGAGGTGGGGACAGAAAAGCCAACTGAGAGTCCCCAAAACAAGGCCCAGCCAAGTCTAAACCTTGGATGGAATCAACTTTGACTTCTTAGAGTTCACCAGGAACCTGAACTCAAGTGAGCTGGCAAAGAACCAGATCCCTGGCCAGCTAACAAACG
Organism: Procambarus clarkii; assembly: GCF_040958095.1. Taxonomy (NCBI): domain Eukaryota; kingdom Metazoa; phylum Arthropoda; class Malacostraca; order Decapoda; family Cambaridae; genus Procambarus; species Procambarus clarkii. The sequence continues at coordinate 15,362,807 of NC_091167.1, forward strand.
GACTGACTGGGGGCCCATACTAGCCAGTCGTTGAGGTAGGCTAACACGCAAACCCCTAAGCTGTAGCTGGCCACAACAACCCACACTAATCTGGTAAACACACAGGCCACTTAATCCCAAAAGACTGAGGATGTGCCATAGGTCTGCCGAATCCTGCTTCGGGACTGGGAACAACCAGTACACCCACTGAATGAAAAAGGTCACCTCGACCATGCAAGAGTCCAACCAATTTGCAACGATCTGATGTAGTGTTGGGGAGGACTTCTGACTGGTAAAACCCAACCACAAGAACATGGGAGGGACTGACCAATTCCATCACCGGCTGAGGGAAACGACCTAAAAAGCCCATGAATTATGGAACACAGGAGCTGGCAAAACGAGCCACATCCCCACTATAGTAGCAGCATCAAAGGGCTAGCAGGAACCATGAGCAGAATCAGCCTTCTTGTGATGCATAGCTGTGATGTCAAGCGGAGGAACTCGCATCAGGAAGCACATCGGCACTAGAATTGGACCAATCTGAGGACCTACCTCAACCAACAGCAGGTGAGGTTCCACCCTGTCAGACTGCTTCTGAGCTGGGGTAAGAGCCCCAAGAAAACAAGAAATGATCAGTAGGATGGCAAGTGAGAGCCACTGCAGACAAAACCTGTGTAACAACATCAGGAAAGAGGAGAGGTGAAAAAGAGGCCAAGCCAGCTCTAATGAACAAGCCAATACTGCTTGTCAACACATGAGACAGGCTGAATAAAATGCTGCCAATGCCTCCCAAAGGAGATGCAGAGACTCAAACATGTAAGCCTGCCACCAAGTGCAAATGCACCCTATGGTCCTCTGCAATAGAGGTCCTGGTCAGTGCAGGCAGCTGTGCATGGAACTGACACAAGCCCACACTGATTCGAGGAACCCATGAACACAGGGTAGGATGGTGCCATGGCACCAAACCCTGAAAACCCCAAAGTCTGGCACCCTTGGAGTGCCAGAGCAGACAGGCAGTTCCCAAGAGAAGCTACAGAAGCTCCACCCAGGAAGACATGAAAGATGTAACTCGCCTCCTGCCAATCAAGCGAATGGGCCTAATAGAACCCTTGCCGAGCCTCGAAGGTAAAGAGAGTTGTCAGCCAGCCAGGATGAACCTGAGACCTCACACTGCAGCCAAAACAGACCTATAATCAAAAGTAGCCGTGTCTGAGCAAATCCATAGGAGTTGTGGTGAGAGTTCGAACCTATCAGCTGGGTGTTCCCAGGCACACGCTCTAGACAACTATGCCGCAACATGATTAAAAGAACTGACCATGTCATGGCATAGGAAAAAGCTCAAAATAGAGCATGTGCCAGGGAAAACCCAGTGCATGGGTTCGAACCCTCATCATGGCTACTATGGATTTTCTTATTGATGTATCACGATAGTGTGATTACTCTCTGAGTATTGAAAGAGGAGCATCAGAGGTAGAACATTCCTTGATGACATAGCCAGAGTGCATTTGTGAAACTCTAGTTTGGCTTCAGTGGAAACCTCAGAAATCCTAGAAGGTGCAGTAGTACCCCAGGTTGCAATCCTTATGACCATGTCGTGGCCTAGTTGTCTAGAGCGTGTGCCAGGAAACAATCAGCACATAGATTCGAACCCTCAACATGTCTCCTAGGGATTTGCTCATTGATGCATCAAGATAAACACAGAGTAATCACACTTATTAGGAATTTTTTTTCTGATAAGACAACCAGTATGATTTATCTATCTAGATAGATAGTGTGATTACCCTCTGTGATTCATCAATGCAGGATGATGAAAACTTCCAGAAATATGATAACTCCAAGACACAGAACAGGATTTGGAATCAAATACGAGGGGGGAGCAGTCGAGCATTCATATTTATACACAGAAGGGGGATAAGAGAAATTCTTCACTTGAAGCAAAAGACCCTCTGCAGAGGGGATTAAACTTCATGAAAGGTTGAAGGGCACTCACGGGCCCTCCTCAGGCTTCCCCAGGCTTTTCCTCAGCCCCAGAAGCCTGCCATCAAGACTCCAGGGAAGAGCCAAAATCCTCACCTAACATATGCAACAGAAAAGCATCCTTCCAAGGAGTAGATTCTGAGCAGGGCAGTGGTTGTGAAGGCAAATGCACTAAAATCCCTGCATCAATGAGAATGAGACCACCCCCCAGAAAAGGTCAAGTTACATCCCAAGCTAAACCCTCACCTGAATAAGAAACCCCTCAAACGATTTAGAGCTGGAACAGGGGGGTGGGGGGAGATCAGAAACACGGCAACCCACACCTGCAGAGAAAGAAAGAGGCACAGACTTAGGCCATATAGTCACTAACACCTCCCACTCCATGGTCCTAAACACCATAGGGGCCAACTTTGGGGCATCCAGATGATCAATATGCTGCAAATGCCTAACACGAGCTAACCTAGCTCACAAAATGGTAGCTATCTAAAAAGCTTTCAAACTCGAAGCAGAGTCAGTAAAAGCAGAGATCCAGTGAGCACACACCTCATAGACTCAGGGTCTTAAGTATCACCAACCCAGTAGGCAGCATTGCTGAGGTAACAAGAATGATTTTGTCAGGTAATAAAGACGATGAACACCCTTCAAGCACGGGCTTAACGAGCCAATCAATAACAGATCACGCAAGGCAGCTAAGCTGAAACCCATTGTACCTGAGCCACTCCCTGGTCTCTCTCAAGGGTGAACTCCCATACATACGAGAGAAGAGAATTCTATGCAAGGGCAGGGAAGAAAACTTAGCTTATTTAGCCCAAAAAAGTAATCAAGTACAAAGACAGCACAATAAGCTGGACAGAAAACATGTACATGAAGCTAAGACTAAAATTAGGAACATAATAAGCATAGGATGAACAAAGTCTAAGGATGGTCGATACTTGGCTAGAAGAAGCGGGACTTACCCACAATTGGAAGACCAGAACACTACTGGTAGGATCATTAACCTTAACACTAGCTACAGAACTGGCTGACCAGGGGAAATCCATCAACAAGCAATGGGCTGGGCTGCCTGGTGGTAGTGATCGATACTAATGACTTTCAAGCTAGTTTGAGTGAATCCCTTGTTCTGTGTGAATAATTTGCAGTCATTTGGCTATTTCGAGGCTTCATTTTCTGCAAGTAAATGCTTTGCTGAATTTCTGGATAATTTCCTGGTGGGTGGCAAATTATCCCTCGCTCCTTGTGCCACTGTGAGGAGATGGGGGGGGGGGGGGAATAGGTTCTGGCTTTGGTCCCCAGTAGACCAAACAGAACTTACACAACTGATGTGACCTTTTAGTACAAAGATAGCTAGCTGTACTATCTCTGTACTAAAGTACAGTATAGCTGTAAGGTTATTTTGAGGTTATCTTGAGATGATTTCGGGGCTTTAGTGTCCCGCGGCCCGGTCCTCGACCAGGCCTCCACCCCCAGGAAGCAGCCCGTGACAGCTGACTAACTCCCAGGTACCTGTTTTACTGCTAGGTAACAGGGACATAGGATGAAAGAAACTCTGCCCATTGTTTCTCGCCGGCGCCCGGGATCGAACCCGGGACCACAGGATCACAAGTCCAGCATGCTGTTCGCTTGGCTGACCGGCTCCTGTATAGCTAAAGTACAGTATAGCTGATAGCTGTACTCAGCAAGATAGCTTCAGGCCACTTCAGGGAGCCACTGGAATGTTTCCCCTCAGAAAGAATGTATGCTGATGAACAAGCATAAACTAAATTGGATAATGAAATTCTTGAGCCATTTACAATTTATTGTTAAATCAGATAAAAAACTGATAAAAACTACACGTCCAGTAAATGGAGAGAAATACATATTTTATCATTTAGAAATCACGCCGATGATATCTATCAGGATCGAAGTAAGATGTAACAACCACACGATTTGCAAATTTCCTTCCAGTAAGGTTTTGCTGTGCTTTCTGGCAATCCAAGACTGAATTGAACTCCACAAAAATCTTGCCAACACCTGGAACGTCGACTTCTTCAACTGGCCGAGGAATTTCAACTGATCGCACGATACCATATCGGCTGCATTCCACACGAATATCCTCAAGGATATCCTCATATTCTTCTTCATCTTTAAGCTCATCTGGCATTACCATATTCATGAGGCACAGCACTTCAGTAGCAGGCCCTGAGCCACTTTGCAGCTGCAAACCAGGAACCTGGATCTGCACTGGAGCTTGAGACATGGCAGTAGAATTCTTGGCTCCCACACTTGCACGCTGTAGCACTAGCTTCTTGTCTCCTAACTGCATTCCATTCAGACCATGGATGGCTTGATCAGTGAGGCTGACATCTGCATACTCACAAAAGGCAAAGCCCTTGGATAGTCCAGTACCAGAATCCTTGACCAGGTTAAATGCTCGAAGCTGACCAAATGACGTAAGCAGCTCTTTAACCTGATCTTCATTCAGGTAATTAGGTAGTCCTCCAAGAAAGATTTTATGAGGAGTGTCAGGCACCACAGTTGAAACCACACCTGCAATAACTGGAATCTGTGTCGTACCTGACATAGTAGTTAGAGTTGAAGGGTCTGACATGCCTGGCATTGGTTGATAATCATGAGGTCGTCTGATTTTTAAACTCTGTCCCTTAAAATTAATACCATCAAAAGCAATACCTTGAGTTGTTTCATCAATTGATCTAAATTCTAAGAATGCAAAATTCTTATCAAGGTTAACCTGGGAAGCAATAACTGGATTTCCAGCAGCTTGGGCAAGGCCAGCAAGGTGCATCTGCTGATTGAAGAACTCCATAATTTCTTCCTCTGTTACGCCAAATGGAATGTTTCCTACATACAGACGCCGTGCTTGTCTAGTAATAGTGGAACCAACAGGCTGTTGGGGAACATTTATGACTTCTTGAACTGTCACCAGCGGTACTATTTGCCCTACACTGGGTGGTGCAATTAGAGGTACTGTCACATTAGATGGAATCTGTCCAGCAGCTTGCATTGTTTTGTATTGAACTGGTGTTATGTGTTCAAAACCTGGAGGTGGTTTGTCCCAGTATAATGAAGGTTGCTTGCGGCGTGACGTCCTTCTGGCCTCTCTGGAACGTGATCTTGATCTTGAACTAATTTTGTGTTTACGTCGTTCATGCGAACGAGACCTGCTGCGTTCCCTATTTTTATCTTTACCTTTCTTCTCATCTCTGTGTTTTGGTTGATTTCTTCCAGCACGTTCAGAACGTTTCGTTTGATTTTTTCCAGCATCTTCAGAACGTTTCATTTGATTTCTCCCAGCATCTTCAGAACGTTTTGGGTGATTTCTTCCAGCATTTTCAGAACGTTTCCCTTGATTTCTTCCATCTTCAGAATGTTTCCCCTGATTTCTTCCATCTTCAGAATGTTTCCCCTGATTTCTTCCATCTTCAGAATGTTTTCCCTGATTTCTTCCATCTTCAGAATGTTTCCCCTGATTTCTTCCATCTTCAGAATGTTTTCCCTGATTTCTTCCATCTTCAGAATGTTTCACTTGATTTCTTCCATCTTCAGGATGTTTCACTTGATTTCTTCCATCTTCAGAATGTTTCAGTTGATTTTTCTCAGCATCTTCAGAACGCTTCAGTTGATTTTTCTCAGCATCTTCAGAACGTTTCAGTTGATTTCTTCCATCATCGTCATCTGAGCATTTCAGTTGATTTTTTCCATTATCGTCAGAATGATTCAGTTGATTTCTTTCATCTTCATTTGAACCTTGCTCAGGCTTTTCCATCTCCTTGTCCTCTTCCATTTTGGCAGGTGTTGTCTCTAGAAATGAATTCATATTCACCTTTTATAATATATACTAAACACATTAACATCCTGCAGCAATGCTTCTACCACTTCCATAAGAACAAAAGAATTATGGAAACTACACAAGGCCTATTGGCCCAGACGTGGCAGCTCCAAGTTATATTCACCCACACACATTCATTCCAAGTTATATTCACCCACACACATTCATTCCAAGTTATATTCACCCACACACATTCATGTGTATGCGAACAAGCCTGAATGGTCCCCAGGACTATATGCAACTGAAATTCATGTGTATGTCTAACCTATACTTGAAACAATCAAGGGATCCCTGCATTACCCAGTAATCTGTTCCACAAATCAACAACCCTGTTTCCAAACCAGAATTTACCCTGACCTTTCATAAGTCTAAATTTATTTAATTTATATCCATTTTATATTTATATTCTATTTAGTGTTGGCATATTTAATATCTAATTAATATCCCCCTTGTTATGACCATTCATCCATTTGTACACGTCAATCATGTAACCCCAAACTCCTCGCCTGGCTAGAGAATAAAAATTAAGCTTTTTTACTCTCTCTTTCTAATTTACAGAAATGGAAGATTTCTAATTTGCAGAATTAATTTTGTCATCCTTCGCTGAAAATGTTCTAGTAAATTTATGTCCATTCTATAGTACGTTGAATTGTATAATCTAATTGGGGCCTAGCAAGAGCAAGATATAGCTGAAGAATTACACTAGATATTTGATTGCTAACACTCCTAGACACATCACAATTTCAACACAATCTAGCTGATATTATGTAACTATCATCATTACTTAAGATTCTGGGGCCAGATTCACGAAAGCACTTATGCAAACACTTACGAACCTGTACATCTTTTTCTCAATCTTTGGCGGCTTTGTTTCCAATTAATAAACACTTAATGAGCTCCGAAGCACCAGGAGGCTGTTTATAACAATAACAACAGTGGAGTGGCAAGTTTTCATGCTTGTAAACTGTTTAATAAATGTAACCAAAGCCATCAAAGATTGAGGAAAGATGTACACTTTCGTAAGTGCTTTCGTGAATCTGGCCCCAGAATCTGCAGTTTAATGCAGTCAGCATTAAACTGCATCTGCCAATCTTTTGACGATTCAAAAGCCTAACTAGATCAACCTGCAGTGATGTTAAGCCTTTTCTAAGTTCATGACTTGCAAAATTTTTGCATTGTCAGCAAATTTGCAAAATTGCTGCTCAATCCAGATTCTAAATCATTTATATATATATAAGGTAAACAACAGAGGTTCCATAAGACATGGAACTCTACTTACAATGGTTCCCACTCTGACTTAACTCCATTTATACTAACTCTTTGTATTCTTTGGTATAACCATGCCCCTATCTAACTCAAGGTGAGGCTCGTGAGGTGCTTTTTTTTTTTAACCAATCTTTCATGTGGCACTGTTTCAAAAGCTTTGCTGAAGTCAAGGTACACAACATCACAATCTTTTTCATTATCAACTGCCACAAATATGCTGAAACAGAATGAAAACAAATTTGTCAAACATGAACAGCCTTGAACAATTACAAGACACGAGCTAGATGGTGTTCAGATTGCAAAGTCGGATTGTGAAAGAGATCTGGGAATTATGATTGGTAAGAATTTAAAAAAAAAAAAATCAGTGCATAAACATTCGTAATAAGGCAAATAGGACACTAGGATTTATTTCTCGAAGCTTTAGTAATAAAACACGTGGTGTTGTTCTTCAGCTATATCGTGCTCTTACTAGGCCCCATTTACATTATGCAGTTCAGTTTTGGTCTCCATACTATAGAATGGATATAAATTCACTATTACGCTTCCAGCATAGAATGACAAAGTTAATCCTGCAAATTAAAAACTTGTCATATGAAGAAAGAATGACAGAGAATGATTTACATACTCTAGAATGGCAAAGAATTAGGGATGACATGATAGAGGTGTACAAGTGAATGAATGGGCATAACAAAGGGGATATTAATATATTAAAATAATCAACACAAAATAGAACATGAAACAATGGGGATAAATTGAATAAGTTTAAATTGAGGAAAGACCTGGGTAAATACTAGTTCAGTAACAGGGTTGCTGATTTGTGGACCCAATTACCGCTAACATAATAGAAGTAGGATCCCTTGATTGTTTCAAGCATAGGTTTGACATATATATATGAATGAGACTGGGCGGATATAAAGAAGCTGCCTTGTATGAGACAAAAGGCCATCTGCAGTTGCCTTAATTCTTATGTTCTTATCAAATATATGGAATACAGTATCAGAATGCTCAAATTCATCACATCACTAAGATACAGTATGTCTATAATATTTGTTTAGAACAATAATACAACATTCAATATTTGGTGTTATTATATAATATACACACTTTATACATAAGTATGTGCATTTTTATGCATCATTATGAACCACTAAGCCATTCTGATCAGAGTGGTAATTTTATAACATGTAGTCAGGAGTTCAGCCTAGCTCTGCATGAAACTGTAACTGCAAACATTGAATATATAATAGTGTCTCCATATTTCCAATATTATACCATGGGTTTCCAAGTGCAATAATAAAATGGGTTGTCAATTATGTTATTGTGATATATTCATGTCAATAAGGTTCATAATATATTATTTGCTAAATAAAACATTCTGCTTGATACCTGCTTGATGGGGTTCTGCGAGTTCTTCTACTCCCCAAGCCGGCCCAAGGTCAGGCTTGACTTGTGAGAGTCATTTTATTTTTGATGTTGTTATACTGTATACTGTACACAATTTATATAAAACTACTGTATGTACACTTTCATGCACCATAACGAACAACTAAGCCATTGTGGTGGGTGTGATAAGGAAACCCAAGGTCAGAAGAAGAAACCATTGACACTACCGACAGACTGTGCCAGCAGACAATGCATAATGCATCATGATGTACGACACACATCGGTAATTCTTGGCAAAATGTTGCGCTTATCATTCTAACAATAGTGTGTAAATTGATAAATTTATACAATAAAATGTGTGAAACATCACTACTGGTATACTTAAAAAAAAACAGCGTTGAATGTAATGAAACACCATTTTCTGGGCAAGTTTTGGAGGCTCCCCGGAGCTATCCAGGTTGATAAGTAACTATTAGCTTTCTGGCATCAAAGTGCATGGCGTTCTTGCCTAAAGGGGACCATGAGCCGGAACCTGGCTACCTCAGAGAGGCATGAGGAGCAATGACCTATAGAAACCCCAGTGTGTTTGGGAGCATTCTATGTCTACCATCGACCTGGTCTGGCACCCAGAAAGATAAGCGCCCCAAAAGATAGGGAGGGGCTGGTTTTCTGGGGAAAGCCCACACGGAGCTAACTACCCAAAGACAAGAAAAAATACAGGGATTTACCCGGGAGGTGGTAAGTCCTCACTCCTCAACGCAAAGTCGAGACAACTGACTGCATCCGCCGACCGAATGCAATGCAGGCCCTACCAGGTCCAGGGACATTGACAAGATAGCGAGCGGCCAGGACCCTGTTCGACCTCCAAAAATCACATGCCCAAATGTCAACCAAAGACATGTTGCCAAACACGGCAGCCAAAGCAGCAAACTTACATCGAACCTCGTGGGCACGAGGATAGACCGCAGGCTGTCTAGCTTTAATTATCCTGCGGACAACCTGGGAGACCCGAACCCGGGAACAGGGAAGAAGGGAAACCAGGTCAACCCAAAGCGCATCCCCGGCCACCGAAGCTGTGGCGTGCAAATAACGGCGTAGAGCCGCAATCAGACAGAACACATGATGAACCCCCAGCCTGACCAACCAAGCATAAACAACTCAAGGACCCTTCTGGAAAGCAGCAGTCTCATTCTTCGCCGGAAAAGAAGGAAACGGCTGCAACTGAACAAACTTACCACCAGGACCGAAGGAGCAGAAACCCCCTGCGTCGGAGGAGAGCATGAAGCTTGCTGACCTGACCCCCAGGGGACAAAGCCAACAGGAAGAGCCTTGGAAAAACAATCCTGAACTGAAGGGAGCCACTACAAACTGAGGAGAAGAGAGGAAAGAGAGCACCCGGTCCAAAGACCAGAACGGCTCTGGAGACATATGAGCAGGCTGGAGGTGAAACAATGCCCAAGACAACTTGTGGAACGGGGCTGAAGTAACATCAATACCGAATGCAAGCTGGAGTGGCTCTGCCAGTGCCGCACGATACGAGGCGACAGTATTCGGCATAAGATGACTGTCCTGGAACAACCATGAAAGGAAGGACAAGACAACCCTATTAGAAACTGAAGTACACCTACACAGTGATGGGAAAACTGGAAGGACCGCCAGGAAACTTCCTACTGCTTCCAAGACGAAGCATGCAGGAGGAAGACCAACAGCAAAGCCACCTGTGCCCCATATGAGTGATGATAGACTCGTCAGAAACCCCAGACAAGAAGACTCGAGGAGAGGAACAAACCAACCTCGTACCGAGCTGGACCGATTTGCTGAAAGAGGCGGAGCTGCGGGAAGACCCTCGGGTTCAGACACTGAGCAAGCAGTATTAGAAACCAAGGCTAGGCCGGCCACCAAGTAGCCAAAAGGACTACCTAGTAAGTCTCCAAGCGAGCCAGGCCTTGAGCAACAGCTGAACTGGGGAAAAGAGGTACAGGTAATCCCCGCCTCGTCCAGTCCTGCCTGAAGGCATCAACCCTGACTGCCTTGCAGTTGGGGAAGGGCACTATGTATACCAGGAGCCACCTCGACCACGCCGACACGAAGAGATCCACTTCCTGAGGCCCAAATGTCTGACAGCCAACTGAACGAGTTGGCGTCGACCGTCCATTCTGGGGACAGGGGAATGAATTGGGACAGGCTGTCCGCCAGGACATTGGACAACCCCCGAACGTGAACTGCCAGGAGAGCCAAACCTCGAGAACTCAGCAGATGAGTCACCCCGAAGCGACCAGCTCCAAAGAGCCAAGGACCGCATGGAACTTCCCCTCGGTTCATGCAATGAACTACCGGGAAACAGTCCAAATGGAGCCGGATCGTCGATCGACGAGTGACCCGAATCCTCCAGAGCGACATTTACACAGCCGCTAACTCCCGCATCGTGCTGATACCCGACGGAAGGATGGACCCCACCATCCCTGGCCGGCCTGGTGAGCACTGGTCACAATGCCTCAGCCAAGAGACGATGCGTCCGTGAACACATCGAGCGAGGGCTCGGATAGGTGCCATGGCATTGAACCCCGAAGAGGAAGCCATTGATGCAGCCGCCGATGCAAAGGCCCCCGGAGGCCGTACCCAGCTATCGCAAGAACAGCAGAAGGGCTATCTTGAGGTTATCTTGAGATGATTTCGGGGCTTTTTAGTGTCCCCGCGGCCCGGTCCTCGACCAGGCCTCCACCCCCAGGAAGCAGCCCGTGACAGTTGACTAACACCCAGGTACTTATTTTACTGCTAGGTAACAGGGGCATAGGGGTGAAAGAAATTCTGCCCATTGTTTCTCACCGGCGCCCGGGATCGAACCCGGGACCACAGGATCACAAGTCCAGTGTGCTGTCCGCTTGGCCGACCGGCTCCCAGTTATGCAGTATCTGCTGCCTGCAGATACTGCAGACTCTGCAAAAAGCAATGGACAAAAAGGCGACAAAAATCTAAGAGTCAGGGGCCCACACAGATTCCAAGGAGTGTGTGAGCACAGCCTGTCAGCACGCGAGGTGAGAAGCAAAAAACAGAGACACCGACTCCTTGAGAATCGGTGCAAACAACTTCAACAAGGCAGCCGATGCCTAAGCCACCGAGGCAAGCGCACCAGACGCAGGGCCGGCACCCAGCACCTCCACATCCTTTGCAAGCTGGTCCGAAAACAGCTCAAGAAGGGAGAAGAAATGCAAGACCTAAGCCAAATGCCCACAGGTGTACAAATCCTCAGCTAACAGAGTGAATAAGCATGCATTGAGGCCTCCAACTTGGCCCCCAGGTAAACTTGAACAACCATAGATGTTTCCCACCATTCAAGCGTGCGGGTCTGACAGAATGCATGCCACACCCCCCAACAAAAAAAAGGACAGGCTGCCAACCAGGAAGACTCCGGCACCTCGTAACGTACCCAATAAGGAAAGGTTGCACCGAACTCAAACGAAGAAGGGTTCATTATTGAGGCGAAATCCAGGTCATACAGGAGGAATGCTGCAATGGCCTCCTGAACCTCCTTAGGTGGGATGCGGGAAGTCGAAAACCTCTGGAAGGAAGGGACCAAACAACCCAAGGGAACCCGGAACCGAACCTGGGGAGGAGCAGAACTCTTATCAAACTCGTACAGGGAGAGGCAGGACAAGAACCCCCTCCCCTTGTAACAACAAGCCGTGTGCCAAGGGTACCAACACCTAAGCGGGGTCAAACGGGTCCAAGCCCCCCCAAAGTCAACTCCTCCTCAGCCCCGGGATCCTACATGTCAGGACCCGTTGCAGAACCATCCTCCAAACCCTCTGCCTTTGAAGAAAAGGCAGAGTCTACCAGAAAGGCTGGGAAAAAGGGGGGCCCATTGGTCAGACCCAGAAGTCACAGTAGGAGGAGCAGGCTTGTTGCCTACATCACCGAATTGGATGGGGGAGCCCCCGAAACTGCTCGAGTCTCACCACCAGCTAAACCCTGCCCCAACTTCGAAACTCTCAGATGTTTGGGAGCCGGCAGCAGGGGGGAGGGGGGGGGGAGCAAGACGAACAACAACAGGGGAAGGACTAGGGAGCGTGGACGAAACCAAAGTCGAAGTGATTAACGCCTCCACGTCCTGGTCCTTATAACCCAAGCGGGGTAGCCTTGGGGCATCCAGATTGGCAACCAACCTAGCACATTGCAGCAACCTAAACCGTGCATGCAACGCCAAAGCCGCCTGCACCCGAAGATTAATATCAGTGGACTGGATGAATTGGAGTACCAGCAAGGAACACAACTTGCAGGACTTCGGGTCAAAGGTGTCATTGACCTAACAGGCAGCATGACGGAGGAAAAGACGGTGAATGTTACCCTGAGACAAGGGGACAGAGCATCCTTCGAACTTGCACGAAGCGAGATGGAACCCAGAGGACGCATCCATTGGACCAATGAGCCCCAATGGGGTTTTCTAGGGCCCTTAGGCTGACTGCTAAGGGAAGCCCAGGCATGATGCTGCTAACCGGTTGGCCCAAACTACCGACAGAACAATTAAAGCTGAACCCCTGTGATGTGTACAATCACTGGGGACCTAGCGGGGATCACCAGAATAACAGAGGGTGGACTATGACCCAGGGGCAGATGCCCCCTCCATCCAGGCAAGAGAACGAAAAGAAAAGAAAACTCCTGACAAAAGCACAATGTCACCAGGAGGAACAGAACAGGCTGTGTTGTATAATGGTAGACAAGCTGCAAAGTACCGTGCTCCCCTACCAGCGACAATACTACCTCCTACCCAAGGCCAAACAGCGGCTATGAAAACCCCCAGCTGACTCCAAGGGCGGGCAATCACCGAGCAGCTAAAGATCCCTACGGAGGTAGTCCCCCGAACAGCTTGTGGAAGATAACCCCAAGTCGCAAAGGCAGTACACAGTGTACTTACTGGGCACTTAGGTAAGAAGGCCCTTGGTGCATGCAGCCCCAGTACTTCGTGAATTACTCCTGGCTCGCACACAGCAGAACGACATTAACGGGGCACAGGAGAGACACAGGAGCTAGAGTTGAACGACCACCACATAACACATCAGCCTCAGAACTGGGGTTGGATAGCCGGAGCGAGGGTCTGGGGCTCCCCCTTCCCCTTCTCGAGGAGGGTAGAGCTGCACAAACAGCGGCTTAATGGTGGTTATGACGTTATGCTTGTTTGCATGTTTTCAGATGGGAGTTCTGCTTGACAGTTTGGCTTTCGGTAGCAATTTTTTAACCCGGTGAAGTTTGTTTTGGGACACCTATCTTTCTGAGTGCCTAACCCGGTCGATGGCAGATATGGAATGTTTCCAACCACATGGGGGTTTCCATAGGCCATTGCTCCTCATGCCTCTCTGAAGGGGGGGGGGGGGAGGTTCTTTCTCGTGGTCCCCGGTAGGCTAGAACTCCATCGAAATGACTGATGCCATGGTCTAATGCATACATATCAGCCTGGTAAGTTCTGGGGAGCCGGAGGGGCTCTCCACAGAAAATCACATTTAAATAATTGGGTAATGATATCTTTGCGGCAACTCACGCCTGACGGCTCAGCTGAAGGAGACCGACCCCGGACGTGTACTCTTTCAGCGCCTGGATCTTGCTAGACTTCCTCGTCCTATCACAGCCAAAATATGTCACCTACAATTTTTGTTTCCTGTGATCAGAGAGCACATTTTAACAATCTTAGAAGGATTTTTTCTTAGGATTTTTCAATCTTAGAAGGATTGTCATTCAGGGGGTTAAGGGCTAATGGTTGTCTTCATTTTTACCATACCTAAGGATCTGGAATTTAGCACTGTTAAATGCCATCATATTTTCTGCTGCTGAACTGAAAACTATATTAATATCATCTTGTAGTTTTCAATGTCTTCTACAGAAATCATTTTCATTTTTATTTTTGTGTCAGCTGCAAAAGATACAGCTCCAAAAGATGACACAAAACTGTAAATTGTATTTTTGTCTATATTTGATATGAGAATAAGGAAACACAATGGTGCAAGGACTGTGATCAGAGGCAGAGAGCTTTTCACTGTTTAGACTCTATTATATTTGACCGACTGTTACTCTTTGCATTCTGTTTGACAGAAAATTGAATATCCATCGCCCTACTTTGTGTGTTATTCATATTGACCTCATTTTGTGGGCTATCACTTCATGGTCACATTTATCAAATGCCTTTGCAAAGTCCATGTATACCACATTTGCATTCTTCCCCAGAAAATTCTCAATCCCTTTTAATTTGTTCAATGGAAATCTGGTATCCTTACAGACTTTTCTCTCACAACTAAGTTAAATATTAGTTCTTTATGATCATTGTTCCTTAACATTCTCCTAGTTTTTTGTCATTTACTAGTGTATGCCCTTTGGCCAGAACCAAGTCTGATACAGCACATGCAAGGAGATAAAATTGTCAGGTTTCTGCACAAGGAAAGGAAGGCAGGTTTATGCAGTAGGAAGCTTACACACACGCCTCCAACTTTCCAGCAAAAGTTGCTCTTACAAGTACTCACACCAACACTAAACTTTGGCAGAACTTCACATGCGATAGAAACCCCCTCCCATTTTCCTAATTATATCTAATGCTGGTTTGAATCTACAGTATTTATAAGTTACTCATTTCTTCTCTTTCCAACATCATTTTCTCCAACAGAAAGGCAGACAATAGGCTTGTTGCCACTGTTTGACAAGATGTTGCCCATCCTGTCCATTGTCTCCTATATCAGCTTAATAAGACATATGTCCCATTGTGAGCATCCCTTGAATAAAAGGCACAGTCTATACACCTTACCTGCAAATACCAAACAACCAAGATCTTCTTACTTTTTCTGTTTAGAAGTCTCACGTCTGTACTTGCTGAACCCCTGTTTACATTCTCCTCCTGCAGAAGGGAGAGCTGGATGGGTGTGTCTACCGTAGATTTCTTTATGGTTCTCCTACTGGGAAGATTTCTAGTTTTCCCTACCACTTTCCAGCAGTCCTATATTGTAGCACTGTTTGACTTCCCTTCCTACTGATGTTCACTGCACTCCTTGAGACGACATACTTCATCCTTCAGTATGTCAGTTTCCACCCTGAGTGTCTGGCATGGCTCGAACAGAACCTGGGAAGAAGTCATGAAGTGGGCTATCACTGAGACAGTCTATTAATCCTACAACAAGAAAACACTTTGACTTTTTTATTAATTAGGGTTGATATCTTAGAAAGGTTTCTTGACTTAGTTTTAAGGGAGATTATACTTTATTATTAATATCTGAGGAATTTGTTGTGATAAATAAAGAGACTTGAGGTAGCTGTCAAAATAATTGTCATTTACATTGATGTGGATGCTGGGATCTCATTTGCAAGGGATTTACCAACTGATCAGAGCAAACTATTGCACTTAATAACAATGCCACTGGCTGATACCATTTCACCATCACCAGTTAGACATTGTTTTTTTCCCGGGAGGCAACCTGGTGGTTCCCTTAAGATGGTTCACTGGCATGGCTCCCTGCTACTGGGTCACATCAGTCACATGAATCCATTTGACCTACTGGGGACCAGTCAAAACCTGGACCCCTCACAGAGGTGCAGAGAGCACACACATAATTATTGTCAACCCACAGGGAAAACAACCAGAAAGTCAGTGATGCTTTACAGAGAACTGCAAGGTTCATAGCAAATGAAGCAATGAGACTGCCAAATGACTTGGCAATCTATTTAGGAGTAACAGTTGTGATGGTGCCCTCTCTCCTGTTTCTCCCATATGCCGGATTTATGAGTCATATTAGCTTACCTCTAGGTTCTCTGAGATGCAGGGAATCTTTTGAGGCATGAGGCTACCGAAATGGTTGCTTATTTGGGGAGAAATTTGCATTTTAAGTTTGCAGGTGAAAGGGGGAAGTTGTGCCCTAGGTACAACAAAATGGCGCCCCCTGTCTGCAAATCCACCATTTTGTGTGCGGCGCCCGCCGACCGGCGATTGGCTGGCTGAGGTCACATGACTTTATTGACCAATCAGAGTCCACCCCTGGGTCTGTGATGTCACCGGGAGACCTGGCCTGTCGCCTGCAGAGCGCTAGGCGCTCAGAGATACGTGGCGCTTCGTTGAGAGTGGACGTGCGCTGGTTGAGCTCTTGAGTTCCGAGGTCTAGGAGCCTCGTTCAGTGGATTTATACAGCCTAACGAGTTTATAGTGACTACCAAAGACTGCAGTGCTTCAGGGAAGTGTGAGGAGTGTAAGAGTTCCAGCAGTGTTAGGGCGCCGAGGACTGTGAGCTGATAGTCTGGGAGGAGTCGAGAGAGTTACGACGGCTGGAGTAGCGAGTGACTCGCTGTCAGTGGAACTCTGAGGTGCTCAGAGCTGTTGTGATTGAATTACGCCCACTGGGAACTCAGGAGGGAGAAGACGCATCCTGATCCATGAGTGAGTGGTCTTGGTGAAGGAGTGCTTGAGGGAAACAACGTTTGCAGTGACGACTGGTGCGGTCAGTGCCCAGGAACTTTGCTAAGGGAACGAGTACGGCGATGACGAGAGTCTTCACGACACCTATGGACTGGTGCTCACCTGGAACGTCAAGAAACGACGTGAGGGACCGAGGACCCACCGACCACCGGAGTCCAGGCGTCTGAGGGGAGGATTGGATAAGGTAGATAATTTTTCCCTTCCATATTTCCCTTGATGTTAGGCAAGATAGGTCTATTGTTATATCCAGGTATTTACTAGAGTGTTTATAGGAGTCATAGGAGTAGATTAGGCTGTGGGACAGCAAGTATATGTTAGCTACTGCCCGGTGAAGACAGCGCGAGGCGTGAGTGGCTGGCCTGTAGAGGAGTGAGGATCCACGCTGACGGAGCCGCCCCCCTTCCAGTGAGGGACCAGTGGTCCATTTAAACTCGATCAGCTGATGCGAGTTGCCGGCGGCCACCAGAGAAGCGCTGCTGTCACCATTATTATTTCTTAAGAATATATATATAGATATCTCATGTGTCTGTAGTTGGCTTTTGAGTAAACTTTATTATTTTATCATTGCTTTTGGTGTCACCTCCATCTCTTTGAGCATTGTGGGTAAATGATATACTGTATGATTATACCACTGGTACTGGCGTTACATTGAAGGAGACCCTGGGTTGGCAACACGAGATTATATTTGAATTCTAGTACTGGCATTATATAGAAAGAAGTCCTGGGCTGTAGATACGATACCATATTCAAACCAACAGCATTGCTGGGACGCAGAGAGAATTACCCAGCTGGCGACCAGAAAGGAAGAGGTGGAATTGAGGTTACTGCTGGGAGTCTGGCAAAACTTTGCCACGCACAGGTGGGCAGGCTCGGTAGGGAGTCACATACTGCAGGATTGAGCTTAGCAATGTGGGCTGGGCCTTCTCCTCTCCCCCTTGGGTCCAAGGTCAAATAGTGGTAACCAATCTTGAAACATGACTAGGAGAGCTCCCTGGGGGAGGATGCATGATGCCCTAGTGGAGGGAGCAAAGATCCACGGCGTGAGGATCAGGCGTGAGGATCCACGGCACAGGATCAGTAGCATGATCCCCCATTGTTTAACTGTAACCTCACATAACACAAGGCCAAGGTGAGTGGCGCGTGACAGTGAACTACTCAAACTAGCGTAAACCTATTAGTACCTTTAGCCATCACTGGGCAGCTTGGAGCCCCAGCTCATAGCTGACTCAAAAGCTGCATTTCTGCTGATGTTGAGGTGTATATAGTGGTGCTTGTTGAGTTCTCGTTTGAACACTGCAGCACGTTGGCCAATTATGCCCCAAATGTATAGGGAAAGTGTGATGAAAAGCCGTTGACTGTTGTTGATCGAGTTCTCTCTCAGCATGCCTATTGCACCTGTTTTTCAGTGGGGCTATTTTGCATATCCTGCCATGCGTTGTCTCATGTGGTGGTATTTCTGTGTGCAGATTTGGAACCAATCTTTCTAATATTTTACAACTGTAAATTATTACGCATCTCTCCCACCTGCACTCTTGGGTATACAGAATTAAATTTTTTAGGCAGTTCCAATAATTTAGATGCTTTATTAAGAAATAGATCTTAGAACACTCTCTAGGTCAGCAATTTCTCTAGCTTTTGTGGAGGAAACAGCCCCAATTTAATGGGCTGTTAGGGCTATTTGTGTGCAACAATATTCCACTCTAGCGAGCACTAATGTCTTAACAGAATCCTCGTTGGCATGGCATCTCCTGTTTGGAAGGTCATGTTATCCAGCCTGTCCTTTTTCTTGCAGTTGTGACAGCAACCGCTTGTTGTGTCCTTTAAAAGGCCTTCAGACATGATTTTTGTTCACAGGTACTCCTAAATCTTTTACACTGCTTTTTCCTCTTAATAGTGTGGGTTGACAGTGATTTATATGTGGTTTCTGTTTTGATATTTTGTGTGGGGAGCCCCATTGGCTCCCTGAAGCTATCATCACTGATTAAGTGCCATACTTCTTGGAGTCATCATTCACAGAGTTCTTTTATGCCTGCCGGGGACCACAAGCCAGAACCTGGCCCAGTCTTCTTTTCAGCAGTAGTACAAGGTGTCTATGTGGGTTTTCCACCATTTTCTTTCTCTCCATCGTGTTTCTTCTGTGTCCGACAAGGTTGCTTTTTCTTTTTTTCTTGGCTTTGTCTGGATCAGCGTTTTTCACCTCCGGCTTGTTCATGCACCGCCTGAGCCTGTTTGGTCTTTGGGCTATGTTCTTTCTTTTCTTTCTTCCCCCTTTGGTTCAAGATTGTTTTTGGAAAGCTTTGTTTTGTCAACTTTGGCTTCCGGTGGTCGGGTTGGGAAGCTAAATGCTCTTCTCTGGTACTAAGAGTTCTGTTCTTTTGGTCCTGATGGTCATTTTGTTTACTTGCAGCTGACTCCTTTTCTGGCAGAGAATGAGACGGCGGGCTTCCAGGGGGGGTCCTTTGGTGGGGGATGCTTGGTTGGTTCGACCAGGGGTGTATCATGTGTTATGTCCAGTAGCAACTTTGTGCCTCTACTTGCGGGCCACCAGTTCTGTGTTGGTGGACACATTGTGGGTTAATCCAGTTTCCCTGGCTCCCTATTCCAGGGCTCGTGTGTTTCGGTTTGTATGCAGTGTCATTAAGTCTAGCCAGCCTATGGTCTACCCTCGAGCCAATGATGTATGGAACTCTGCCAGGGAATGTATGCCACTCCGTTGACTGTGTTTGGGAACATGTGTTGGGACGATATTCGGGCACAGGGGTTTTGGAGGTCTAACTGGGTCCTGGTTGCCAGGTATCTGGTTAACATCCCTGACCCTCTGCGGCCTTTGTTGCCTTAGGGTGTCTGTCGTAACCAATGATCTCTTTTTCGCATTGACGTCTGGTGCTGCCACCTCCCGGGTAAGTCCCTGTTTTTTCTTCTCTGTGGTTGTTAGCTTCAGTGAGCCAATGGGGATCCCCACAGAAAACTAGTGTTGAATGTAATGAAATGCCAGTTTCTAGATTAGCCCTGGAGGCTCCCTGACACCCTCCCTTTCTTCCGGTCAGCAGCTTTTATCATTCAAGGATTGGCTCCTCAACAATGAGATGGGGGCTAGTTGGATGAAGTTTGGTTAATTGTTTCTTGGTGGGGAAAGTTCTTTTGATATTTAAGAGGGTGTAGGTCACATTTTCAACCAGGCAGTAGTCTGTTTTGATTCACCGGCATAGGTCTCATTTTCATCCAGGCAGTAGTCTGTTTTGATTCACCGGCGCAGGTCGCATATTCAACCAGGCAGTAGTCTGTTTTGATTCACCGGCGTAGGTCGCATTTTCATCCAGGCAGTAGTCTGTTTTGATTCACCGGCGCAGGTCGCATATTCAACCAGGCAGTAGTCTGTTTTGATTCACCGGTGTAGGTCGCATTTTCATCCAGGCAGTAGTCTGTTTTGATTCACCGGCGCAGGTCACATATTCAACCAGGCAGTAGTCTGGTTGATACCTGGTTGATGGGGTTCTGGGAGTTCTTCTACTTCCCAAGCTTGGCCCGAGGTCAGGCTTGACTTGTGAGAGTTGGTCCACTAGGCTGTTGCTTGGAGCGGCCCGCAGGCCCACATACCCACCACAGCCCGGTTGGTCCGGCACTCCTTGGAGGAAACAATCTAGGTTGCTCTTGAAAATATCCACAGTTTGTTTTGATTCACCTACCTTTCAGGGTGCCTTCCCCTGATCGATGGCAAGATGACAAACTTTAAATGTAAAGTGTTCATGGGCCATTGCTCCCTTCGCCTCCCTGAGAGGGCCAGGTTCTGGCTCATGGTCCCCAGTAGGCATACCTTGTCTACCTTGAGTCTATTTAGATTAGCTTCTGGGGATCAATAGCCTTGAGGCCTGGTCTCCGACCAGGCCTCCCAATTGGTCGTCTGGTCAGCCAGGCTGCTGGACGTGGCTGCTCGTAGCCTGATGCATGAATCACAGCCTGGTTGATCAGGTATTCTTTGGAGGTGTTTGTCATGTTCTCTCTTGAGCACAGTGAGAGGCCGGCCAGTTATGCTCCTAATGTGTAGCAGGAGAGTGTTGAAAAGTCTTGGGCCTTAATGTTGATAAGAGTTCTCCCACAGCGTACCAATAGCACCTCTGCGTTTCAACAGAGGTATTCTGCAGATCCTGTCATGCCACCTGGTCTCATGTGATGTTATTTCTGTGTTTAGATTTACAACCACTCCCCCTAATATCTTCCACGTGTAGATTATTATGTATCTCTCTCACCTGTGCTCTAGGGAATACAAATTTAGAACTTTTAATTGGTCCCAATAATTAAGATTACTTATAGAGTGGATTCTAGCGGTAAAGGATCTCTGCACGCTCTCCAGGTCAGCAATTTCTCCCACTCTGAATGGACCTGTTAGAGTGCAACAATATTTCACCCTAGGGAACACTAGTGTCTTAAAAAGTATCATCATTAGCATGGCATCCCTTGTTTGGAAGGTCCTTGTCATCCAACCTGTCATTTTTCTTGCAGTTGTGACAGCTACGTTATGGTGTTCTGTAGGGTTAGGTTCTTCCGACATGATTACTCCTAGGTCCTTTACACTGCTTTTTTGTTCTATAGTGTGATTTGATTCCGTTTTATATATGGTTTCCATTTTAAAATTTTGATATTTTCCATAGCGAAGGAGCTGGAACTTATTTTCATTAAACATCATATTATTATCTGTGGCCCATTGAAAGACCCCATTTACATCCGATTGGAGGTTTGCCGTGTCCTCTATACTGTATAGTCTACTCACATGAAAATCATAGAGTCATCTGCAAATGATGATACCATGCTGTAGTTTGTATCCTTATCTATGTCTGATATTAGGATAAGAAAAAGTACCAGAGCAAGTACAATACCTTGAGGGACTGAGCTTTTCACACTAGATGAGCCAGATTTTACTGTGTTGACCATTACACTCTGCATTCTGTTCATTAGGAAGTTGAAGATCCATCTCCATACTTTGCCAGTAATTCCTTGTGCAAACATTTTGTGCACAATAACACCATAGTCACATTTGTCAAAAGTTTTTGCAAAGTCTGTGTACAGTATACAGTCTGTAGGGAGCAGGTTGGCCGAGTGGACAGCACGCTGGACTTGTGATCCTGTGGTCCTGGGTTCGTTCCCAGGCGCCGGCGAGAAACAATGGGCAGTTTCTTTCACCCTATGCCCCTGTTACCTGGCAGTAAAATAGGTACCTGGGTGTTAGCCAGCTGTCACGGGCTGCTTCCTAGGGGTGGAGGCCTGGTCAAGGACCGGGCCGCGGGGACACTAAAAGCCCCGAAATCATCTCAAGATAACCTCAAGAAGTATATTACGTCTGCATTTTGCTCGTCTTCCTAGTGATCACAGTGATCTAGCAACTGAGAGGGGGCAGGAGCACCCTGTTCTGAACTCATGTTGTCCAGGGTTATTGGTCCATAATTTTTTGCATTTGCTTTACTACCTCCTTTGTGAAGTGGCGCGATCTCCGCTGTTTTAAGCATGTCAGGGACGACACTTGTATCTAGGCTCCGTCTCCAAAAGATGTTTAGGCCCTGTGATAGTGGTGTTTTACCCTTCTTGATGAATATAGAATTCCACAAGCATACAAGAACTCCGCGACTGATGACTCCATGTAGTATGGCACTTAATCAATGATGATAGGCTTTGGTCTCACAAAGGTCATGAACAATTTCTTTAGTACTGTATATCATCATCCATGTACTGTATTTAATAGCACTTCTGAAAGTGGATAGTGTACCATAGGCTTTTGTACAATGTTCTTAATGTGGACCTCAGGTGATAGTTTTCTGTCTAGACCCACCCCTTAGATCTCTTTCTTTATCAATTTTTTTAAAGCTTTCTGACATAATTTGTAAGTTGTGTGTGGTCTATTTTCACTTATTCCACATTATTCTATTCCACATCCACATTGTGCACTCTATTCCACAAGTGCATAAATGTGTATAAATATCTGCCAGACAGAAGCCCCCAAAAAGTTACAGAAACAAAGCAGAAATTGTGTTTTTGAAAGAAATAGTGAGGGAGCACATGGTGACCAAAACAAAGATGGCCACCAGCAACAGGAAGCACAAAACAGAATATATTAATTTTGTTGGTTTTGATGAATTTATTAGCAGGGGTGGTTTTCACAACAGGCTGGCAAAAATAGAGATCAAAGTAAAGAATTGTGTGGATAAAATTACGATTTTGAGCAGCAGTAATGAAAACTTGAGAAACAAGTTGTTTGTCAGTTGTCCCTTATTTGACCTCTGGAAGGTCAAATAAGGGACTCATACAATGATAAGAATCACTGTGAAAGTAAAGTCCTGGAGGAGGAAAATAGCATATTAATGATAGCTCATAAAGTTAATTCAAATCAAGATGTTAGTGAATACAATAGGTTAGGCAAGGAAATTCAACAGGAAAAAAAAAAAAGGTTTCATCAGAAAAGCTGAAGAGGTTACACAGGATATAGAAGTGCAACAAGTGCAATGCAGCTCAAAAATTAACAAGTGCCCAGAGATAAAGTAATACTAGAAACAGCTAAGGAAGTGACCAAGCAACAACAGGAATCTGAAAGACCTTGACCTACACCTTTCAGTAAAGAGCCAACACAAAGTGAACTGCAAATAAACCAACACAATTTAACAAAGCATGAACCGGGAATGTGCCAAATATTATGCTTCGGGTGTATGCAAATATGCGCTATCAGGAAGAGCTAATAGAACATGCAAGTACAGTATAAAAACCCAAGAAACTGCTGAAGTATCCTAAATAGTTACATGTCACTTTGCAATTTCTTTGCAACTTTGAGCCATTGCCTCCCTTTGTGCAAAGCAATAGCTTAACTGTCTCCAAGGGAAGGGGTGTGTGGAAGGGGTGATTCCCAGAGTAGGTCAAGCTACACCTACAGTGAAATGCAGTCTGGACTCCGAAACCCTCAGACGTCCCAGAGCAAGGGCAAAGTGTACAGGAAGTTTACACAATGGGGCCAGATAAACAATGGAAGGAGCAGCAGCAAAACCTGCACCAGCAGAAACACTAGCCACTTCAATCCCAAAATCCCAAAGAACAAGACAGGCAAACTCTGGGGCAACCACACAAGCACGAAGCCATAACAAAAAAACAGGCAAATGAACCTGAAGTGGCCACCACCTATGAAGCCTCATCACTACAAAAGCAAATAAACAAAATCCAAAAGATGGAGGCTTGAACCAGCAAATCCAAATGTCACAGGCCTTGGAATAGAGGGTAATACAACCCAACAGGCAGCAGAGGGAGAGAGTACCATAGACCAGGATTTGTAGCAAAACTGACAGGCAACCCTCAAATAACCAAGTAGCAAGTGTGGGGCTCAACAGGTTGACCTATAATGAGCCATACCAAGACCCTCAAGGGTTTTCCTAGGGCCTGAATGAAAGGACTTAGCCTGACACCCCTAGCAATGGACAATTGCCACAAGAACTGACACCAAAAGCTGCCTACATGATAACCACAGTTATGAAGGGTGTCAGCAGCATGCCACATAGCCAAGCACATGAACCCCATTGTACCCCACAACACCAAACCCTTAACCCTTAAGAGCAGTTATCGTCATATCTTGATGCAAAGGATAATGTGGTTAGTGCCATGCATTGTTTTAAACTATCATTGTCTGTGTTTTACACGTATGATGATAATATGGATATACCATAATAGATATGGATGTAATCGAGTTTACCTTGATGCCATGACAAGAATCCTGCTATCATTTCAAAGCCAATGATTTGCTCCCTTCCTTGTATAGAGGAGCTATATCTGCTGATTTAAGCATACAGGTATCTGGTATCTCCCCCATGTCCAAGATCTCCTCCACACTATACTGAGTGCCTGTGCTATACTGGCACTTTGCATTTCTTTATAAATATTGAATTCCATGAGTCTGGACCCGTAGCTGAATGTATGGACATGCTGTCAATTTCTCTTTCAAAATCTGCAGAGCTCATGTTGATATCAGTTATATTTTCAGGGGGTTTGGATATCATGCATAAAGAAGCTGTCTGGATCTTCCACTTTCATATTGTTCATTGAGGTGCCAAACATGTCCTCATACTACTTTTTTAGGCTTTCACTAATTTCTTTATCATCCTCTGTGTATTAACCTTCACTTGTAAGAATAGGTCCAATACTGACAGTGGTTTTTGCTTTTGACTTTGCATATGTGAAGAAATATTTTGGGTTTTTCTTTATCTCTTGTATGACTTTCGATCTAGAGCTAGACATTGATGGAATCGTTTGTGGAGTCACTGCCTACTTCAGGTCTTTCCATTCTGTGAACATTTGTCTCTATTGCTACACTTGCTTTCAGGATATTTTCTAGGTGAGGATGATCATAACAATCCCCCTTGCATCCCTGCCTCTGTGAGGAAGGTCAGGTTCTGGCGCTAGGCCTCAATATACCACTCAGGACTTCTGAGGTTGATCCGACTCATCTGTGTGGAGTTTTCTCAGCGAGTTAACTTCAGGGAGCCACCATTCGTCACCTCCAGAAAACATTGAATACTATTTCCCATATATTGGGATCAAATTAGTACTTGAATAAACTAAAGCAATATTTCTAGCTGGTGACAGTGGATGGCTATCAGCCACTGGCACTGCCACTAAATTCAAAAGTTTCCTTCAAAATTTGCTCATCCTATGCAAATGAGATCCCAGCATTGCACAAAAAAATGACATACACTCACAAGCATCTATCTCATGTCTCTGTATTTATCCTAACAAATTCCTCAGATGTTAATGACAATCCTCTCCCTTAAAACTAAAAAAATCTTTCTAAGATACCAACCCTAATTTATAAAAAAGCCTCGGGTGTTTTCTTACTGTAAGATTAACATTACATAAGTGATGGCTCACTCCATGGCTTCTTCCCAAGTTCTGTTTGAGCTCTGCCAGTAACATAAGGCAGAAATTGTGATGACCAAACCACACATCAGAAGATGGAGAAACGGTGGCATTTCGGTCCGTCCTGGACCATTATCAAGTACAGTAGTTATCACATACAACTCGATAAGGGATAATGACAGACCAAAACATCGTCATTTCTCATCTTGTGATGTGTAGTTTGATCATCATATCTTCAGCCACATTATTGTGACTCATCGTCTGCATAAGACAGAAACTGATACTGTCTACTGAAGGATGACCTATGTCATCTTAAGGTGTGTAATGAAAATTGGAAGAAACAGAAGTCAAGCAGTGCAACAGTGGAGGCCAAGAGAGAGAGAACAGCAAAGTGACAGGGAATACCAGAAATCCTTCTAGTAGGGATTAGGAAGTCTAGAGTGGGGACATCCAACTGCTGCTCTGTCTTCTGAACATAGCGAATGTAAGCAGGGCTTCAGCAAGTATGGAGCTGAAGCTTCCCAACGGGAAGGTAAGAAAACCTTAGTTGTTTCGTATTCACTCAGGATGTATATAGACTGTGCTTTTTGTTCAAGGGAAGCTCATAATAGAATGACAGTGTATGTCAGATAAGCTAGTATAGGAGACATAGAGGACAGGATGAGCAACATTTTGTCAAACAATGGGAACAAGCCAATTGTTTGCCTTTCAGTTGAAGGAAATAATGTTGGCAATGAAAGAAATGAGTGACTTATAAATACTGTAGATTCAAGCCAGCACTAGATATGATTTAGGAAAAAGGAAGGGGTTCCAATCACATGTGGAGTTCTGACAAGGTTCAATGTTAGGTGCAAATGGTTCTAAGGGCACTTAGGGAAGTACTGACTTTAAAGGTATTGTTTAGATGCTGAAACACCATTCATCAACAAGTGGGTCTCGTTTATAGATGAATGCAAGGTATAGAGTGCACCTATCTACAGATGGGGTTGTGACTTTAGTGGACTCATTGGAAGAAGCAGTTAGTAGGACTTTAAACTTAAATATTAGAGGTTTGGATGTCAATAGGAATGATAAAAAGGCAATATGGGACATTATTGAGACAGAACACAAAAATGAAATAAAATGTTGTAAAGTGAATGTAAACCCAGCATTGAATGTAATGAAACTCTCTTCCTAGAGGAACCCAGGAGCTCCCTCAAGTTATTTTGCTGAGAATAGTCCACATTAAAAGGTCACATCACTCATGGAAGTCCTATGTGACCTACCAGAGCCAAACCTGGCCTCCCTTCAAAGAGGTGCAGGGAGTGAGTGACAATCTCCAACCCCACTGGGAAAAACCAGTGTTGAATGCAATGAACCACTTCTTTCTGGGCGAACTCCAGTGGCTCCCTACCAGTTCACCCTACCAGGGATCAAAGCTAGAACCTGGGCCCCTTCACAAAGGTGCAGGGCATATGTGACACACTTTGCCGCCTCACTGGGAAACGCATCCAGAAAGTCGGCAAACTAATACAGATCACTGATGGGTTCAAGATCAGACCCTCACAACCCACCAAATGAATTCTGCCAACAATGTAAACAATCAAATCTCTCAAAAAAAATATGCACGTTTGTACCACCCCTCCCACTTATTTTAGGAGGGTGGGGGACTGAGGCTCTCACCGTCCAGTGACTAGAGCAATCAGTTCTGGAGCAAATGTGCACACAAAACACCCCAACCAATGACATGGAATGGAGAGGGGAATCAGAGAGCCACCAGGGCTCACCCAGAAAGAGACATTTCATTACATTCAATGCTGGTTTTCTGAGAAAAGCCCCTTGTGTCTCCCTGAAGCTAACTAGCCACGGAGAAGAAAATGGGGACTTACCAGGGAGGATGATGAACTGCATGCAGTCACAACAAAGTCGAGACTCCAGGTCAAGAGACACAACCCAAGACAACACAACGGTGATGAGGCCTAGACACATTAACCAAGTACAGTGTTGCCAGCATGCAGAGACACCACCAAAACTCCCAGCCCTAAATATCAGTCTAGGACATACTGTATTAGCAAAAACAGCCGCAATGTGCTTATTAATAATATGGGTATGAGAGGTAGATTGCAGGGTGGCAAGATTTAATGACACTGCAGACAACCCGACAAAAACGAGCTTTGGAACAAGCAACCAAGGAAACAGGGTCCACAGACAAGGCATCCACCAAAGCAGAGTAGGTGGCACAACGGTAGTGCAGAGTCGCCACCGGGCATAGCACACGATGCATCCTCGGCTGAACCAACTAAGCATCGACCACCCAAGGACCCCTCTGGAAGCTGGCCAACTCATTCCTTGCCAGAAAAGTAGGAGCCAATTGCAAATGAATAAAAGTACACAAAAGCTTTAGAAAAAGAATCCCAGACTGAAGGGGGACCATAAACCTAGAAGAGGAGAGAAAACAGAGAACATGGTCCAAGGACCAAGCTGGCACAAGAGGCACAGGTGCAAGTCAGAGGTGAAACAGTGCACGAAAGCTTCTGAAATGGTGACGAGGGAAAATCGACACTAAATAAAAGCAGCATTAGCTTCTCCAGCACTGCACACTATGAGGCGACAGTATTCAGCATAAGGTACCACTCAAGAAACAACCAAAATGGAATGAAAGACCTACATGCTCAGAAATCGAAAAGCAACGACAAGGAGAAAGGAAGAGGTGAAACAGAGCACCAAAAACCTCACACTGATACCCAAGAAGACAATCTCAAGTGGGACACCATCAAATAGTTACTAGCTATTAAGATGATGATAAAGATGCACCAAAAAGACCGGATTCAAAGAGCTCAAGAGAGGTTCGAACAAGTGAAGCAGATCACTGGGAGCTGATCTTCTGAAAGAGGTGCAGCAGCAGAAAAATGCCCAGGTTTGGACTCCAAGCAAGCAGCACCTGAAACTAACACTATGTGAACATCAGAAGCCCACGTTTGTTCAATATCTTCCTAGCAAGTATAAGAAATATCAGTAATGTCAGAACAAAAGTGGAAATCTTCAAGAAAAACTGCACGGTTTTCTGCAAGAAGTGCCAGACCAATTGGGCAGTAGTGGATCTTTGGGCCTGTGTAGCCACTCCAAGCAATAGCCTGTTGGACCAAGTTATCTGGCCTGGCCTGGGGAGGAGTAGAAGAACTTCCAGAACCCAATCCAGGTACACTTCCCCAAACATAAACCATGTGGAGAACCAAACACAGAGAAGCTAGCAGAATAGCTACCTGCAGTGTCCAGCTTCAAAGGCATAGTCCAGACCTAACAGCCGTAGCAGCAGCAAAAGGGTGGGAATTGACTAAACCAGAACAGCCCCTGAAGCCACACCCTGCACATTGGAAAAACCATGCAAGCAAAGTTCCGGTTCCCACACATCCACTCAAGTAATGGTTGAAACCCAGGGCCTCCTCAAGACCAGCAAGCAGGCAGTGGCACTGCAACTGAAGCAAAGAAACCAGAGGAAAGGAAAGTGATGTAGACCAAGTTCTGCATCACCTACAGTCTAGTTCCATCAGTGGTTCAGTGATAAACACTGGATATATCACATACCATTTCCAACGCAATCAATATTTATCAGCACTCAACATAACACTCAACTGGTCATCTTGCAGTCTTGCCATTCAACACCACGCTTCACCATCAAACCACTGTAAACTAAACGCTTGTGCAAATTTATATATGCAGTATTCATTTAGTTTGTGCATTTTCCGTCACCAAAATGAATGTACGGTATCAATAAAATGCTGTAACATCCTCAGGAACAGAGGAGAGGTGAAAAGAGGGAGGCGGACAAAAAGGAAAGACATTAAGCTGAAGTTAACAAATGGGAAAAATAGATTGTCAATAAGCGTGGGACACCGAATAAAATGCTGCCACCACTTCTCGAAAAAAAGTGGTATGTATTTTGGGCAAGCCCCCAAGGCTGTGACTGCAGGCCTCAATGCCTCTATATACAAAGCAACAAAGATGGCCACCACCATGGGGAATGTAAACACACCAACAGATGATTGTTTCAAAGGATTCTCACCACAAGATACAGTATAATGAAAGGAGGTTTTCTTGGCAGGTTAGAGATAATTGAGGATATACTAAACATGTATGAAGAAAAAGTACTTGAATTAGAAGAAATGGAGCTCTCAGGAGTGAGTTTCGTACTTTAAAAGGAAGTATTTTTCAGCAAGGTAAGAAAATTACTGCATTAATGGACAAGGTAAAAATTCAGGAGGAACAAATCCAGGAACTAGTGAAAGAAAATGAGGTATGGAAAGTGAAGAGTGGTGAATTTGAAGAAACAAGAGAGCAGACTAATATGGCGAACAACTCCAAGGAACCCTGAGGGCTAACATGGAGTTAGGCAAGGACATGCAAAGAACTTCATTGACAACTCACATAGAGAAGGTTAATAAAGAACTAGAACAGTACAAAGAAGAAAAGGAACATATGCTCAAGTTGTAAAAGAAAGAGAGACAATGAAGGAAGTGTGTTTGGAAGTCAAAAGCATAAATGACCAACAAGAAGCAGAAATTAGGCAAGCAATTAGTAAAGAACTGGTAACCAACAGTAAACTAGTACAAAACACTGCAGATAGAAGTCCATAAAAATATTCGAGTGTTTAGAAAAGGAAATATCATTTAGGTTGGACAGAGCAGCAGAAGAGATGAAAATCAGAGAAAATAGTAGGTTTAGAAGGCTTAACACTTTTCTGAGAACTTCACTTGGAATTACGGGCGGTTTAGATAAGCGCTTGTCGGATCACGACGTAAATTTACGGACCGTGTTATAGTGGGTATTTACTACTCGATCGACTTGGGGTTTGTATGAATATGTTTGCCATTAAATTTTCGTTTTCTCTAATAGGCACAGTGCCTATTTGAGAAAACGGCAATGTATTGTAACTTAGAGGAGAGACTATTGAGTTGGTGACACAACGAGGGTAATCGCCCACTCCACACACTCTTGTGTTGGCCGCGATCATGATTCTACATTTATATGCATATGTCTGTGTAGAGAATTTTATTCCGAACACTATACAAACAAAAAAAACGGTGTGAAACAAGTATAAACTTGAAAAAACATGAGCAAAGTAAAAACTTTTTACGCTCACGGGTACAAACACGCGTAAGATTTTATTCGCCGCAAATTTATTTGACGCTCTGTTGGCCAATTCTACCCATGTTCTTATAGAACTTTCTATTGCGAACACATTGCTATAAAAATGAAATACGTAGCTCAAGAAATAATGTCAGGACAGTGAAATAAGTATAAACTTTCAAAGTGCTGCATCACAACAGTGTCGTCGCTGCTGAAATCACGGCTAACGCTTCGCCCAGTTCCCACACTCGTGCGGAACATAATTAGACATTGATAGGCATATGTCTGGGTGGGGAATTTTATTGCGAGTTCAGTGATATCAAAATAAGCGCTGTAGGATGACTGTGAGGCTGGCAACAAACGAAAGAGTATGAACATTTACTTCCTGTTTGGGTGTCACGGCGAGTCATCTTCGTGTTTATTTACTTCGTGGTGGGATACCAAATGCTTGGGTGACATTTTATGCATATGATCTTGGAGAGAATTTTATTGCCAACGCATTGATACCAAAATGAAAAACGTAGCTCGAGAATTGATGTTAGGAGCGTGAAAAGATTATACACTTTTTTGTGTTTACGCTTGAGCGCCCAGAACGCCGCGCGCACAAGGCGCTTTTTTTTTTCACAAGTGCCGCGCGCACTAAAGTGTTAAATTCAAAGGAAAGTGTCAGTGATTTTAGGATAGGAAAATATGAGAAAGACAAGAACTGCCCCTTAAGGGTTCCTGAAAATTGTATATACCAACATAGATGTTGTGAGATAAAAAAAATATTGGAGCAAAAAGATATTATTCAGCTTAAGGTCCCAGATATTGTCGCACTAACAGAGACGAAACTTGAAGAAAATATTTTAAATGAGGTCGTATTCCCAAGGGGTAATTGTTTGGAGTTTGGAGACGTAACAGGAAAACTAGAAAGTGGGGAGGAGTGGTTGTGCTGGTGAAAGAACACTTAAAGAGAAAAAGTGTTAATAATTGAAAACCCTCGAGAAGTTGACATAATGGCATTGCAGATCTGGAATCGGGATGATAAACTAATAATTGTAAATGCCTACAGGCCACCAGTACGCAACCCATGGACAAAGGAGGAACTAGATGACAAACGATAGGGCCTCATAATGGTTATGAGAGAGATTATAGTAAAAGCAGATAAAGATAAATCACGACTGAGACTATGACATCTGTATAAACTGACTATGACATCTGTATAAACTGTAAAGACTGAGACTGTATAAACATCAGAGGTCCACGGTTGTTCAACGTCCTCCCAGCAAACATAAGAAATATTGCCGGAACAACCGTGGACATCTTCAAGAGGAAACTAGATTTATTCCTCCAAGGAGTACCGGACCAACCGGGCTGTGGTGGGTATGTGGGCCTGCGGGCCGCTCCAAGCAACAGCCTAGTGGACCAAACTCTCACAAGTCAAGCCTGGCCTCGGGCCAGGCTTGGGGAGTAGAAGAACTCCCAGAACCCCATCAACCAGGTATCAACCAGGTATCATGAAGCAAGAACAGAGGACATTTGGATAGGCAGATTTGTAAACCTCATTCTGGAGACATTCATGTTTCAACATGTCAAGCAGGCCACAAGAACGAGGGAAGGGGATGTTCCGTCAGTACTGGACCTAATATTCACCAGGAAAGAAGAAGAGATATTTAACATCCAGTACCTTCATCCCTTGGGAAAGAGTGATAATGTCCTGTTGGACATTAAATATGCTTTGCGATATAATCTAGAAGAGAATGGAGACATTAAAACAGTTGATAAACTCAATTTCAAGAGAAGACACTATGGGGAACTTAAATTAATTTTTAATGAGTTTAACACTATCGGTAACTTCAGACCGAACTCGCGTCCATTATTTTTCTCCTGGGTCCTAACTTTGGACCAGACTTGCGTCCACTACAAAAAATATATGTATAAAATTCATTTTTTATCCAATCGACCTCGGGATAGTATCAAAATAAGCGCCTTTAGAATGCGCACAATTTGATACAAAACGAAAGATGTAACATGAAACTTGATGTCCGAACACTTGTATAATTATAAATAGGCTTTTGGTCAAAATTTTAAAATATTTGTTAAAATTCTATTTATTATGCTATTATGTTGGGACTAGTTTTAAAATGCGCGCCTTTACGTTGCGAACAATTTGATACCAAAATGAAAGATGTAACACAAAAATTTATGTCAGAACACTGGAAAGATATAAATAATTTTGATGATGAGCTTCCAGAATTAAAATATTTGTTAAAATTCCAGTTATTGCTCTATTATTATGGGACTAGTTTTAAAATACGCACCTTTTTATTGCGAACAATTTGATACCAAAATGAAAGACATAACACGAAAATTGATGTTATCAAACTAAACGAGTATACACATTAGGTTGCAGTGTACAAATTGGTGCTCGTTTACGGGTAACTTTAGGCTTTTCTGCGGGGAGGCACTCCAAACTTTTGTACATTATATTCATACACATCTGTAGGGAATTTAATTGCGAACACAATGATACCAAAACGAGCAACATAGCACGAGAATTAAGGTGGGGAAAATGGAACGAGTATGCACATTTTACTGATTTTGTGCGGTCACGGGTAACTTTTGCCGACTTTAGGCTTTGCTGTTGGGAGTCACGCCAGGCTTTTGGACATTATATTTATACACACCTGTAGGGAATTTAATTGTGAACACAATGATACCAAAACGAGCAACGTAGCACGAGAATTAAGGTGAAAAAGCTGAAACGAGTATACACATTTAGGTGTCACCGCACGCTTGCCCGCACGCTCACCTGCACATCGGGTGCATGACCCCTAAGTTTACCGCGCGCCTGTCCGGTGACCGATAGTGTTAATTGGACAGACTTGTTGCCAGGAAAGGAAGTAAATGAGACGTATGCCAAATTTTGCGAAATATACGATGAAGACACACAAACATTCATACCAAAACAGAAATGCAGAACCAGAAAACAGGATTGGTTCAACAGAAATTGTGAGAGGGCCAGAGTGGAAAAGACAAGAAAATGGGCTCAATATAGGAAGAGGCCTAACCCACAAACATATCAGCACTACAAGCAAGAAAGAAACAATTACACAACAGTGAGGAGAGAGAGGCAGACAGGAACTTTGAGAAAGGTATAGCAGACAAATGTAAAACTAACCCAGGCTTTCTCTATAAATTTCTTAAAAGCAAGCTGCATGTAAAGGATAAAATCCAAAGATTGAGAACTGGGGAACAGGACTATTGAGAATACCTGGTTGATACCTGGTTGATGGGGTTCTGGGAGTTCTTCTACTCCCTAAGCCCCGCCCGAGGCCAGGCATGACTTGTGAGAGTTTGAAAAAAACCAGCGTTGAATGTAATGAAACGCCATTTTCTGGGTGAGACCCGGAGGCTCCCCGGAGCTTTACCGGCTGATATGCTAATGTCAGACTTTGGCATCAGTCATGTGTATGGAGTTCTAGGGCCTACCGGGGACCACGAGCCAGAACCTGGCCCCCTCAGAGAGGCAAGGGGAGCAATGGCCTATAGAAACCCCCGTGTGGTTGGAAGCATTCTATGTCTGCCATCGACCGGGTCAAGCATCCAGAAAGGTAAGCATTCCAAAACAAACCCCTATTCTGGTGAAAATTGCTACCTAAGCCGAACTAGTGAATAGAACTCTTCAACAGAAAACACGGAAACTAGTATGACGTCATACGTCACCGCGCCACTGTCTGCGCAGCTCCCCCCTCCCCGGGAGGGGGAAGGGGGAGCCCCAGACCTCCCACGCCGGCTATCCACCCATCAGTTCTGAGGCTGGATGTCAAAACACGCGAAAAACGCCGACCGGAGGGAGGGAGGGTTGCCGGGGAGCCTCCGGGTCTCACCCAGAAAATGGCGTTTCATTACATTCAACGCTGGTTTTCTGGGGGGAGCCCCGTCGGCTCCCCGGAGCTAACTACCCACAGAGGAAGGTCAAAGGGACAAAACCGGGAGGCGGACACCACGCACCCCCCAAGGAGGCGAGACAACCGGCAGCAAACGCCAACCCAAGGCGCCACAGCCCCGAAAATCCCGGGAACAACACGAGAACCACGAGCAGCAAGGCCCCTGCACGAACACCAAAAATCCATGCCCGAAAGACTGCAAGGCCACGTCGCCCAGACGGCAGCGAGAGCAGCGAAGCCACGAACGCCACAGGCATGAGGGAAGAACACAGGCAGCTTAGCCGCAAGAACACGGCTGACCACCCGGGACACCATCACCCGCGAACCGGGAAGAACAGAACCGGATCAACGCAAAACGCGCTCCGGACCCAAACGCCGTGGCACGCAAACAACAGCAGAGGGCCGCCACTGAACACAAAAACGACACACCCCCGGCCCGACCAACAAAGCACCAACAAACCCTGGACCCCTCCAGAATGCAGCAGCCCCACCCCGCGCCAGAAAAGATGGAGACTGCTGCCATCAAACAACCAAAACGCTAAAACCGAAGGAGCAAGAAAACACAGCGAACCGACCCCCAGAGGCAAAGGCCCAAAGGAAAGAGCCGACGAAAAAACACACCGGAACCGAAGGGGCACTACCAACCGAGGAGAAGACAGAGCACGCTGACCAGAGACCAGGATGGTGCAAGCGGCGCACGAACAGGCCGGAGGTGAAATGACGCACAAGACAGCTGACTAACGGTGCAGAAGCAACACCAAGACCGAAAGCAAGCTGAAGCGGCTCCGCCTGCGCCGCACGAAAAGAGGCGACAGTATGTGGCAAGACGACGGCCCCCAACCCCTACTAGAAAACCAAGCCGAGAGTAAACCAAGCCAACAAGAAGGACCCACCGAAGAAGGGACAGGAAAAGGAAGGACCGCCAAAATACCCCATACTGCCGCCAAGAAAGCACGCAGGTGGGACACCTACCACGAAGCCACCTGACCACCAACCGGAGGCGAGACCACGAGGCAGAACATAAGCAGCCCCGACAAGGCCCCCCCCGAGCCCAGGAAAAAGGCGGAGCCGCGAGAAGATCTCGGGCGCGACCACCGAAACCCAGGCGGCACAAGGAGATGGAACGTCTGCCGAACAGAAAAACTCCGAAGCATGCAAGCCCGCCAGGAGTTCAGAAACGACGGGTCCGACGCGAGACATCGCAAGAACCCCCCAAAAAAAGTAAAACAACAACAACCGGCAGGGCAAGCTAGGAAAACCAAAGAAGGCGGAAGGGT
The DNA here is from genome assembly GCF_040958095.1 of Procambarus clarkii. Lineage (NCBI taxonomy): Eukaryota > Metazoa > Arthropoda > Malacostraca > Decapoda > Cambaridae > Procambarus > Procambarus clarkii. Next base: position 15,398,873 of record NC_091167.1, read on the forward strand.
CGCCGCCAGAACAGGACCCGAACCAAGGGGCACGAACAACTGCAACAGACCGAGACAAAGAAGCACATCACAGGACACAGGCTGACCAACGCCTAAGAACACACGCAGAACATTCCTGCTGCAGAAGAGGCAGGAAGAAAGAGCAGAAGCACAAAAAAAAAAAAAAAAAAAACCAGGAGAACAACCAGGGGTGGACAATCAGGCAGGGACAAAAACCCCACGCAATCCCCAGGCACAAAACGGCAGCAAAGCGCCACTCCACAACCGGACACAGGAACAAGGACACGCCACCGTGAAACACGGTACCAATGCTCACGTGCAGCAGCAGCAGCAACAGGCACCACTGCAACATGCAACATGTAAATAGCAACTCCCCTCTGCAAAGGCAGAGAACGGAGCAGGCAGACCCCAGACAGGGCCAACGGAGACACGACAAAACCCTGCAGGCCCAGAAACCTGCACCAGGCGACCGACGGCGGAGAAAACCCCGCTCGATACCTGCTGGATGAGGTACTTTTACACCTCAAGCCCGGCCCAAGGTCAGGCCAGACCGGCCAGAGGATGGCCCACCAGGCAGCTGCTAGGAGCAGTCCACCGGCCCACATACCCCCACAACCAGGACGGGCCGGAACTGCCATACGAAAACAGGCCAGTGCGCCCTGGAAGTCCACGGACGAACCAGCAAGAAGGCTTATGCTCGCAAGTAGGTCGTGTAACAAGCACAGACCACTGATGGTAATACAGTGTTCCCCAAAAGTGCCAATAGCACCACTGCACTCCACTGGTACTATCCCGCAAGTTCTACCAGATAGGCGGGACCCAAGAGCCAGAGCTCAAAACCTGCAAGCACAGCCAGGAGCCTCACCAGGTGAGTACAGAACCAACCCTACAACCCCCACACCTCACAACATTAAAAAAGGAGGGTCCCCTGAATGACTCCAGCATGGGTTGGACATGCACATGAGGGGGACAGGAAGGGGTGATAAAGGGACAGTCACTGGTGTGCGAACGGTCTCAGTCGTACAAAATGATACCTAAATAAAAACAGGTATATGAACACCGCCGCATCCAGCGCCCGGCCAAAAGACGCCAGACCGCAGAAACTCACCTGGCGAATGGTGGCTCGAACTTGACACGACTCAACCGTGCCCAGAAGAACTTGGGAGCACCGCCAGGTGAAGATGCCAGAGCCGGACCCGCAGGAGAACAGGGAGAGGCGAAGGAGGCGGTCCACACCCATGACACAGAAAACCGCGGTGTCCTCCCCACAACTGGGAACCAGGACACCCCTGGTGCAAAGGGGCACATACCGCAGCCAGGGAGAAGAACGAGAGGCGAAGCACTGTAGCAAAAAAGGGCGCAAAACCCCAGCACTGAACCATCGCCCAGACCAAAACAAACTCCACGGCGCATGCGCATAACACGCTGGCCGAACCGCACACCCTCCCTGCGGGAAGGCGCCAGCCAGGACTATTGCACGAGAAAAGGAGCCAAAAGAGGAAGCAGGAACAATAAAACCGGCCAAAGAAGCAAAGAGCCCAAAAAAAAAAGGGAACCCAAACGGGCGACAAGTAGCCCAAACGGGCGACAAGTAGCCCAACCGGGCGACAAGTAGCCCAACCGGGCTACAAGTAGCCCAACCGGGCGACAAGTAGCCCAACAGGGCGACAAGTAGCCCAACAGGGCGACAAGTACTAGGAGCCGACAGACGTTCCAATAATGCGGGAAGTAGCGAAAAACCTTCCCGTACCCTCGAGAACACAGAAGCCAACACTAGTCCCGAAGGCACACGAAGGCGCAGGCGCACCCGAGATCAAAAGTCACGCAGAACCCCAACGAACGGGGAAACATGACAAAAACACCGTCCCAAAAAGCGGGGGAGGAAACATCCACCCACAGGACGGAACCAACCGACTCAAAGGCCAAGGAACCGAGCCCGGGGAGGGGCCGACGTCCAACAGCACGTACGGCGAGTGGGGAGGAAAGACCCCACTCCGCGTAACCACAAGCCCCGCCTAGAGGGGGATAAAACCCCCCACGGGGTCTAACGGGGCCAAGGCCCCCCCAAGGCAGCCCCTCCCCAGCCCCGGGAACCTACACGACAGGCCCCGGGGCCGAGCCGTTCCCCCAAAGCCCCGGCCGTACCAGAAAACCGGGGCAGCCGTGAAAACACTAAGGAAGGGAGCCCACTGGCAGACTCATACAACACGGCTGGAGGAACAGGCCCAAATGCCCCCGTCACTACCCCGGAAGGGGAATTCCCCGAGACTGCCCGAGTCTCAACACCACGAAACGCCCCGCCCTGAACCTACAGACGGTAAGGAACCGGATGCAGGCAGGAAGGGTGAACCAGGGGAAAGACAAGGGGGCGTGGATGCAACCAACACCCCCAAGTCCCAAAACGAAATACAACGGGGCAGCCCCGGGGCTCCCGGGGAGGAAACCACGAGAACGTTGCCACCACCAAGGCTCAAGTGCAACGCCCCTGCTGCCCGCACCCGCTTTGTTAGCACAACTGGGTAACCGAGCCACAACGAGCAACCAAACTCGCAGGACACCGGGTCGAAGGTGTCACCGACCCCACAGGCAGCAGACGGAGGCAAAACAGAGAGTCACCCAGAGACAAAAGGTGAGAGCAACCCTCAAACTCGCTGGAAGCGAGGGGGGGGCTCTGGGGTCACATCCATCGGACCCGCGCGCCCCCAGGGGTTTCCCAGGGTCCCGAGCGTTTACTTGAAGAGGACTCGCGCTCAGGTAATCCCAGGCAGGGTACTGCTAACCGGCACCCAAGCTACCAAACAACTTTCTAAGAGCTGAACCCCCGGGACGTGTACACTCACGGGGACCTAGCAGGGGGTACCACCAGAAATACTCAGAACACAAGGGACACAAGGGGCAAGAACGAAGGCAGACCCCCCCACCAGGTATATAAACAAAAGAAAAAGAAAACCCCGCAAGAGGACAGCGTACCCAAGCGGAACAGAGCCGGCCGCTATGATTGGTAAAGACAAGCTGCACAGTACCCCGCGCCCCACCAGTGCAAACACCGCCCCTTACTCTAAGGCGAACAAGGGAGACAGAACACCCGAGCACACAAAGAGCGGCCGAAAACCAAGCGGTAAACGGCCAAGCAGGGGCAGGACCCAAGGAACTTGTGGAAGGTGGCCCCAAGCCCCAAGGGCAGTACTTACAGGGCACCTAGGGAAGGGAACCCTAGGCGCATGCAGCCCGAGTACTGAAGAATCACACCCGGCTCACGCACCACCTAGAAAACAGACACCACACTCTAGGTACAGTGCTGAAACAACCACTGGAGCCGGAGCACATAACCATTGCCTATAGCATCAGCCGAAGAACTGATGGGTGGATAGCCGGCGTGGGAGGTCTGGGGCTCCCCCTTCCCCCTCCCGGGGAGGGGGGAGCTGCGCAGACAGCGGCGCGGTGACGTATGACGTCATACTAGTTTCCGTGTTTTCTGTTGAAGAGTTCTATTCACTAGTTCGGCTTAGGTAGCAATTTTCACCAGAATAGGGGTTTGTTTTGGAATGCTTACCTTTCTGGATGCTTGACCCGGTCGATGGCAGACATAGAATGCTTCCAACCACACGGGGGTTTCTATAGGCCATTGCTCCCCTTGCCTCTCTGAGGGGGCCAGGTTCTGGCTCGTGGTCCCCGGTAGGCCCTAGAACTCCATACACATGACTGATGCCAAAGTCTGACATTAGCATATCAGCCGGTAAAGCTCCGGGGAGCCGACAGGGCTCCCCCCAGAAAAGAGAATGAAAAAAGAATGAAAAGAATGAGAAAATGAAAGAGAATGAAAAAAGAAATGTGTGAAATGAACAGTTCCAAAGTGAATTTGTACAAAATGAGGATTTCATAGAACCGAACCTAATACCAATTCCAGACATCCAGAGGTAACTCAGGACGAAGTGGAAAAATTACTCAACGGGCTAGGAAGAAGTAAAGCAGTTGGACCTGATGGAGTTTCACCTTGGGTGCTGTGAGAATGTGCAGCTGAGCTGAGCATTCCAATCCAATTAATATTCCAGACATCCCTTTGCGCAGGAATCTTAGCAGTTATATGGAAAAAGGCAAACATATTACCAATCAATAAAAATGGTAGTCAAGAGGAACCGCTAAATTATAGACCCGTATCATTAGCAAGTGTCGTAGTAAAAACAGAAACAATAGTTAAAGCCAAATGGACTGAACATCTAGAGAGTACTGTAATAACATAATAACGAACAAACAGTATGGTTTTCGAATAGGAAGATCCTATGTAACCAATATACTTAGCTTTTATGACAGAGCCACAGAGATACTACAGGAAAGAGATGGTTGGGTTAACTGTCTGTCTGGACCTAAAAAAAAGGCTTTTGACAGAGTCCCACACAAGAGGCTGTTCTGGAAACTGGAACATGCTGGAAGAGTGACAGGCAGACTTCTGACATGGATGAAAAACTTTCTAACTTACAGACAGATGAGGGTAGTAATCAGACAATGTATCTGACTGGAGGAGTATTACTAGCGGAGTACCACAGGGTTCAGTTCTTGCACCAGTAATGTTCATCGTCTACATAAACGATCTATCTGAAGGAATACAGAATTATTTGAACATGTTTGCGGATGATGCTAAGATACTGGGGAAGATAGGAGGTGCAGACGATTGTAATGCCCTTCATATTGACCTAGATAAAATAAGTGCTTGGAGCGTAAAGTGGCAAATGGAATTCAATGTGGATAAATGCAGTGTTATTGAATATGGATTCAGAGAAAATAGACCACACACATCATACAAATTATGTGGAAAGGGATTACAAAACTCTAATAAAGAAGGAGACCTAGGGGGGGTGGTTTTGGATAGTAAGCTATCGCCAGAGGAACACAAAGAAAATTTTGAGAGGAGCGTATGCATCGCTTTCCAACTTCAGACTTACTTTTAATTATATGGATGACGAAATAGTAAAGAAACTGTTCATGACTTTTGTGAGACCAAATCTGGAATATGCAGCAGTTATATGGTGCCCAAATCTCAAGAAGTACATAAAGAAACTGGAAAAGGTGCAGCGGCATGCTACAAAATGGCTTCCGGAACTGAAACGAGTTACGAGGAGAGACTACAGACATTAAACATGCCAAAACTAGAAGATAGAAGAAAAAGAAGTGATATGATGACCACATACAAAATTCTAACAGGAATCGACCAAATTGACATGGAGGAATTCCTGAAACCAGCAACATCATGAACAAGAGGACACAGTTTCAAGCTAAGGAGACAGAGGTGCCAAAAAAACATTAGAAAGTTTTCTTTTTCAAACAGTGGTGGACCATTGGAACAAGCTAAGTGAGAAGGTGGTGGAGACCAAAGCCATCAGTAGTTTTAAAGTAGTAAAGACAAAGAGTACTGGGATGACGGGACACCATGAGCTTAACTCTCATCCTGTAACTACACTTAGGTAATTACA
>NC_091167.1:15406840-15426840 GCF_040958095.1 Procambarus clarkii
TCTACCTTAAATACCCGCACTACGGCCACGATGTTGATGGCTGCCCTCAGTCCCGAGGATACGGGCTTGCGGCCCTGTTCCTAATACACTCCCAAGACACACTAATGAAATTTAGTTTTTCCAGCTTATTGCTGGGAAGGATTACTCCTCCCACCATCTACTACAGCCCCAGGGCTCCACCCATTATTTTGGCAATGGCCAACCATTTAACACGTAGGCCTGAGGTCTGGCTCTCTAGGGCCAATAAGGACTTGGCCCTTATCTCAGGCCAATCACCTTCACTGATCTGCCGTGGCAAGCTACATGAATTCCTGAAGATTGAGTCAGCTCTCCCCAGCTAAAGAGAAGGGGGACAAGGCGCGTCTATGGAGCCCAGGCACCTGCGAGCAATGTTTACAAAACTGATAAATTATGTTCAAGCCTGTCTCCTCTAAGATAGCGAGTAGGGACATTTGACTCTGCCTCGTATGGGGAAGAGGCCGGTGAGAGGGAAAGAGAGGGGATGGAGAGGGGAACATCTGAGTGGGGAATTGAGTGGGAGAAGCCAAGGTATCCAAGACCACCCTACCCTCAGGTCAACCTCTTGACCCTGACAAATGGGCGACAAGGGGGGGGAGGAAGAGGAGACGAATGACGGCCAAGGGGAGGGGAGAAGGAAGGAGGGGAGAGGGAGAAGGAAAGGAGGGGAGAAGGAGAGGGAAAAGAGGGGAGAAGGGAGAACCAATGAGCTGAGCCCTAGATCATTACATATATATGTATGTATGTATATATGTATGTATGTATGTATGTATGTATGTATGTATGTATGTATGTATGTATGTATGTATGTATATATGTATGTATGTATGTATGTATGTATGTATGTATGTATGTATGTATGTATGTATATATGTATATATGTATGTATATATGTATATATATATATATATATGTATATATATGTATATATATATATATATATATATATATATATATATATATATATATATATATATATATATATATATATATATATATATATATATATATATATATATATATATATATATATATATATATATATATATATATATATATATATATATATATATATTCCTGAAATTATACACTATTGAATAATATTACTACAAAGAAACAAGATATAAAATCATTCACAGTCATTGAAATAATTGCGTAAAAATGAACTTGCAGCAACCCCCACCACACTACTGGGCTGGAGCACACTACCGCTGGCTAGTACTCTGTCAGTACCATTAGAAATATTGCCAAAACAAAGGTGGATGTCTTTAAGAAGCATTTAGATAAGTTCCTGCAATAAGTGTCGGACCAACCGAGTAGTAGTGAATATGTGGGCCAGTAGGCTGCTCCAAGCAACAGCTTGTTAGCCCAAGTTATCACAAGTGGAGCCGGGGAGTACAACTCTCAGAACCCTCTCCTCAGGTATACTCCAGGTATGCACCTGAATATTGCCAGACTTCTTCACCCCATCATGGCCAAAGTATGTTACATACAATATATATATATTTTTTTCCACAATCAGAGAATGCATTTTAACAATACTGTATAAGGAAAATAATTTGGAAGATTAATTTTTTTCAGTGCACCGGGGGCTTGTCATATTTAATAGCGGTGCAGCAAAGTGGTTAAACATCATAGGGGCAAGTCCGAGGCATCCAGATGAGCAATATGCTGCAAATACAGAACCAAAGCAAACTGAGCTCACAAAGTGGCAGTTGCCTGAAATTCTCCCAAATTAAAAGTGGAATCACTAAATGTAGAGGTCCAGTGAGAACAAACTTCACAGGACTTGTGGCCATAGGTGTTATCAACACAGCAGGCAGCATGGTGGAGGAAGAATTATATCAACATCAGGTAGCAAAGATGATGAACATCCTTGAAGCACTTGACGAGCTCGGGCTTGACATGCCAATCCGTAATAAACCATGCCAATCCATAATAGACCATGCCAGAGACCTGCGAGGAGATTATCCAGGCCGGATGACAGCTAACCTAGCAGAAACCAGGCACCGGGACCACTTGCCGGAAGAACAGTCAGCAAACACAACAAAAACAATTGGGCTACAAATACCCCCAGTGTGCCCCACAACAACCACAAGAATGTCCCCCAGTCAAGGGCCAAACAAGAAGAATCAAAGCTTCATGAACAGCCAAAGGCAATGCACTTTACCTCAGTGACCAGGCCTCTAAGAGGGCAAACTCCCGAACACACCAGTGAAGATAACGCTGTGCAAGGGCAGCATTAGTGGCCACCCAGTGAAGAAAACTCAAGAGTTCTTACAGATCGGAACACAACAAGAATCAAGCCCACACAACAAGGTGGACAGAAAACACACAGGTGAAGCCAACACTAAAATAAGGAACACAATACGTAACTGTCCCCCTGCAAGATAAACTCCATGGATTGCCGGCATGGATTGCCGGCACTTCTATTGAAGCAGTGGGGCTTGCAACAATGGTTGACTGGAACACTACAAGGAGAACTTCATGTCACTACATCAGCAACAAACCTGGTTGATCAGGGGAGCAGGTTACAGGATGAGGCAGGCCACCTGATGGTGGTGATCAGTACTAATGAGTTTCGAGTTAGTTTGAGTGAATCCCTAGTTCTGAGTCATTTGCAGTCATCTGACTGTTTTGAGGCTTCGTTTTCTTTGAACCCTCCAGTTGTCTGTGAAGTTTCATTGACTTTCTGGATGCTTTTCCGGTGGAGTGGTGAATTGTCACCCACTCCTTGTGCCTCTGAGGGAGCCAGGTTCTGGTTCTGATCCCTGGTAGGCTATCTTCTCCTCTTCTTCAGATGATTTTGGGGCTTAGTGTCCCCGTGGCCCGGTGCTCCACCAGGCCTCCTTTTTGTTACACTTCCCCAGGAAGCAGACCATAGCAGCTATCTAACTCCCAGGTACATATTTACTTCTAGGTAACAGGCATCAGGGTGAAAGAAACTCTGCCCACTTCTTTCCGCCTCCACTGGGGATCGAACCCAGAACCTCAGGACTATGAATCCAAAGCGATGTCCACTCAGCTGTCAGGCTAAACAGAACTTTTGTGACTGATGTGACCTTTTGGTATGGAGCAATCTCAGCAAGATAGCTTCAGAGAAAATGAAGACCAACACCAGTGGGCTTGCTGGAAAAGTGAAATTAACACCACACCCCCTTTCAATTTTTCTGTAAGTTGGTCTATATCTTTGTATTTATCCAAAAATTTCAGATAAATCCAACTTAAGGTTAAAAAATTATGGCCCTCCTCTATTTTGGGGTTTGCAGGAACACCATATTTTAAAATTTACCTAACTCGGCTCCTAACTGAACTAGAAGAATGCCTCAACATGAAATCTTTCAAATAATAAGTATATACAGTACTATGTTGTCATGAGAAACACCCTAAAATGGAAGTAAACAAAAAATATAGTCAATTATTACTGCATTTTTATGGAGGAAGGGGGGGTTCAACCCCCAAAGGTTAATCAATACATTATTTTCAAAATTCACATATTGGAAATGGAAGAATAGAAATTCCTGAATACTTGGTTGCAAATCCTGCAAATATTAACCCTTAAACTGCGCAACACATCATATGACGTGTTGAGTAACATACGCAAAATTGCGCAGCACGTCATATGATGTGTTACAGTACTACGCAAGATTTAAACGGCCCGGGGATACACAGGATTCACCTCACCTTCCTCTGGGCTCTTGTAAACAGACGCCATTTTTTTTTAAATTGTGGGCAACATTCCCGGGTGTGAGGGCCTCAGTACTGAGTGAGCCCCCAAGGATGGCGCATACAGCATGAGCTCACAGCACTGCTGTTCAGCTTGTGACCACAGCATCGTTTAAAATTGTCAAAAATATATGAAACTGGTATTATTTAGCGATGACAGTATTACAGAAGACCCCTGACTGTGCTAAAAATTACAAGGATTCTGATAATAGCAGGATTGTTGTGATAATTAGCACTGTAGTGGGAGGAGTAATCTTGGTGGGGAGGGAGGTGCGTTGTCTGCTGACTCTGTGTGACCACCTTTTACTGTCTGGACTCACTATACCAGCTTAGTTGTTCACTATGGTGAACAAAACATGCAGATACTTATATATAACGTCTGTATATAGTGAATTAAAGCAAAAACAGTATGGTGGGAGGAGAATGTTGGCGAGTCAGGTGAGGTGAGGGAGGGAGTGGCGACCAGGGGCTGGCTGCCTGGTGTGCCGGCCATTCCTTGCTGCTTTTTGACTCAGCATACCATCTTAGTGGTTCGTTATTGTGAACATAAATGTAGATACTTATATCCAGTATAATGTGAATATAGAGTGTAATAGCGGCAAAAGGAGTGTTAGGAGAAGCCATTCTGGTGAGGGAGGTGGCATCATCTTCCTGACTTGTCATGCTGTGTAAGGGTGGCCACTGTGTTCTTTGTCCACTGTACCAGCTTAGATGAACAGTTATGGTGAACAGAACATGTAGATACTCATATATAACATCTGTATATAGTGAATATAAGCAAGAACAGTATGGTGGGATGAGGATGATGGTGAGTGAGGTGTTTTTGAGGGAGGGAGTGGCTGGCTAGCAGATGTGGTGGCCACTCCTTGTTGCTTTTTGATTTTGTTGATTTTTGTTGCATACCAATTTTGTTGGTTTATTATGGTGAGCAAAACATGCAGATACTTATACATAACCAGTGTATATGGTGCAATAACCTACAAAGTATTTGTTTATTGTTTTATGAACATAATAATGGAATCAGTAATATGCACACCATAATTTTGAGTACAGCGATGATTTACACATTTTATTATATAAACATATTACACTACACACTACTGAATAATATTACTGCAAAAAAATAAGAAAAAATCAGAAACACTGAAATAATTTGGTAATAATATCTTTGTGGCAACTCCCGCCTGACAGCTGGGGCGGAGCAGACCTCCTCCGGCGCCTGCTCTGTCAATGCCTCATTTTTGCCAGACTTCCCCGCCCTATTGCGGCCAAAATATGCCACTAACAATTTTTTTATTATTTTTCCTGTGATCAGGGAACACAAATGAACAGGCTTATAAGTTTGTTTGTTTTTGTATGCGCCTATGGGTGACAAAGGCCAAATGGCCCCAGAGAAGCTTAGGGGGTTAATACTGATTTAAATATTGGCAAGTTGACTGAAAAGGTAAGAAACAATTATTCGAAAAAGATTTATACCCAAGTTTTTCCCCAAGTTTGTATGTACAGTATGTGTAGGTACCAGCATGTGGAGCATTCCACCCCACTTAATATTTCAGACTTCTTGTGCACAGGAATCTTAGCAGATATATGGAAAATGGCAAACATAGTTTCAATCAATAAAGATGGTAGCCAAGAAGACCTTTAAATTATAGACCCATATCATTAACAGGCATGGTAGTCCAAACACTAGAAAAAATTGTCAAAACCAAATGGGTAGAACATTTGGAGAGTAATGACATAATAACAGACAGTATGGTTTTTGAACAGGAAGATCATGTGTAACAAATCTACTTAGATTTTATGATAAAACCACAGAGATACTACGGGACAGAGGTGATTGTTTTGACTATGTTTACCTGGACATGAAAAAGGCTTTTGATAGCCCCACACAATTGGTTGTTTTGGAAACAGGAACATGCTGGAGTGGTGACAGGGAAGAATTCTGACAGATGAAAAATGTCCTAACTGACATAAAGATGAGGGCAGTAATCAGAGACAATGTATCTGACTGGAGGAGTGTTACTAGCAGAGTACCACAGGGTTCAGTTCTTGCACCAGTAAAGTTCATCGTCTACATAAACAATCTACCAGAAGGGATACAGAATTATATGAACATGTTTTATAATCATAATAATATTAATGCATTGTGTCAGGGGACAGGAAGCCAGAGTGTATTCAAACACGTTACGCCTTTATCGAGGTCCCCCACAAAGTCGAATTACTGACCCTGCCCAGGATGCAATTCGATAACAAGTTCATTAACTCCTGAGTATCTACTTACCACTAGTGAACTCGTGGTAAGTAGTTCTAGGAACTAGGGCATTAGGTGAAAATAAATGTGCCAACCTTTCTGTCCTACCCAGGATTCAAACCCAGAAAAAAAACTGGGTTCAGAACCCAGAATTAAATGATAGGAAATGCACCCAACCATTTCTGTCCAACCTTGGATTCGAACCCAGCATTCCTGATTGTGAGTCGTGAATAAACCCAACTGTACTTCCTTTACCAATCTGGGTGAAATGAACTAAACACAGAAATGTATGAAACATATCTTTGATTCACTAACTATAATATAATAAATTCACATCGAAGGATTATTTTTGTTTTCACCTTTTTCAGTCAACTTGCCAAACATTCCAATCAATATTTACAGAATATACAAGCAAATACCCAGGAATTCCTAGAGTGCCACTAGTACACATATGGTTGTCTCCTATATGTGACTCAAAAATATTGATAACTCTGGGGGGGGGGGGGGTTGAACACATCTTAAAAATAAAAAAGGTATAATTTGTTTCATAATTCTTTAAAATGTTCCTCATAACAATATCAACTTAATATTATAAAGATTACCTTTTGAATGCACTTTGAGACACTCTTCTAGCTCAGTTAAGAGTAGAAATAAATGAATTTGATATGGGCTGTTTTTAACCCCCCCCCTCTAAAAAATATATGAACTTTCGAACCAAAAGTAGGAGGCAAGGAAAGATAATTATGAGGAGAAACTGTTAAGCCAGTCTTACTATAAAGCATTTGAAAGGGATTTGAGGGAAAAGGACCTGGGATGGGACGGAGGGAAGGAATGGTGTCCAGCCACTCGCACCGTACGGGATCGAACGCCGACCTGAAAGAAGCAGGACTTCCACAGTACTATCGAGTCCAAGTTGATGAGCGCCATTTAAACAACTGGGTTTTTCAGAAATGCTAAAGATATGTAACAACTTAAATGAAAATTTGATAGACTTGTAATATTGGCCACCGTAAGACCTGTTGTGGAATGAGCCTAATCAATTTTTATTTGCTCATTTAGAGAGCACTCAGGTAAAATTGAGCGCCCATTTTCAGCCAAATGAAAGGAAAGGTTATTGTATATTACACACATGCCTCAAGAGCCCGACTAAGAGCTAATTTCCTGCTTTACATACCAAAATACCGCATGAGGAACGGACGACCCTGAGATTTCTCTGTCGTGACGTCACAGCCCTCTGTTGGTAAACAAGCCAACTTGAGGCCACAAACTACTAATCTTAAAACTTATTTTCCAGTCCACGTAACTGACCAGAACATAGAATAAAGTATATTCAAATGCAAATAATTTTCTAGCTATTTCTTTCATTATGTATTTATTTTTAGAGTTCGATTTCCTCGATATATCAACGTTGGATGAGTAGCTGTTAGCGCGGATGTCTGAATAACGTTTTCGTTTGTGAATTTAAGAATATTGAGATTTGTAAGTTATTTACGCATAATATAGAAACGATCGAAACAACTATTTTTCAGAGTGAATATTTATGAAACTCTATAATAAATAACAATAATGGTTTTATTAAATGTAGTTGAAGCTGTGGCAGGGCCATGCTTCACCAAGCCTTTACGTAACCGCTTACGGCACATCTTTCATCAATTGTGGCGGCTTCATTCACATTTATTAAACAGTTTACGAGATTAGAAACTTCACAACCCAATAATATTAATATTATGAACAACCTCGTAGTGTTTTAGAGCACATAAACTGTTTAATAAATGTTTACAAGCCCTTCCATTATTAAGGAAAGATGTACAGGTTGCGTAAACGCTTGTTTTTTTTTTTAATATATATATATATATATATATATATATATATATATATATATATATATATATATACACGAAGGTACAAAATAAAAATCAAACTAAAAACCAAAATGATTATTCAGGTAAAAGTACATACATAGAAGATGAGTTACAAACATAATGTTGGATTTATAGATAGCACTAGTACATGTAATACCTAAAGCCACTAATACGCAGAGTGTTTCGGACAAGGTGTGGGGAGGAAAACACTTTGACGAAGATTAATACTAGTTGAGATTAAAGTACAAATTCAAATTTTAATTCAGGAAAAGTACATACATAGATGATTTACAAGTAATGTTGGATTTATAGATAGAACTAGAACATACAATACCTAAAGCCACTACTACGCATAGCGTTTCGGATAAGGGTCAGTTCAATTTCTTTCTTTATTATGCACCCCATACCCATCCCGTGGGCGGTGGTGTAAAGGGTTACAGAGGCACATAATCGGTTCAGGAACTGAACCCTCTAGTTCGTTTAGCTAAGCAAATAACAATCTTTTGACGCTACTTACAAAATTATTAATGTTATATATACATGTACATATATTCAATTTCTTTCTTTATTATGCACCCCATACCCATCCCGTGGGCGGTGGTGTAAAGGATTACAGAGGCATATAATCGGGTCAGGAACTGAACCCTCTAGTTCGTTTAGCTAAGCAAATAACAATGTTTGACGCTTGTTACAAAATTATCAATGTTGTATACGCATGTACACACCCTCATACATACATGTACATATATATATACGTATACACATATACATACACATACATATTTAATCACCCACACAAATACACATATCAATAATCTTTGTGTCACAAGTGGTACAACAAGAGGCTCACAACAGTCACTATACAAGGCACTTTACATCTATGGTGAGTCACACAGTTACTAGTCTTGCTCCACACCCTCCCAACTGGGCGGCAGCTTTACAGTCATGTGCTCCACACCCACCCAACTGGGCGGCAGCTTTACAGTCATGTGCTCCACACCCACCCAACTGGGCGGCAGCTTTACAGTCATGTGCTCCACACCCACCCAACTGGGCGGCAGCTTTACAGTCATGTGCTCCACACCCACCCAACTGGGCGGCAGCTTTACAGTCATGTGCTCAACACCCACCCAACTGGGCGGCAGCTTTACAGTCATGTGCTCCACACCCACCCAACTGGGCGGCAGCTTTACAGTCATGTGCTCCACACCCACCCAACTGGGCGGCAGCTTTACAGTCATGTGCTCCACACCCACCCAACTGGGCGGCAGCTTTACAGTCATGTGGTCCACACCCACCCAACTGGGCGGCAGCTTTACAGTCATGTGCTCCACACCCACCCAACTGGGCGGCAGCTTTACAGTCATATGCTCCACACCCACCCAACTGGGCGGCAGCTTTACAGTCATGTGCTCCACACCCACCCAACTGGGCGGCAGCTTTACAGTCATGTGCTCCACACCCACCCAACTGGGCGGCAGCTTTACAGTCATGTGCTCCACACCCACCCAACTGGGCGGCAGCTTTACAGTCATGTGGTCCACACCCACCCAACTGGGCGGCAGCTTTACAGTCATGTGCTCCACACCCACCCAACTGGGCGGCAGCTTTACAGTCATGTGCTCCACACCCACCCAACTGGGCGGCAGCTTTACAGTCATGTGGTCCACACCCACCCAACTGGGCGGCAGCTTTACAGTCATGTGCTCCACACCCACCCAACTGGGCGGCAGCTTTACAGTCATGTGCTCCACACCCACCCAACTGGGCGGCAGCTTTACAGTCATGTGCTCCACACCCACCCAACTGGGCGGCAGCTTTACAGTCATGTGCTCCACACCCACCCAACTGGGCGGCAGCTTTACAGTCATGTGCTCCACACCCACCCAACTGGGCGGCAGCTTTACAGTCATGTGGTCCACACCCACCCAACTGGGCGGCAGCTTTACAGTCATGTGCTCCACACCCACCCAACTGGGCGGCAGCTTTACAGTCATGTGCTCCACACCCACCCAACTGGGCGGCAGCTTTACAGTCATGTGCTCCACACCCACCCAACTGGGCGGCAGCTTTACAGTCATGTGCTCCACACTCACCCAACTGGGCGGCAGCTTTACAGTCATGTGGTCCACACCCACCCAACTGGGCGGCAGCTTTACAGTCATGTGCTCCACACCCACCCAACTGGGCGGCAGCTTTACAGTCATGTGCTCCACACCCACCCAACTGGGCGGCAGCTTTACAGTCATGTGCTCCACACCCACCCAACTGGGCGGCAGCTTTACAGTCATGTGCTCCACACTCACCCAACTGGGCGGCAGCTTTACAGTCATGTGCTCCACACCCACCCAACTGGGCGGCAGCTTTACAGTCATGTGCTCCACACTCACCCAACTGGGCGGCAGCTTTACAGTCATGTGCTCCACACCCACCCAACTGGGCGGCAGCTTTACAGTCATGTGCTCCACACCCACCCAACTGGGCGGCAGCTTTACAGTCATGTGCTCCACACCCACCCAACTGGGCGGCAGCTTTACAGTCATGTGCTCCACACCCACCCAACTGGGCGGCAGCTTTACAGTCATGTACTCCACACTCACCCAACTGGGTGGCAGCTTTACAGTCATGAGCTCCACTCCCACCCAACTGGGCGGCAGCTTTACAGTCATGTGCTCCACACCCACCCAACTGGGCGGCAGCTTTACAGTCATGTGCTCCACACCCACCCAACTGGGCGGCAGCTTTACAGTCATGTGCTCCACACCCACCCAACTGGGCGGCAGCTTTACAGTCATGTGCTCCACACCCACCCAACTGGGCGGCAGCTTTACAGTCATGTGCTCCACACCCACCCAACTGGGCGGCAGCTTTACAGTCATGTGCTCCACACCCACCCAATTGGGCGGCAGCTTTACAGTCATGTGCTCCACACCCACCCAACTGGGCGGCAGCTTTACAGTCATGTACTCCACACTCACCCAACTGGGTGGCAGCTTTACAGTCATGTGCTCCACACCCACCCAACTGGGCGGCAGCTTTACAGTCATGTGCTCCACACCCACCCAACTGGGCGGCAGCTTTACAGTCATGTGCTCCACACCCACCCAACTGGGTGGCAGCTTTACAGTCATGTGTTCCACACCCACCCAACTGGGTGGCAGCTTTACAGTCATGTGTTCCACACCCACCCAACTGGGTGGCAGCTTTACAGTCATGTGCTCCACACCCACCCAACTGGGCGGCAGCAAATTTTGGATACTTCGCTAAGATTTCGGGCAGCACATCATTATGAATGAAGTACTTACACATTTCTTGGACACTATTGATGGTGTTATCTCTAAATTCCGCGACTTTTTTCACATTCCATTATATAATGACGCAAAGTATGCGAATAGTTCTGCTGACAGAGTTTACATTTAGTCAAATCTACATCAGCAGATGTTACGAACTCCCAGAGGTACTTGTAGCCGAGCCTAAGCCTAGCAATGGTAACATCTAGAAGTCTGCTAACATTATTGGATGACCCATAGACGTGCGGTTCTTCATGCATAATAGCATGATGATAGATGGAGTAACTGGTGTGATTTTGGTGTGTACTCACCTAATTGTGCTTGCGGGGGTTGAGCTTTGGCTCTTTGGTCCCGCCTCTCAACTGTCAATCAACTGGTGTACAGATTCCTGAGCCTATTGGGCTCTATCATATCTACACTTGAAACAGTGTATGGAGTCAGCCTCCACCACATCACTTCCTAATGCATTCCATTTATTAACCACATTGTGTGGGTGGTAACTGGTGTGAATGACCATTATCCTACTTTTCTCATAGCGAACATGGACATAACACCACCAAAAAGCAAGAAACTTACTTTCAGGTTACACAGTGAATCAGCTTTAGGCAATCTTACAGATGCACTTCACAATATTAACTGGGATTCTGAATTCAATAATACCCAGGATATAAATTCATTAGCTAACCTCTTCCTCTCCAAAACTCTAAGCCTCTACAACCTTCATTGTCCCCTTCTTACCAAGCAAGTAACTGACAAAAGATTAAACAATCCATGGCTCACAAGTGGCATTCTTAACTCAATCAACAAGAAACATGAATATGAAAAGAAACTTAGGATTGGCCTAGTTTCAAAGGAAGTAGCTAAAAGGTACTCATCAATGCTTACCAGTATCATAAGAAAGGCAAAATTTGCATATTATGTGAAAAGATTCAGTGAAGCAAAAGGCAACATGAAAAGCACTTGGAAAACAATCTCTATCTTGTAAGCAAGATAGACGATCTTGTAAACAATCTTGTAAGCAAGATAGACGATCTTGTAAACAATCTTGTAAGCAAGATAGACGATCTTGTAAACAATCTTGTAAGCAAGATAGACGATCTTGTAAACAATCTTGTAAGCAAGATAGACGATCTTGTAAGCAATCTTGTAAACAATCTTGTAAGCAATCTACCTCATTTTTCTTGTTTTTGGGTTCATTTTGTGTTTGTCTTGTATAGTCGTGTTTATATTTTTATTTTTCCCCCTTTTATATCAAATTTTTGTTTTGTAATTGCCATTCTTGCCTTGTTTTCCTACAACCAGCCTTCTTATGCAAACAAGTATAGACCCAGAACTAAACCTCTTATCCACTATCTATATCAATCATCACTTTAATGATCAAAATTGCAGATATTTTACACCTCATGAGTTAAGTTCATTTATTATGCACCCCATACCCATCTTGTGGGCTCATGTAATTAACTTGAATGTAAGATCTCTAAGTAAACACTTCGATGATGTTAGTGCCTTGATCGAAACAACTGACAACAAATTCTCTAATATTATACTTACTGAAACGTGGTTGAAAGAGGATACTACTCAACTCTTTAACATGCCTAACTACTCGGCAATTCACAACTGTCGTCCAATTCAGAGAGGTGGTGGTACTGCTCTTTACTACCACCAAGAACTAACATGCTTAATAATAATTAGAACTAGAGACTACTGTGGGGAGTATATCTTCGCCAGTTTCAGAGTCAAGGGTGCTGAGTCTGTCCTGTCTGTGGGAGCAGTCTATAGAATTCCTAACACTGATGTGTCCGAATTCAACTCAAACCTTAGAAATCTAATACTAGATAACAGATTGAACAAAAACCATCTAATTATCGCAGGGGACTTTAATATTGACCTCTGCGAGCCTGAACACCCTACTGCTGTTAGCTTCCTCAACTGTATGAATTCCTGCTTCCTCATACCTTTAATCACTAGACCAACTAGAATCACTGATAGTACTGCCTCTGCTCTTGACCACATCTGGACTAACATAACCTCTTCACTTACTTCAGGGATAATCATTGATAGGACCACAGACCATTACCCTTCATTTCTCCTAACCAACATTAATACACCACCTCTAGATACAAGGAAGGTAAGCTTTAGGCTGCACAATGAAACATCTATAGGCAACTTTATTGCTGCTGCTAATATCACCTGGGAGGCTGAATTAGGTGACATAGTGAACATCAACCTAGCAGTGCAAACATTTCTTCATAAAACTCTCAGCCTTTATAACACCCACTGTCCTATGCTAACGAAACAAGTCACAACTAAATGGCTCAACAGTCCTTTGCTTACAAAGGGAATACTTAAATCCATTAATAAAAAACATGACCTTGAGAAGAAGTATACGTTAGGAACAGTCTCCAAAGAATTCTCAAAGAATTACTCATCATTGCTATCTAAAATAATTAGAGGAGCTTAAACTAAATACTACGAAGATAAATTTACCCAAATAAAGAGCAACATTAAGAAAACATGGAGCACAATTTCACAAATATTGGGATCAAAGAAGATTTTAAATAACAAACCAACACTCATGTCAAATAATGATGGTCTGGTTTCAGCCTCTGACACTGCTTTTGAGTTCAATAGGTTCTTCTCTTCCATTGGGTCATCCCTTGAAATTGATATTCCATCGTCCAGTACTAATATTCGGTACTATCTTACAGGAAACTATCCACAGTCTCTGTACCTCATGCCTACTAATTCCACTGATGTTACTGGCATAATCCTTTCCCTTAAAACCAAGTCTAGTGCCCTTGAGGAGACCAACTCTTATTTACAAAAAAGCCTCCACATTTTTAGCTCCTGCTATTGCATTGCTCTTCAACAAGTCACTTGAACTCCAAACCTTTCCAGATATTCTAAAAAAAAGCGAGAGTAACCCCTGTCCACAAATGTGGTGATCTCTCTGATGTTAATAACTACAGACCTATATCAATTCTGCCAAACTTGTCAAAAGTATTTGAAAAACTAATCTACAAGCAGCTTTACTCTTATCTAACCAAACACAATATACTTAGCTCTTATCAATATGGCTTCAGACCCCCAAAAAAGCACTAACGATGCACTTATTAGTATGATAAACTTGATACATGCAGCTCTTGATAAGAATGAGTTCCCTGTTGGGTTATTTGTGGACCTGCGTAAGGCTTTTGACACTGTCAACCACCAAAACTTTCTTCTTAAATTACAACATTATGGAGTCAGAGGTCACTCCCTGCAGTACATTAAGTCTTACCTTACTGACAGGCTCCAGTATGTTTCTGTGAATAATTCAATTTCTCCCACCCTACCCATCAACATTGGTGTTCCCCAGGGCAGCATACTTGGCACTCTCCTCTTTCTCATCTTCATTAATGACCTTCCAAATGCCTCCCAACACCTCAAACCAATTCTATTTGCTGATGACACAACCTTCATTTACTCCAGTCCTGACCCCCTTGCTCTAAATGTCACAGTGAATACTGAGCTATTTAAAGTTCATCACTGGCTAACTGTCAACAAACTCACCCTCAATATTGACAAAACTTTCTATATTTTGTTTGGCAATAAATCCTCAAATCATATAAATCTCAGGATTAACAATACCCAAATTTGTAACGAAGTAGATGGCAAATTCCTTGGCGTTCTCATTGACCGCAAGCTGAATTTCCAGGGACACATTCTAAACATATAAAAAAAAGTTTCAAAAACTGTTGGCATTCTTTCTAAGATCAGATATTATGTACCACGCCCTGCCCTGGTGACTCTCTATTACTCCCTCATCTATCCATATCTCAACTATGGTATTTGTGCTTGGGGTTCTACTACCCAAAATCATTTACGTCCTCTAATTACTCAACACAAAGCTGCTATTAGGACAATATCCAACTCTGGCCCCAGACATCACTCGGTACCCTTACTGAAATCTCTGAATATGTTAGATATTAAGTCACTGCACATCCTCTCTTGTGTACTCTATATATTTAAAACTCTGATTTGTAATGCCAATCCTGACCTCAAAAGATTCATTGAAGGTTGTAACAGAACCCATGAGCACCACACCAGAAACAAATACAGTTTTGATATTCCTAGAGTACGACTTAATCAAACTAGAAATGCTCTACAAATCAAGGGACATGAGAGAATGTGCAGTGACTTAATATCTAACATATTCAGAAATTTGAGTAAGGGTACCGAGTGATGTCTGGGGCCAGAGTTGGATATTGTCCTAATAGCAGCTTTGTGTTGAGTAATTAGAGGACGTAAATGATTTTGGGTAGTAGAACCCCAAGCACAAATTCCATAGTTGAGATATGGATAGATGAGGGAGTAATAGAGAGTCACCAGGGCAGGGTGGGGTACATAATATCTGATCTTAGAAAGAATGCCAACAGTTTTTGAAACTTTTTTTGATATATTTAGAATGTGTCCCTGGAAATTCAGCTTATGGTCAATGAGAACGCCAAGGAATTTGCCATCTATTTTGTTACAAATTTGGGTATTGTTTATTTTGAGATTTATTTGATTAGAGGATTTATTGCCAAACAGAATATAGAAAGTTTTGTCAATGTTAAGGGTGAGTTTGTTGGCCGTTAGCCAAAGATGGACTTTATTTAGCTCAGTATTTACTGTAGAATTTAGAGCAAGGGGGTCAGGACTGGAGTAAATGAAGGTTGTGTCGTCAGCAAATAGAATTGGTTTGAGATGTTGGGAGGCATTTGGAAGGTCATTAATGTAGATGAGAAAGAGGAGAGGGCCAAGTATGCTGCCCTGAGGAACACCAATGTTGATGGGTCGGGTGAGAGAAATTGAATTATTCACAGAAACATACTGGAGCCTGTCAGTAAGGTAAGATTTGAGGTATTGCAGGGAGTGTCCTCTAACTCCATAATGATGTAATTTAAGAAGAAGGTTTTGGTGGTTGACAGTGTCAAAAGCCTTACGCAGGTCCACAAATAACCCAACAGGGAACTCCTTTTTATCAAGAGCTGCATGAATCAAGTTAATCATACTAATAAGTGCATCGTTAGTGCTTTTTTTGGGTCTGAAGCCATATTGACAAGAGCTAAGTATATTGTGTTTGGCTAGATAAGAGTAAAGCTGCTTGTAGATTAGTTTTTCAAAATTTTTTGACATGTTAGGCAGGATTGATATAGGTCTGTAGTTGTTAACATCTGTGAGATCACCACATTTGTGTACAGGGGTAACTCTCGCTTTTTTTTGGATATCTGGAATGGTTTGGAGTTCAAGTGACTTGTTGAAGAGCAATGCAATAGCAGGGGCTAAAGTTCTGGGAGGCTTTTTTGTAAATTAAAGTTGGTATCTCCTCAAGGGCACCAGACTTGGTTTTAAGGGAAAGGATTATCTCATTGACGTTGTTACGACCCTGGGTTCTTCAGTGGAAGCCAGAGGTCATAATTGAACTAAATAAGCTACGTTAGATTAGCAAAACGCAACTCGATGTGATATTGTTTGTATCTTCCCTGCCAGACGTAAGACTATTCTTGTTTCTCAAAGAGCATTTAAAGACTGAGCTGGGGGGTTGATTATTAAATAATAACATAGGCACCAACTATGTTTACTAATACTTTAATCATTTGTAAAGTAACAATACGTTGCATAGGGGAAGATTTTTAATGTGCTTAGCTGCACGATCAATTAGGCTCTTCCCGGCACCACACGGGAGGCTGATCTGGGCTGAAGCGGTCTTCTCTGGTTGCTGGCTGTGGTGAAAGGAATTACCTCCTCCTTCCTCTTCGTTTCCTTATTTCTGTGTCTTGTTCAAGATAAGTATACTGAGTACATTATTCAATCTCTGGCATACTCATGTTCTATGTGTAGAGTAGTATACTCTGTGTGTAGTAGGTGTTTTTAGGGTTTATATTACTAGTTATTCTAAAGGGGGTCCCATTGGAACCACGTGGTCCCCTACCCTAAGCTGACTCTAACTTCAAGTTATTCAATAGTAGAGCTTTACCCTAGCTTGTGTTCAGCGTAAAACCTTGTATCCTGCTTATGTGGACCACGGCGAACCTCCAGTCAGATGTAGATCAGGTCTTTCTATGGGCTACAGAAAATAATATGGTGTTTAACGAAGATAAGTTCCAGCTCATGCGCTATGGAAAAAATGAAAATATAAAAACGGAAACCACGTACAAAACTCAGGCAAATCATAACATAGAACGAAAAGGCAATGTAAAGGATCTGGGTGTACTCATGTCGGAAGACCTTACCTTTAAAGAACACAACAGAGAGCTGAACCCAGACACAGAGCTGTGAACATGAACATCAAGAAAAGGAAGGAGGGAATTAGATTCCCACTCAACTTTGAAATGGATAGAAGGAGCCAGATTGTTAAGAGAGGCGAGGAAAGGCTGGAAAAGATTAAGGTCATGAGGCCATAAAGCAAAAATGTCATCAACATAGTGAAGCCAGAGAGAGGGACGAGTATCAATAGAAGGAAGAAGAACAGTTTCGAAGTATTCCATGTAGAAATTAGCAAGAACAGGGGAGAGAGGGGAACCCATAGCGACACCGAAAGTTTGAGTGTAATATTTACCGTTGAAAGAGAAAGAGTTAGATTCAACACAGAGTCTAATGAGATCGAGGAAAACGTCAGTGGGAAGTGGGAGAGGAAGGAGACCCTCTGACGCCTTCTGTCTGAGGAAAGAGAGAACGTCATCGAGCGGAACATTAGTGAACAGAGAGTCGACATCAAGACTAAGCATCTTACAAGAGGGTTGCAGGCGCAGTCTTTCTATGAAGTCCTGAGAGTGACGAAGGTGGGCAGGGGAAAAAGTGCCAAGGTAAGGTGTCAGGGTTTTAGCAAGCAGGAGGCAAGAGGATAGCTGACAGAGCCCCGTGAAGAAATGATAGGACGAAGAGGAACACCAGGTTTATGAGTCTTAGGAAGACCATAGAAATAAGGAAGAGAAGGGCAGATGACACGGAAACGTTTAATGAGATCAAAGTCAGGAGGGCAAAGACTAGAGAGCTGTCTTAGTTTGCGATTAAAGGAAGTTTTGAGGCGATCCAAAGGGTTAGAAGTCAGAGGAGCATAAGTGCGAGAGTCAGAGAGCAAGACATCTGCTTTTCGGAGGTAGTCCTCACGGTCAAGGACAGCCACCGAATTGCTTTTGTCGGAAGGAAGGATAAGAATAGAGTTGTTAGATTTCAGGGAGGCAAGGGCAAGCTGGAAGCGACGAGGAAGGTGGTTATTCTTAGAAAACAAGCTGTCAAGAACGGGGATAAGGGCCCCTCTAAGGGTCTGGGTTCTCTTTCTCTGTCTACCGTAAACCCATGCATAGTGGCATGTACATTCACTTCTTTTCCTACCATCCTCCTTCTGTTAAGAAAAGTGTCCTCGTCTCTCTCTTCCTCCGCGCTCTACGCATCAGCGACCCTCAGTTTCTTGATTCTGAAATTGCCTTTATCTACAAATCATTCTCTCGCCTTGGTTATCCTTTGCATTTCATCAACTGTGCCCACTCTCAAGCTAAACGAAATTTCTTTCATCCTAAACCTGCTTCCAACACTAGTAGCACTGTACTATGCCTTCCCTTCATATCTGAACTCAAAACTTTTACCAATACCTTTCGTCCTCTTGACATTAAACTCGCCTTTCGACAAACTAACACAATTCGTAGCAATCTAGTTCACACTGCTCCTCCTGCTTCTAATGCTGCTGGTGTCTACTCTATTTCCTGTTCATCTTGTCCTCTCCAATACTTTGGCGAAACTGGCCGTACGCTGAATGACAGACTTAAAGAACACAAGAGAAGTGTTAAGTCTGCAGACACTAACAATGCTCTCTTCTGCCATGCCTTTCAACCAACCAGGTATCAACCAGGAGGGATTCTAATCATCCCATTGATTGGTCTTCCTCCAAAATAATCTTTCCTGCCTCTACTCTACACAGACGCCGTCTTGTAGAATCGGCTCTTATAAACAATGTACCCAACATGAACTTGAGTCCTGGCTTTGTTGCTGTGGACTCTTCCCTTTCACAGTATATACTCAAATGCTCTAATCTTTCTAACAAACGTGACTTAACATAAGCTTTCCCCCTTCCATTTCTTTCTTTCTCTTTCCTTTTCTTTCTCTCTTCTCCCTTTTTCTGTTCATTGTCTTCTCCTACGCTCCCTTGCTATCCTCTTCTTATTCCTATTACTATCTCCTTCGGTGGTTATAATAGGAGCTGCCTCGTATGGGCCAATAGGCCTGCTGCAGTTCTCATTACTACTATCCCCTACACCTGACTTTCCTCCTCAGCTCTCTCTTGCCTATTTATTGCCTGCCCCTACCTCCTCATCACACCACACACTTGGTCCGGGAGACATCTCCCGTCACGCAGGGTGCAGTTGCACCTCCACAGATCTCCAGTATCAGCTCTTGATACTGGTAATGGCTCAAAAGGGCCACCACTTACGGGCTATTCATGCCCGTGCCACCTTTTCGATGGTTTAATCGTCATCTTGAACACATTCATGGGAGACATCTCCCGTCACGCAGGGTGCAGTTGCACCTCCACAGATCTCCAGTATCAGCTCTTGATACTGGTGATGACTCGAAAGGGCCACCACTTACGAGCTATTCATGCCCGTGCCATCTTTTGGGTGGCTTCATCTTCATCTTCTTCATCTGTTTAAAACACGGGAGACATCTCCCGTCACGCTGGGTGCAGACGCACCTCCACAGATCTCCAGTATCATCTATTGATACTGGTGATGGCTCAAAAGGGCCACCACTTACCAATTCATGCCCGTGCCACCTATTGGGTGGCTTCATCTTCATCTTAACACATTCACAAGGGAGACATCTCCCATCATG
>NC_091167.1:15431840-15503915 GCF_040958095.1 Procambarus clarkii
TTTTATGTATGCACTTTACCTGAATAAACATTTGAATTTTTGAAATTTGAATGTTGTTTGTAGTATAAAAATAGTTAGAAATGGTCACTTTTGGACTCAAGAGGTGAAAAAGTACCATTATCCGGAACACGTGATTATCCGGCTGAGGGGTCCTTCCCATATAGTCCAGATAATCGAGTGGAGACAGTAGTGTGATTGTGTATAGTGTGTAAATAAATTGTATATATACATAAATTAGCATGTTGCATGGGAAATATGTGCAACATATGTGTAAACATATGTCACGCACGTAACACAGTGTCATCGAAAAGTACGGATGTTCTACTGCCATAATATAGTGTACGTGTTCATTATACATAGGATTTGCAAGAAAAAACAAATAAAATATATTTGGAACTGTGCGCAAAAAATTAACAAAAATATATTCGCGGCAACTGGTGCATCTTGAGCTGGGCACGCTAGTGACCCTGGGGGCGTACACTACGGGCGACGAGGGATTGATGACGTCACGCACGAACTTATGGTCCCCATAGCAGCCAAAGTAAGTACAATTTTGACTTTTTGTTAACATATCCATACTCAGGTTAGGGTTTTCGACACTTTAATCCTTAAAAAAAAATCCAGAGAATTTATTTCCTGCATACTGGGGGGGGGGGGGAAGAGGTATCATATTTGGAAGCCGAGCAGTTGAGGGGTTAAGACAGCGGAAGATAATATGAAGTTACTTGATGACCTAGACAAACTCAAGGAAGAGAAGGGAAGGAATGATCCAACAAATGACTACTAAGATCAACCCAAGTAAATGTAAGGTAATAAAACTAGGCAGAGGAAATAGGAGGCCAGACACTGGATACCGAATGGGAGATGAAGTCCTTCACAAAACGGACAGAGAATGATCTAGGAGTTCAATATATAACTTATATTAACTTAGGATTCAATATATAACTTATTTAAGAATATTCTAAACAAAGCACAGGAACGTAGTATACCATACAAATTGAATAGATCGTATACTAATGACCCAAAGTGGATAACAAAGAATTTGAAGAACCTTATAGGTAAAAAGAGAGCTTGGTACAAAAGGATTAAAAATGGGGAGGTCACTTTAGAACAGGAATTCGTACAACTGGTTAGAAATGTTAAAAAAGAGATAAGGAAAGCAAAAAGAAACTATGAAGTTCGCATAGCAGGGCAAGCAAAGACAAATCCTAAAGGGTTTTTTCAGTTATATCGTACTAAGACTAGGGAAAGGATAGGTCCATTAAAAACTGAGACAGGTCAAATAACAAATAGTGATGAAGAGATGAGTAGTATTTTTAATAAATATTTTGTATCTGTATTTACTAAAGAAGAACTTAACAATATGCCTTCAGCCGAACAAGTCTATGTGGGTGGGGACGAGGACAGGTTGACGAGTTTAGCAGTTACCAGGGAGGATGTTCTTAAACAAATAGTAAAACTCAAACCAAACAAATCCCCAGGGCCGGATGAAGTGTTTGCTAGGGTGCTTAAAGAATGCAAAGAGGAGCTTTGTGACCCACTGTCAACCATATTTAATAAATCAATAGAGTCAGGCAGAGTGCCAGAGTTTTGGAAAGTTGCTAATGTGATACCAGTTTTTAAGAAAGGAGATAGATCACTTGCGTCTAACTATCGACCAATTAGCCTAACGTCTATTGTGGGAAAGTTACTCGAATCTATAATAGCAAATAAAATTCGTCTTCATCTTGAAAAACATAAATTAATAATTGAGTCGCAACATGGTTTTATAAATGGCCGTTCATGTTTAACAAATTTGTTATCTTTTTATTCTAGCATTGTTGAGGCAGTTGATAGTGGTAAGGATTGCGATGTTGTATACCTTGACTTTAGCAAAGCTTTTGATACAGTGCCACATGAAAGACTGATTAAAAAAATAGAGTCTCATGGTATTGGGGGTGCTATATTAAGCTGGATTAGGGCATGGCTATACCAAAGGAAACAGAGAGTTAGTATAAATGGAATCAAGTCAGAGTGGGAAAATGTTGTAAGTGGAGTGCCTCAAGGCTCTGTCCTGGGACCTCTGTTGTTTATAATATATATAAATGATTTAGATTCAGGTTTGAGTAGCAACATTTGCAAATTTGCCGATGATACGAAAATCGGTAGGGAAATTAATTCGGAGGAGGACTCACTATCACTTCAAGTAGATCTAGATAGGGTTTTGAAATGGTCAAAGGATTGGCAGATGCAGTTTAATGCTGATAAATGTAAAGTTCTGAGGTTAGGTAATGATGATAGAGTTACAAGATACGAGCTAGATGGTGTTGTGATTGCGAAGTCGGATTGCGAAAGGGATCTGGGAGTTATGATTAGTAAGAATTTAAAACAAAAGGATCAATGCATAAATGTTCGTAATAAGGCAAATCGGACACTTGGATTTATTAATCGCAGCGTTAGTAACAAGACACCTGGTGTGGTTCTCAAGCTATATCTTGCTCTAGTTAGGCCCCATTTAGATTATGCAGTTCAGTTTTGGTCGCCATATTATAGAATGGATATAAATTCACTTGAACGTGTCCAGCGTAGGATGACTAAGTTAATTCCCCAAATTAGAAATCTTTCATATGAAGAAAGATTAACAAAGCTTAAGTTGCATTCACTGGAAAGGCGAAGAGTTAGGGGTGACATGATAGAGGTTTACAAGTGGATGAATGGACATAACCGGGGGGATATTAATAGGGTATTAAAAGTATCAACACAGGACAGAACACGAAACAATGGATATAAATTGGATAAGTTTAGATTTAGGAAAGACTTGGGTAAATACTGGTTCAGTAACAGGGTTGTTGATTTGTGGAACCAATTGCCGCGTAACATTGTGGAGGTGGGGTCCCTCGATTGTTTCAAGCACGGGTTGGACAAGTATATGAGTGGGATTGGGTGGTTATAGAATAGGAGCTGCCTCGTATGGGCCAATAGGCCTTCTGCAGTTACCTTTGTTCTTATGTTCTTATGTTCTTATGAGTTGTCACGCTAAACTTATCTCCAGAAGCCCACAGCAAAAAATAACATTGGCAGCGTTGGCAAGGCTGGCTAACATCAGAACTGCCTTTAGAAACGCGTGTAAAGAATCCTTCAGAACCTTGAATACCACATACATAAGGCCAATCCGGGAGTATGCGGCCCCAGTATGGAGCCCATATCTTGTCAAGCACAAAACGAAGCTGGAAAATATTCAGAGGTATGCCACTAGGCTAGTCCGAGAACTAAGAGGCATAAATTACGAGGAAAAGCTGCGTGAACTGCACTTCACATTGCTGGAAGACAGAAGAGCTCAGGGAGACATGATTACCACATACAAAATTTTCAGGGGAATTGACTCGTGTATTATTACTGCTGTTATTAGTGAGCATTAGAGACCCTCAGGTAAATTCAAGAAATTACAGTATCCCAGTACCCAGCTGATCCATAACAGCATTCCTGTATCCCAGCTGATCCATTACAGAATTTGTCTTTGCATGGGTCCACTGTTGATCTAACACTCGTTTCTTTACCGATTGATTGATGAAGATTAAGCCACCCAAAATGTGGCACGAGCATGAATGGCCCGTAAGTGGTGGCCCTTTTGAGCCATTACCAGTATCAATAGATGATACTGGAGATCTGTGGAGGTGCGACTGCACCCTGCGTGACGGGAGATGTCTCCCGTGCGCTCCTTTATCAGCCTTTCCCACTCGATATATCACTTATACTTTAACTCACAGTGGTGGACTGATGACGAGAGCTAGAGCACGCCCTTATCCTACTGTGTCTTGGTTTATACTGACTTATGTTGTGTTGATTTAGGGGCGACGACGATCGCGGGATCGGATGCGCCCCTTACTCACCATTGTTGATGGTCGTTTACTGTACAAATACATATTTGTTTTTAAGTTTAAATTCTAATTCTTTATTTGCATAAAAAAATCTTGGCGGTATATACGTAACCAGTGATTACTTTTTGTTTAATAAATAACAATTGAAAAAGTTTAGAAATCTTTCTTTTATTATTTGTTTTCTACCACAGACGTGGCCAGACATTTACAATGCTAACCAGCATATATACATTTTCTTCTGTCCTCCATGGACAGGGTTAGAGATGTGTTAAACATATACTTCACGGATTTATTGAACAATCAACCACAGAAGGTGATTCGGTGCCTTTAAAATGCTAAGCTAACCTACATACGTAAATACATAGATACATAGATTTACACATGCCCTACATAAAGTGTTATTTATTTATTTTATTTATTTATTTATAATACAAGAAGGTACATTGGGTTTGTGAGAATACACAGCATAGTATTTACAATCTTGTAAAGCCACTAGTACGCGCAGCGTTTCGGGCACCTCCTTAATCTAACAGATAATTTTAAGTAGGTAAATTCTAGCAGAATTAATAAAATGATAACGAAGTTCGAAGTTCGAATAACGATGTTCGAAGTTTCTTTTACATAGTGTCATTAATGTGCATTTACAAAGGTGAAATGTAATTCTGATTAGCTTCCATATATACTTTATACACATATATATACATACACACACACTTATACGTACATATACATATATACACACACATACATTTGTCTCTTTTACTCTAACAGGGTGAGATAGCTGATAGATAATTAAACTAGTGTGCAATTGAGCACTTAATCACTGAAGGTGATTAAGGTGCTCTTACAAGCTCAGGTTATATAGTTACATCACATACATACATTGTATAATTGATACATTACATGGGCAATCTTGGGTACAAGTACAATATATCATCAAGTGTTCCAGTACAGTACTCATATAGTAATTACACAGTTCAGCATACCTTAGCCCAGGAGGATGAAAGTCAGTCAATATGGGACATTCTACAATATAATGTTCAAGAGAGTGCATGTTTTCTCTTTCACAAAGTTGACACATTGTGTACTCGACATTTGGCTTTTGAGAAAGCTGCCAGATACGTCTATATTCCAGGCGTATTCTGGCCACTATAACATCACATTGCCGGGTTCTTGTTCTATTAGTCCCATATGTGAATGTCTCCTCACGATATCTATCATAATATTTAATGCTACAACTTTCAGGTCTTTGTGAATTTGTTAGGTCTGTGAGATCTTCATTTGATATTTGTTTAAGTATTCTCTTTGTCACTGCTAATGAAACACCCATATCAATTTCTACCACTGGTTTTCTACAGGCTGTCTTTGCAAGTATATCAACAGTGTCATGCCTTGAGATGCCAACATGTGATGGTATCTATTGGAATTTAATTTCATATCTGTGTTCTTTAGCAGCTAAAACATTCATTCGAATATCACCGACTATTTTCTGGGTGTTACTACTATGTGTGTCCAATGCCAGGAGTGCACTCTGCGAGTCACAGTATATTAATCCACTGCCTTTGGCAATAAATCCTCTAATCAAATAAATCTCAAAATAAACAATACCCAAATTTGTAACAAATTAGATGGCAAATTCCTTGGCATTCTCATTGACCACAAGCTGAATTTCCAGGGACACATTCTAAATATATCTAAAAAAGTTTCAAAAACTGTTGGCATTCTTTCTAAGATCAGATATTATGTACCACGCCCTGTTCTGGTGACTCTCTATTACTCCCTTATCTATCCATATCTCAACTATGGTATTTGTGCTTGGGGCTCTACTACCCAAAATCACTTACGTCCTCTAATTACTCAACACAAAGCTGCTATTAGGACAATATCCAACTCTGGCCCCAGACATCACTCGGTACCCCTACTCAAATCTCTGAATATGTTAGACATTAAGTCACTGCACATTCTCTCATGTGTATTATACATATATAAAACGCTAAATTATAATGCCAATCCTGATCTCAAAAGCTTCATAGAAGGTTGTAACAGAACCCATGAGCACCACACCAGAAATAAATACAGTTTTGATATTCCTAGAGTACGACTTAATCAAACTAGAAATGCACTACAAATCAAGGGGCCCAGAATGTGGAATGACCTTCCCAACCATGTTAAAGACTGTACCTCTCTCAACCAGTTTAAGTTAAAAACGAAGCTATACCTAATAAATTCCCTGTAACCTACCATACCCTTCTATTGTCAACCAATGTCTGTTTTTTCTTTAAAGAGCGCTGTTTGTCGACATAATTGTATTTGTGCTGCTTTTTCATCTATGTTTTCATTTCTTGTTTTCATTCTACTCGTTATGCTCAATTAGTATTAAGCTTGTCATTAAAGTTTATCATGCCCGAAACGCTTTGCGTAATAGTGGCTTTAGGCATTGTATGTACTAGCTCTACCTATAAGTCAACCAATCTTTGTAAAAATTTATTGTATGTATGTACCTTACCTAAATAAACATTTTATTTTATTTTATTTTTATTTTATTTTATTTTATATCAGTATAACAGAGACATGTAAGTTTTATTCATAACACTAAAGAACAAATAGAAGGAGGAGGCGTCCAGCAAACGGCTATATTTCTCCATTACGTCCGTGCCTATAATAAATGGATATTTTTCTTCTGGATTTGGCTGGACACTCAAGTTATCTTCCACATATACGTCGCCCCCCATGTGTAACCGGAGTTTTTTGGGAGGACAATTTTCAAGTCCTATTCTCTTTAAATATGACATTGAGACATTCGTCTCATCCGTCCCAGTATCAATCAGTATTTTGTTTGTGCAATTGTCAGGTTGTGAAGAAGGTGGCAGCGGGATTCTAAGGTATGATGACCTGCAATTACACAATCCAAATCCTTTATTTTCAAACCTTCGGAGGTTCTTGAAATACAGGTCAGAATTATCCCGTTTAAACTGCTGTATTACATGGTACTCAGTCATGAGAGGGAAACTAAAGAAAAGCACGGGGCCCGGGTCTATGTTGAAGAAATTATTCATTTCTGGCGGGATAATTTAGACTTTGGTGACCAACTCCTTGTTGTTTTCTAATTATATTTTAACGTTTTCGACAGTCCTAACACTGAGGTTTCTGACTCCGTCAAAAAAGTCGAGTTTACACTATTTGGTAGCGGATACGTTTTTATCCAAACCAAGTTTTATAGCATCTTTGTCTTCTATGTTATTGCTTGAAGTGCCGGAGTCCACAACCAAGGTGCAGGACTTACCGTTCACCTTCGCTTGGAGGAAATTGTGGCCCTTCAGGGCAATCTTCTCCAAGCCCTTCAGGGATGGAGGCTCAGTGAGTATAGGGGGCTAAAGCAGGTAGATTGTTAGGACCTCTCCGTCAGGACTGACCTCGTATATAGTGGCGTCATCGGTGTATTTTAGTCTTTTTCCGGGACCATTGATAGTCTGGCGGCCATCCTACTTCCTCTTGCAGCCACGGCCCACCACTTGTTTGGTCTGTGTGGTCATAACTAGACGGGTGAAGGGAGAGGAAGATAAGAGATAAAGCACGACTCCTCGTCTTCGCTTATCTTACAGTGAGTCGCGCTCTCTGAGCACCAAATTATATCCTACTTACATTATATTTAGTCAAGCAACAATAGCATCTTTTACTTTCAATTTATCTTTTATATTTGTAAACAAATATAACACTTTATGTATTACCAAATACTCTTTGGTAAATACATAAGCACTGTATAGTTTGTGTTACAAATATTTAAATAGTTAAGAGCCGCCAAATCTGAATATTTTGCGCCGTTTTGGAGAGTAAACAAAGTACGAAAAGGTGCAGCCCCGCTGGAGCAGTTCCAACAACGCGCGCCCGTATTGGTAAACAAACATTTTATTTATTTATTTATTTATTTATAATTTATTTATTTATATACTAGAAGGTACATTGGGTTTGTGAGAATTCATAGCATGGTATTTACAATCTTGTAAAGCCACTAGTACGCGCAGCGTTTCGGGCAGATGTTTAAGTTAAATTATCACGTCTTTCCTTGTAATAAATGCATGTTATAAATATATGTAATGACTATATTTAAAATACAAATCGAAATAATTTAGGAGGCTCCTATGGGAGGTTAATGTTGTGCGGCGTTTGGAAGACTGGACGAAGTTGAGAAAAATTGGAAGCCTCTGGAGGAGTAACTTTTTAATGACCGCTGCATTATGTTGGAATGCTGAGGAATTTCTGATGGAGGAGAAAGACAGTTGCACAGCGCGTTCCGCGGCGTAGCGCGCGGAGCGCCGTGAGGGCCTATATAAAGAAGAGAGGAGAGGTCATGCGTTTTGACCATCTGGTCACCACCATGACCTTCCCAACCATGTTAAAGACTGTACCTCTCTCAACCAGTTTAAGTTAAAAGCGAAGCTATACGTAATAAATTCCCTGTAACCTACCTTACCCTTCTATTGTCAACTAATGTCTGTTTTTTTTCTTTAAAGAGCGCTGTTTGTCGACATAATTGTATTTGTGCTGCTTTTTCATCTATGTTTTCATTTCTTGTTTTCATTCTACTCATTATGCTCAATTAGTATTAAGCTTGTCATTTAAGATTATCATGCCCGAAACGCTTTGCGTAATAGTGGCTTTAGGCATTGTATGTACTAGCTATACCTATAAGTCAAACAATCCTTGTAAATATTTATTGTATGTATGTACCTTACCTAAATAAAATTGTATTGCATTGTATTGTATTGTATTTGGTCCGGGAGACATCTCCCGTCACGCAGGGTGCAGTCGCACCTCCACAGATCCCCAGTATCATCTATTGATACTGGTGATGGCTCAAAAGGGCCACCACTTACGAGCTATTCATGCCTGTGCCACCTTTTGGGTGGCTTCATCTTCATCTTAACACATTCACAAGGGAGACATCTCCCGTCATGCAGGGTGCATTCGCACCTCCACTAATCTCCAGTATCAGCTCTTGATACTGGTAATGGCTTAAAAGGGCCACCACTTACGGGCTATTCATGCCCGTGCCACCTTTTGGGTGGCTTAATCCTCATCAATCAATCAATCGGTCATGCGTTCTCTCTTGCTCCAGACACGCTCCGCTTCGCAAGTCAAAAGAAAAAGAAGCTATGGAAACTACGACTGCTACCTCGATCCCTGACCCCACCCTGGTTGAGTTTAACTTCGCGGGCCCTTCAACCTCACACACTGACCTGCTAGGGGCGGCCTGCACTACTCAATTTTCTCTAAGGTAAAGTGGTATCTCATGTTCCAAATGTACAGCTAGGTTCCTCCCAAGTGTCGGCGTGTGACCAGCGCTGTTCCCCACGCGGCCGTGTAGCCGCTCTAGCTAGTCCAGCTGGCTCATGTCTAGGCCGGAAATTTTATGCAGCCTCCAGACCTATTGTCTGCTGGTTAAGCCGAAATTCTTATGCAGTCGGCCTCGCTGCTGGATCGCCAGACCTTGTCTGCCGGTTAAGCCAGGAATTTTTATGCAGCCTCCTCGCTGCTGGTTTGCCAGAATTATTGTCTGACGGTTAAGCCCGGAAATTTTATGCAGCTCACCACGCTGCTGGATTGCCAGACATATTGTCTGCTGGTTAAGACGGAATTCTTATGCAGCCTAGCTCCATCGCTGCTGGATTGCCAGAATTATTGTCTGCCGGTTAAGCCCGGAATTATTATGCAGCCGACCTCGCTGCTGGTTTGCCAGACCTATGTCTGCCGGTTAAGCCCGGAATTATTATGCGGCCGCCTCGCTGCTGGATTGCCAGACCTATGTCTGCCGGTTAAGCCCGGAATTATTATGCAGAATTTTTTATGCAGCCTCACTGGCTGCTGGTTTACCCCTGGCCGTGGATTGTCCCTGGCCGCTGGCTGTACCAGTTGGACCGCTGGTGTAGCAGAAGTCCCACCAACTACGACTTCAGATGTTGGAGATCATTGCAATGGACTCAGTAACCAATTTTATAATTTGCTGCTCCGAAAATCTCCCTGGACAGACGCAAGGACCCATTTTCACCACACCAGAAATAAATATCTCTTTGACATCCCCCCAAAAAAAATTTGTTTTTTTTTATTCATCAGGTGACGACGCTCCGACTGCTGCCGTTACAGCTGATCTGCAATCAGCAAAAATTCACGAGACTGATAAACGTACCACGCATTCGGAGAACAACTTACGATGGAAACCGTTGTATTGGACCTTATATTTCTTATATTTATTATCATCCTTATATTTATGGAGTCGGTGCCGTCCAGACACATGCATGTCACAGTCATGATTTAACTTCCTTCGGACGAGTTTAAGCTTTTAATCTCCAGCATTAAGATTATAAGCTGTGGTTTACACATTAAGTGGTTATTCTTTAATCCAATCTTATACTTATCTTACGCTTAACGCATCTTAATTAAAACTTTAATCGCAATAGGTAAATCAATTTATTTGTCGGCCTGCATACGGAGGACAACATATGATGGAATTCAATGTAATCGACTCAGTTAATTTTGGACTGTAATGGACGCAGTTCTTTGTGGGCTGTATGGGACTCAGTTAACAGTTAGTTTAGTTCATTTATTATGCACCCCATACCCATCTTGTGGGCGGTAGTGGAAAGGGTTACAGAGGCACATAATGGGCTCAGGGACTGAACCCCACAATTCATTTAGCTAAGCAAGTTACAATCTTGATGAGCTAGTTACAAAATTCAATATAAGTCATCACATCAACAATGGGTTCGAGATCGACCTCAAGTACAGGTTCTAAATTAAGCAACTAACTAACACAATTTTAATTTGTTGTGTGTGTGTCTCTCCGGACACAAGCAGGTCTCAGTTATGGTTTAAAGAACTGTTTTTCTTATATTCATTTTATCGGGTACTTATACGTTGATATGTATTTTATATGGGTCATATAGTTATTATATTGATTACTTCGGAGTATTCTATTTATATTATTATGTTGGATTATACTTGAATATAGTTAATACCTGCTTACGATCGTTCAAGCCGATCAAATCCCTCCGGGGCAGGATATTGCAGTCTTCCTTTTGAATTAATGTTAAGATTAAGGTTTTACTCTTCAATATAAGTTTTACAGTGGATGGGGTTTTGTGCGGTATTCATTTAGACAACTGGTAACTTAAGTTACTCCCTTCTTCTGACCTTGGGTGAGGGGCGCGTGAGCTTTTCAAGCCACGTTCCCGTTGGATTACAGCTACGATTAAGTATTATTCTTCCTCTTTCAGCTTTCAAGCCTAAATCTTTCAGGTTAAATAGACTATCCCCATTTAATTCTTACTAAATTACACTTTACACACTTATTACTTATTCAAGATATATATTTATATATGGTCCTCGTGGATTTACAAGTTTGTAAATAACATGTGATGCTACGTATTTCCCACACCCTTTCAATTCGTCTGTAACGGTTCTATTGTTACGTAAAGTATGGTGACAAATAAACACAGACACTAAGATACTATATATATATTTGGTCGAATATACAGAAGTACACAGGTGATACTTTGGTGTGAGTTGAGCGCACTGAGCGTTGGTACAGTATCTCGCAAGTGTCTGCTCTAGACCACACTTGAAAGTAGACTAGTTAATGTTTGCTATTCTTGCTGCTTATATTGCTCGGGCAACACCTCACCTCCAATGGTTGACAGGAATATTAACACTATATTTGGAGCGAGTATATTATTGGGATAATCTACTCGCTACAGAACTCCCCCTCCCAGGGGATGAAAGGAAAAATACTTGATCAAGGAACTTAGCTGGTCAGTGAATTGTACGCCCTGCTCGCGTTACATAACCATCAAAGTTAACTTCCTCCTCTTCGCTGATGTCATCTAACTGGGGTCGTAGGGTGGGAGGTCGCACGTACAGGATCGTCCGTCGTCGTAGGATCAGGTTGTGGTGCGGCTGGTAACTGGGGTCGAAAAGTGAACTGCGTAGTCGGCGGATGTGTCTCTGGATTTAGCAGTGTCGCAGACGTTGAGACGAAGCCTGGAGCAGAGCAGAGAGCTGAGTGAGGCCGGAGTCGTGGAGCTCCGTGGGAGAGCGTGGCGGCTCGATTGAGATTTGTGTGTCTAAACTCGGGGAGCGAGAGCGTGGCGGCTCGAAGCGGTCGTAGTCTGCTGTCTGCTCTGTGTCGAAGCTGTAGCGTCTTGGGTTGATTAGGACTGTACACGCCGAGTACTACATTGTTGACTGTGGAAATTGTAGTCTGGTACCAAAAGATGTAGGCAGTGTGTGGACAAGCTCGGTGTAGCAGGAGAGAAGAATGTGCACAATTGTTGCGTCCTTGGGTCGCTGGTGGAGCATTTAGATCCGGGGCGGATGGGCTCGGGCACCAGGACATTAGGAGGTAATGTAGGCACGTAGTTAGGACAACGAGGTAATCACTGCTAGAGCTGAATTGTCCTGGAGGCGACGAAGTGTCGGAAACGCAAGCTGTAAGTCCTGTACTGCGCAAAGTGCTTGAGTCGGCAGAGTATCAGAATGCAGTGAACGTGTAGATGAATCTGACGAAAGAGCAGCTTTCGTGGGCGCCCCTGTAGAACAAGCAGTGCCCTGGCAGCGACGGAAAGTTGGCAGGACAGGCTGTAGATCACACATTATGTAGTTACTGATGAAGCTGCCAGATGAGTGAGTAGTGATCGTGGAGCAGCAAGCCGTAGTAGATGAAAATGCAGAGACGATCGCGATGAAAATCATAGCTATGGCAAGGGTGTTGGCAACGTTCCATGACAGGTGGCTGCGGTCCACAGCAAGCAGTGGAGGTCCAGTGAGAGTCCATGTTGTAGTCCATCGTGGCTGGGTATCGTCGAAACTCTCTGGGGTCACCAATGTAACGGTTCTATTGTTACGTAAAGTATGGTGACAAATAAACACAGACACTAAGATACTATATATATATATTTGGTCGAATATACAGAAGTACACAGGTGATACTTTGGTGTGAGTTGAGCGCACTGAGCGTTGGTACAGTATCTCGCAAGTGTCTGCTCTAGACCACACTTGAAAGTAGACTAGTTAATGTTTGCTATTCTTGCTGCTTATATTGCTCGGGCAACACCTCACCGTGTTGCCCGGGCAACGCCTCACCTCCAATGGTTGACAGGAATATTAACACTATATTTGGAGCGAGTATATTATTGGGATAATCTACTCGCTACACGTCCTTCAATAAATTAACTAAAACTTTAATCACAATAGTTAACTATTTAAGCTGCTTAATTTAACTAAAACTTAATTTTCTCAGTCTCGTGCGTTTCATTTAGTGTGTAAATTAAGTTAATCCTTCTTCAGTCCTCGGTAGCCTTGGCGCGTGAGCTTATCCTGTCACGTCCCAATAGGATTACAGTTATGGGCAAGTCTATTCTTACTCTTTAAGAATTTAAGCTAAAAAACTTACAGGTCAAGCGGTCTACACACTTTTAATTCTTATTTTTTCCCTTCACTGACTTAATATCTCATTCACGCAGTTACTTATCAACTGTTATTTTCTCTGTTTCTTCGAAGTTGAGAAGTTTTCTTCCTGTTTTCGTGTTCGGTTTATTGTGTTTTTTCTTTAGGTAATTCTGTAGTCGCGTGCTTTTTCCTTCTTAGGAATTATCGGCCAGTCAAGTGCGATTTTTTTTTTATTGTCGGTCGCTGGGTCTCACGTTACAAATTTAATCCTGTACTTCTTTAAGGCATTTAATTCTTACTAATTTACTCTTCACATATTCAATAACTTATTCACGCTACATATTTATATACTGTAATTATTTAAGGATTATGGACATTCGCTATTTGTACTTCTATTATATGTTACATGGATTATATTATTATCCCTGTTATCACTGAGGTAATTAGGTACTCTGTTCTGAAAAATCTGAAACCTCTCTTGTTTGTTGATGGTACTTCCCTCATCCTGAAACGCTGTGGTACTCGAGGCTTTCCAAGATCTGCTATCAGAATGAAAAATGAAATCAGAATGAAAAAAAAATCAGAATAGCAAAATCTGCTATCAGAATGATAACTAACTCAGCTTTCAGACAACACTCAGCTCCCTTGTTTAAATCCCTAAACTTGCTAAATATTAACTCCCTCCACACATTCTCTTGTGTCAACTACATTTACAAAACCACTGTTCTTAAATGCAAACCATGCTCTGAAACTCCCCCTGGACAGATGTAATAGGACCCATTATCACCACACCAGAAATAAATATCTCTTTGATATCCCCAGGGTCAAACTTAATCTGTGTAAACACTCTATGCAAATTAAGGGACCTAGTTTATGGAACTCACTCCCTAGTGAATTGAAAAACTGTAAAACTTTTGCCTTATTTAAAAGCAAAACCAAAAAGTACCTAACTTCATCTTCTTAGTTTCCTACACTGAGCTTTAAATTTGCTCTGTACCTAGTGTTACCCAATCTCCTAATTTTTATGTAATTTCAAACAACCTTATCATTGTGTTCATTGCTGTCTTCTTTTATGTGCTAGCCATATGCTGTATTGTGACTACCAATTTTTGTCAACTACCATTCAAGCTGTCATTGCAACCAATCTTATATTGTTTCTGCTGTATTATGCCTACCAATTTTTTTGTCAACTACCATTCAAGCTGTCATTGCAATCAATCTTAGCTACCTATGTGCTTTAATATACTGTACCTACAATTTTCTCTCATCTTTTTTTTCATTTCATGTAATCTGTTATCATTTGTTGTCTATAATTTTGCAAGTATTTACCTCCTTAAAATTTTCTTAGATTAAGGACCTGCCCGAAACGCTGCGCGTGCTAGTGGCTTTACAAGACTGTAATTACCATATTTGTATCCTCACATTCCTTATGTACATTCTTGTATATGCATAAATAAATAAATAAATAAATAAATGAAAGATTGTAAATACTACGCGATGCTGCGTATTCTCACAACCCCAATCATTCTTACCCTTACCTAACTTAATTAAAACTTTAATCACAATAGTTAAATAATTACGCTGCTTATTTC
The DNA here is from genome assembly GCF_040958095.1 of Procambarus clarkii. Lineage (NCBI taxonomy): Eukaryota > Metazoa > Arthropoda > Malacostraca > Decapoda > Cambaridae > Procambarus > Procambarus clarkii. The sequence goes on from NC_091167.1 coordinate 15,446,731, forward strand.
TCTCAGTTTGGAATGTGTTCTTATTGGATTTGTTATTACTGATTAACGATAAACCTTAAACATTGATACCTTCCAGTCTTACCTGGGACGCGGTCGGGTCAAGATACCTGCTCCGCACCTTTCCCCTCCCCCCATGCTGGGTACTGAGATGGAGACTCAGTCACCAGAAGAACTGGCTACTTCCCACGGCAATATTAACATGGACTCTGAAAGCAGCCAGTCAGTCGAGGAGGGCGAGTATCAAGAAGTTCTAACAAGGCAACAAAAGAAACGAAGAAGACAGGAGGCAAGGCGTAGTGTGGACAGTAATGGTACACTTAACGGAAACGACAAGAGAATGAAGAACGACGCCGAGACTGATGCCGACGAACGGACGGAACGATGTCAGGAAGGTGAAGGTCAGCGGAGGTGGAGGCTTCTCTTCCCTGCCTCATGCACGCTAGCCTATCATCAGAAGCTGCTGTGGACAGTCAGACTTGGAAGAGAACACCGCAAGTTCGAGCCCCTGCTGAAGGAAGGTGTAAACAGACCTTACTTAACGGTAGGTTCTATGGAGGCAGTGGAGTATCTTACCCAGCAAGGATATGATGGAATTGTTATGGAAATACCGGAGGGGAACGAGAAGCTGACGAAGGTAATTATCTACAAATACCCTCAGATTCTAGACCCCGAGTTCATCCTCGACGACCAACGATTTGTGTGGGCCAAGCGTCACCTTATTAAAAGTGAAGCTAGGAGTCAGGTGGTGGCTCTAGTGAGAGGTGAAGTACCCGAGAAAGTGTTCATCACCGGGGCTGGCTACAGGCATGTAGCAAAGTATGTGGAAGAGCCCATAATATGCCTGAAATGCTGCAGATGGGGGCACAAATCCTGGAGCTGTCAAAATGACCCACGATGTCGTTTCTGCGGAAAGTCTCACCTGTCTAATGTGTGTAGAAACAGACTTAATCTGGGTGAGAAAATAGTTCCCAGATGCTGCAACTGTGGAGGTGTTCACAATGCCAGCTCGGCTGTGTGTAGCAAGAGGCCGAGTATGGCTGTTCTCCGGCCGGTGAATGTTACAGAGCAAGCAAGAGCTCTTACCCAGACACCGGGAGCACAGCAAAACAGTCTGCCCCAAACAGTGCCAGTGAACCGGACGAATGCGTGGGTAAAGGAGTCACCTTTACTTAGGCAGGCTCAAGCAACAAGCAGCCACGCCACCACTCAGGACTCCGGCAGGGACAGTGTAACGGTGAGTGAAGTGGCTACTGTGGCTCAGAAAGAGGGCCACAATGATATGGTCAAGGAAGTGTGCGCTGAACTTAGAAAAGTTGGTGAGTTCCTCCGAAATCTTGGGCAGAGAATCGAGTCCATCGAGGCGAAATTGAACGTTCAGGAGGTCAAGGAAAATCAGGATATAGTTGTTGAGGGCAATAATGAAATATTGAGTGATGAAATGAAGGAAAGTGAAGTGTGTGTGAATGATGATAGTCGTAGTGAAAGGAAGAACCCTATAATTACACATAAAATGAAGGAATCATTTGGGCCAATAATGGACGTCACAGGGCTGAAAAAATCTCTTGAGAATCGCAATGTCGCTTTTACTGGTGAACTTGGGAGGAGGTGGGAGATGTTATACACGGTATGGCTATCATTTAGTGAACTTATTGGGGATGACTTAGACAGTGAATTGATTAATAATGGATCACCCTAGACTGAAAATGTTGTCATGGAATGTTAATGGTTTAAGAAACAGGGTTACAGATGTTCATTGTTATGTGATGGGAAATGATATTGATGTTGTAGCTCTCCAGGAGACAGGGGATAGGAATGAAGGATTATTGAAATTAAATGGCTATAAAGGGTTTAACCTCTTCGCTGCAAATAACATCAGAGGCACGTCGATTTATGTTAAGAACTCCATACCAACAGAGTTAGTAGAACCGCCGTCAAAAACGCAAGGTATAGAGAGTGTCTGTGTTAAATTATCATTAAGGGAAGGGGAATTTATTGTAGTTAATTTGTATGTATCCAGGAACTGCTTCGACGCTAACTATTTACCTGACTGCATTTATACTGATCCTTCACTGGTCATTGGGGACCTTAATGCTCGGCACACAAGCCTTGGGACAGTGGGTAGTATTAATGCTAATGGGGTCAAGTGGTTACAGTTTCTACAAGATCATCCAGATACCTGTCTCTTGGGAAACAATGAACCAACTCACATCAGGGGAGGACGGCTTGACTATGCCTGCATTTTAAACTCTCAGGGGATTATGGGGGAGGCTCAGGTTGTTCGGGAACTACTTAGTGACCACTTTGCCTTGAACGTTGAATTACCACTGGGGAAAAACAAGTCCACTTTCAAAGGAAAAGGCTAAATATTAATAAAGATATGAAAAATTATTTTATTCAAAATATGGGAGATTGGTATCAACAATACACACCGCTCTGCGTTGATAGTTTTTACGAGGACATGGTCGAGAACATAGAGAAATTAGTACAGAGGGAAAATAACGGGAGCAGGGGAAGCAAGACGCATGGACCTAAGAAATTTAAATATTCCAATGATCAGCAAGTCAAGGGGTGGGAGAAAATGCTACTGAGTGCACATAAAGAATGGTTAAAAATGGAATGAGGGATGAAGAGAAAAATACAATGTTGGAAGTGGCTAGGGAATGCAGTCAGGTGAGGAAGGAGGCGCGGGACAGATACTGGCAAGACTTTGCTCAGTCCATTGGTAATACTAAGAACCTTAAAGACATATGGAGAGCAGTAAACAAAATCAGGGGTTGTAAGACCAAATTCATTGCTCACTCAGATCCAGGGAAGGTTGCTAATGAGTTAGTAGATAAATGGGCTAGTGCAGCTGGTATGGAGTCCTTACCTGCAGACACGAGAATCACCATTGAGTCATGGGAAAATATTAGAAATGGAGTAACTTTATGTGCCTTAAATACAAGATCTGTAACATGCACTGAGATAACTCACGATGAGCTACTGGATGCTATAAAAAGTGGCAGCTCTACTGCTCCAGGGAAAGATGGAGTAACGTATGACATTCTTATTTATTTAGCCGGTATGAAACCTAGTCCTGCAGGATATTAAGGAGACAGGTCTGTAGCCTCCGTTTGACTTAGGGATAGGAATGATGACAGCCTCTTTCCATTTTCTTGGTAACTTTCCCTCTCTATAACTCATATTAAACAAATCAAGTTCTGAATCAAATCAAGTTCAAGGTAAGCAGCAGGTGACTTTTAGCCTTCGGGCTCGTAATGACTCTTTCTGTCTTATACCTGGAGGTCTCCAACCACTTGGGACTGGATGGTAGAGCGACGGTCTCGCTGCATGCAGGTCGGCGTTCAGTCCCCCGACCGTCCAAGTGGTTGGGCACCTTTCCTCCTCATTTCTCTCTCTCTCTGATAATGGCTCATCCTCTCTGCACATCCTCTCATGTGTATTATACATATATAAAACGCCGAACTGTAATGCCAATCCTGACCTCAAAAGCTTCATAGAAGGTTGTAACAGAACCCATGAGCACCACACCAGAAATAAATACAGTTTTGATATTCCTAGAGTACGACTTAATCAAACAAGAAATGCTCTACAAATCAAGGGACCCAGAATGTGGAATGACCTTCCCAACCATGTTAAAGACAGTACCTCTCTCAACCAGTTTAAGATAAAAATGAAGCACTACCTAATAAATTCCCTGTAACCTACCTTACCCCTATATTGTCAACCCAAGTCTGTTTTTTTAAACAACGCTGTTTGTCGACCTAATTGTATTTGTGCTGCTTTTTCAGCCATGTTCCCCCCTTTTTTTATTTTCATTTGTTCTCAACACATTTTATTCTTTATACTCAATTAGTATTAAGTTTTAGTCATTAATGTTTTTCCTGCCCGAAACGCTTTGCGTAATAGTGGCTTTAGGCATTGTATGTACTAGCTCTATCTATAAATCTATCCATTTTTGTAAAATCTCTTGTATGTATGTACCTTACCTGAATAAACATTTATTTATTTATTTATTTATAAGTGGAGAGGTTATGTTAGTCCAGATGTGATCAAGAGCCGTGGCAGTACTATCAGTGATTCTAGTTGGTCTAGTGATTAAAGGTATGAGGAAGCAGGAATTCATACAGTTGAAGAAGCTAACAGCAGTAGGGTGTTCAGGCTCGCAGAGGTCAATATTAAAGTCCCCTGCGATAATTAGATGGTTTTTATTCAGTCTGTTATCTAGTATTAGATTTCTAAGGTTAGAGTTGAATTCGGACACATCAGTGTTAGGAATTCTATAGACTGCTCCAACAGTCAGGACAGACTCAGCACCCTTGACTCTGAAGCTGGTGAAGATATACTCCCCACAGTAGTCTCTAGTACTAATTACTTTTAAGCATGTCAGTTCTCGGTGGTAGTAAAGAGCAGTACCACCACCTCTCTGAATAGATCTCTTGAAGATATCTTTCTGAGTTCTGAGTTGTTAAGTTGAAGAGATCTGAAGATCTCTTTCTTTATCAGAATTCTTTAAAGATTTATCACATAATTTATAGGTTGTGCGGGGTCTATGTTCTCCTATTCCATATTCCATAACATGGCATTTATTCACATTAAATTATTATTAAATTATTCACAGTGTGACATTGTAATTGCCAGAATTAGGCTGGGATGTCGATATTTATGGCAGGTGACTGCAGGTAATGACTCTATCAATGGTGAACATTCCAATTGTAAACTATGTGAACAAGAGCTGGGACATACTCTCCAACACTATATCTGTGATTACCCTGTTACAAGTGACTTCTCTAGACCTAATGGTATGAGGTACTTTGAGCTCTGTAATTTCTTCATACACTCAGGAATATTGGAAGATATTTTTGTGCTGCACCCAGATTTTACTAGTGGGGCTAATAGATCAGTCTTACACTTTATGTTCTCACCTGATTTTTAGTCAAAGTTGATTTGTTTTTGTACTGAGGCTGCTATTCCCACCCCTGATTCGACGTATAACTAATCATCCTGTGAGATGGGGAAATTAGACGAACTTATAGCTAGTGTTTGATCTACACTGTGTAATCTTTCATACAGAATAGGGTAGCAGCATATTGCTGTGTATACCTAAGCTTGTTAATAATACAAAAAATCATGGTGGTTCCCAATGGTAACCTTAATGAACTGTTCTCATCTGCCTCACTGGTAAAACTTATAAATCTGGGGATATCAGTCTCCCCGCCCCCACTCAGGCGGAGTACCAATCCAAGAGAACAATCTTTGTCCATAGGGCCCATGTGATTATCATGGACCACGAAGAGTAGGAGAACATCGCTGAAATAGAGACCAAGAACCAAGAACCATCAATTTTCAATATTGCTAGAAATTACGTACTTAAAGTTACAATACACAACAATACAATACAATACAATTTTATTTAGGTAAGGTACATACATACAATAAATTTTTACAAGGATTGGTTGACTTATAGGTAGAGCTAGTACATACAATGCCTAAAGCCAGTATTACGCAAAGCGTTTCGGGCATGATAAACTTAAATGACTAAAGCTTAATACTAATTTGACTGTTAATACTAAGTTGAATACTAAATACTAAATACTAAATACTAATACTAATACTAAATACTAAATACTTAATACTAAGTTGACTGTTAGATTAAGGACCTGCCCGAAACGCTATGCTTGTTAGTGGCTTTACAAGAATGTAAAAACATCAATGATATATATATTCTCATAAACCTACTGTACCTTCTTGTATTTATATATATAAATAAATATAACAATTCGTTCTTTGAATGCAAGTGACTAACCATCCTATAAGATGTGGATATTAGATAAAATAGCTAGCTTTTGATGTGTAATCCTTCATATAAAATAGAGTAGCACCACCTTGCTGTGTGTACCTTAGCTTGTTAATAAATAAATACAGTAAAAGTAAACAAAATTAAACAAATTTAATTCACAAACGAAAACGTAAATCGAACATGAGCGGTAACAACTTGTCATCCAACATTGATATACTGAAAGAAATCGCCCACTAAAATCAAAATATAATTAAATTAAGTACTAGACAATTATTTACAATTGAATATATATTGTCCCAAGGGCTGGTAAATCAGTGTTAAAATTGGTAGTTTGTGATCACAGCTTAGCTTGTTTACCAACAGAGGGCTGTGACGTCACGACAGAGAAATCTCAGGGTCGTCTGTTCCTCATGTGGTATTTTGGTATGTAAGTCAGGGTACCAGCCCTTAGTCGGGTTCTTGAGGCATGTGTGTGATATGTAACAACCGTTCCTTGTATTTGTCTGAAAATGGCCGTACACTTTGGCCGGGGTGCCGTCTAAATAAGCAAATAAATATTGGCTTTAACGTCTCGACGAAATTTGAGGGTCGGAGGACATTTTTGGATTTCTTTGTTTTTGTTGTTATGCTGCAATTGTTAATGGCTTCGGTGTGACACAAAGTGCTTGATAACTTGGACTTGAAGTAGATGAACTGGAGCAATACGGATACCAAATAAGGTTTTAATATTGTGAATGAAGCTTTCACCTATACTTTGCGGATGATGGATTTAATGTTTTTGTGAAGAGTCGCTACACTTGCAGCTCACTCCTGCCTTGTTATCTAAAGTTATCTACACGAGGCAGGTCTGGACGGTCGGGTAAGGTGGTCGACACCAGAATTAGCATGACAGTTGACTTTGTGCAAGACGAGGAATTACAGTATACAATCGTGTCAAAATCTCACTGTCTCTCGCATCTTTGGAAAAATGGATCATAACAGAAAATGTGCAGCACTTTCCAATCAGTTTGGTTTATTTAGTTGATGGACTCTCAAGTTCAAGTATATTTATTAAGATAAGAAAGAAATACATCTCAAAGGGATAGAGTAGCTTAGGCTATTTCTACCCCCTAGGGGATGGCCTCTCATACCCATCCTTTGCATGACAGTAGAAAGGTTAGTTACATTAACAGAGTGGTAAATATATAAATCCAATATAGAACATTCACTCTAAATGATATTGTAAATAATGATTTAAAAGTCCACTCGTGAATGTCAACCAACAAATTAACACAGAAAAAATCTACTACATCTAATTTAAAAGCAAATTGTTAAAACAAATACACCATCAAATAGTGTCAGTATTAATAGTAAAAATGGGGGGAAGTTTCTTGGCCTATACATAGACAAGAGACTTCAGCAACCACATACAACACAACCAAAAGGCTTAACAACAGTCGGTATACTCTCTAAAATCAGATATTATGTTCCCCACTCTGCTATCCTCTCATTATACTACACACTAATCTATCCCTGTCTTACACACAGTATCTGTGCATGGGGTTCAACTACTGCAAATTACCTTGAGCCCCATCATAACTGCAAATATCTGCTATCATAACGATACTAACTCTATTTTCATATAATTATATCGGAACTATAACGCTGTCTTATTTATTTATTTATTTGTATACAAGAAGGTACATTAGGTTTACGAAAGTACATAGCATTGGTGTTTTTACATTCTTGTAAAGCCACCAACACGCATAACGTTTTGGGCAGGTCCTTAATCTAACATATAATTTTAAGTAGGTAGTTTCTTGCAAAATTGAAAAATGTTAACTGGTACATTGTAAGAAAATTTGAAGAAGATTAGTAGGTGCATTATAGTAAAATTTGAGGATTATCAACAAGTATATTGCAGCATAGTAATTTGAGGACAGTTGTTTGAGGATAATCATAATTTGTTGTCTTCTGACAACACACAGACCCTCTGTTTAAGTCCCTTAACAATAAATAATAATAAATAAATAAATAAATGTTTATTTAGGTAAGGTACATACATACAGGAGATTTTACAAAGATTGATGGATTTATAGATAGAGCTAGTACATACAATGCCTGAAGCCACTATTACGCAAAGTGTTTCGGGCAGAATACACTTGCACAACAAGTTAACATACACTTACTCCATATATTCTCTTTGTGCTATTTACTTACAAAATCGTATTCCTATATTCTAATCCTGATTTGAAACTTCCCTGATAGATGTAATAGAACCCATGAGCATCACACCAGAAATAAGTGTACCTTTGATATTCCTAGAGACACACTATTCAAATATAAGGACCTAATATATGGAACGCATTTCCTAATAAATTATAGAATTGTCCAACCTTTACTTTTATTCAAAAGCAGAACCAAAAAGTACCTAATTTCATTTTCATAGTTTCCCACATTGTGCTACTAACTCATTGTATTTTGCACTTCCCACTCATCCAGTTTAGTAATAAAGACAATGAACTTCATCAGTATAATCTGTTCTATCACTTTATAATGTATTTATTACGTTGAATTCAACTTCTATTACAATGTACCAATTATTTCGTTTTTGGTTAGCTTAAAGACCTGCCTAAAATGCTGTGTGGTAGTGGCTTTTTAAGAGCTTAACAATCAATCGCCAAAATATATACTTTCTCAACCCAATGTACATTCTTGTATGTAATTGGATAAATAAATATCTATTGATAAAAAGTGGATCAATTTAGATTCAGAAAAGGTGAGTAAATTGTGGTGTTTTAATAGCATTATAGGTTGATGGAACGAATTGTTGGGTATATAATAATAATAATGATAATAAATAATAATAATATTAATAATACTGTAATAATAATACACAGAATTAATACTAATGTGATATATATAAATGAGAAAATCAAGTGGACCTCTTAGGTGACTCAAACCCACAACTGAGAGAACCCAGCCGCTGACACTAACTACTGGACCACCTTCTTAAAAGTTATACAACTGGATTTCTACCGAAATCACAGGAAGTCTTGATTTTCTCATTGATATATATATCACAGTGTAAATTCTCTGTGTATCTGATGTTAAAACATACAGTGGGTGAACTACGTCTACACCCGGGTGTTTAGGGGGTCATGTGTAAAACTTGGACTGACTTCAGAAGGGGCCTCCAGACTACCTGTGATTTCAGTAGAAATCTGGTTGAATGAGTTTTTACTAAGCGAGGGTGGTGGTGTTAGCGTCAGCAGCTGAGATTTTCTCGGTTGTGAGATCGAGTCATCTTAGAGTTCCAGTTGATTTTCTCAATAATATTTGACATTAACATGATGAGAAAATCAGTAGATCCTGTGAGGATCTGAAAGTATGCGCTGGGTATTCTCAGACATGCTCCAGCCCACTACACCAGATGTAGTGGTCTAGAGCTGTTCCTGATTTTCCCATTATTGATTGATATAAAAATACCTGATAAATACACTTGATACATGATACAGTGAAGAACTACATAAAACATTGAAGTACTGGTACAGAGAATTAGTAGCCTTGCATGAATGTTGAAATTGAATTGAAATTGAAATAAGTTTATTGAGGTAAAATACACACAAAGGGATGAGGTAGCTCAAGCTATTCTCACCCCATTCAGTACAACGTGTTAATATATACATAGACACACATCACAAATAAACACATTACCAAACATTTTGAGAGGTAAAAATATACATTTCCTCCTTCACAAGTAGTATGTTATCAGACGTACACACAAATACTTTTATGACCTAGGTATACTGTATAGACAATTTGCAAGACACCTGCAGATAATTCAACAAAATATTACAATCTTGGTGCAAAATTCTTATATCTCTCAAGAATATCATCAACCTTTCCGTTGTGACACATCCAGGCTATTTGTTCAGGAACAGTCCTTATCTCAGTGTTTCTATATACACTAATCAACGGACAATCAAGAATATAATGGGCAAGGGTGTGAGACCTTAACATACCACATAGTTTACACTTCGTGTCATTACCATGAACATCTATCCCATATTCCCAGTAATATTTGTACCCAAGCCTGAGCCGCATGTACACAGAGTCACTCCAAGCATTTCTCCTTTTACCATAAGTGAAATGGGTGTTTTGACTCACATACATGTAGTGTTGCATGGTTTGACTACTCTCATACATTATCTCTCTCCTCTCCACTCCCGCCTGTGCCTGAATATTTCTGATTTTGCTTCTTATTTGTCTCATTGTGAATTCACATTCAATGTCAACTTGTGGTTTTGATGTGGCACGTTTGGCCAAGTCATCCGCCACCTCGTTGAGCACTATTCCAACGTGAGATGGAATCCACATGAATTTCACACTATAACCTTTCAGCTGTATCTCAGTTATTCTTCTCTTACAGTCCTCCACTATAGACATGAAGACTGGGTTTCGACTGTTTAAGGACTCCAGTGCTCCTCGGCTATTGACAAATACAAAAACATTTTTGTCGTCATGACGTACTTCCTCCAAACACGCCAGAATGGCCTGCAGTTCAGCTTGTGTGGATGATATATAATTACTAAGCCGGAGTTCAATTATCCTGTCCACAGTCCCAAACTCCGTATAATCCCTTATTAGGACACCACACCCTGCCCTGCCATCCTCCGCCACCGACCCGTCGCAATATACATGTAAACTGTTGCCTCTTGGTAACCGAGATATCATGCTTCCATACAAACACCGTAATTGTCCCGGTTCATGATGAATCTTTTTCACCTTGAGGGGTACAATTTCGACGTCTATTTTCTGTACTTTCCAGGGAGCAGACATATTACACTTTCGAGAGGGTTTACAGCAGTCAAGTACGTCGTATTCCCTGAGGTCATGAGCTAATCCTCTCGTATAGCGTGTCTCCCTCAGTTTCCTGGAAGTGTGTACGTCACTCAAGCAGGTCTGAACGCTCTCAAACAGCTTATTCCCTCCTTTTCTCCGCATGAAACGAATAGATACTCTAGTGTTAATGTCACGGACTCTATCACACACACTCTGTAAATTTAATTCCATTCTCATTATTTCAATCATTGCATTTCTTTGACATCCAAGAATAATCCTCATAGCCTCGTTCTGTATCAGCTCTATTTTTTGAATTCTGCCTTGGCCTGTGTAAGACAATACGGGTGCTGCGTAGTCTATCAGGGATCGAACAGTGCTTATGTATAACATCCGCAAGATAGGTACCCCAACACCTTTACCAGAAAAAGCCAGTGCTTTTAGAGGATGCAGACGGGCTTTACATAAGGTGCTGATATGATTTATTTCAGCATTTTTACTCTCACATGTGTATCCAACATACATGCCCAGATACTTGTACTTCTGTACACGGCTCAGTTCCACACCATTTAGAGTAAGTGTTATATTTCTTCGTTTCCTATACTCGTATTTGGTTTTATCTGCATTTATAACTAAGCCTAACTTGTGACAGGTTGTACCAAGTATGTTAAGAGCATCTTGAATTTTGTTCCCAGAAGTGCCTTGTATAAGAATGTCATCAGCATATATGATCGTCGTGACCCCTGGAGGATACATCTCTGATGCTAATCTGTTCATTAATACATTGAATAAGGTGGGACTTAATACTCCCCCTTGTGGGGTACCTAACTGAAACCTCCGTTCCTCAGACATGTATCCCTGGTAATACACCTGACCTTTTCTGCCTTGCAGGTAATCCCTTATCCAGTGTAGCAATCTCCCTGTTATTCCCAGATTGGCTAATTCGTATAAGATTACTTCCCCATTGGCTTTATCAAACGCTCCTTGTAGATCAACAAAAACTCTACAATTGTCATCCACATTAGACAAACACTTTAAGAGACAATCCGCAGTACTTTTGCCTTTGATAAAACCAAAGAGATTATTGGACATGTTATCACCTACAAGGTAGAGTAGCCTATTTAACAAAATCCTTTCCATCATTTTACAAAAGCAGGATATTAAGGAGACAGGTCTGTAGCCTCCGTTTGACTTAGGGATAGGAATGATGACAGCCTCTTTCCATTTTCTTGGTAACTTTCCCTCTCTATAACTCATATTAAACAAATCAAGTAAGGGATTAGGTTTCATACCGGCTAAATAATTAAGTATGTCATACGTTACTCCATCTTTTCCCGGAGCAGTGGAGCTGCCACTTTTTATAGCATCCAGTAGCTCATCGTGGGTTATCTCAGTGCATGCTATAGATCTTGTATTTAAGGCACATAAAGTTACTCCATTTCTAATATTTTCCCATGACTCAATGGTGACTCTCGTGTCTGCAGGTAAGGACTCCATACCAGCAGCACTTGCCCATTTATCTACTAACTCATTAGCAACTTTCCCTGGATCTGAGTGAGCAATGAATTTGGTCTTACAACCCCTGACTTTATTTACTGCTCTCCATATGTCTTTAAGGTTCTTAGTATTACCAATGGCCTGAGCAAAGTCTTGCCAGTATCTGTCCCGCGCCTCCTTCCTCACCTGACTGCATTCCCTAGCCACTTCCAACATTGTATTTTTCTCTTCATCCCTCATTCCATTTTTTAACCATGCTTTATGCGCACCCCGTAGCATTCTCTCCCATCCCTTGACTTGCTGATCATTGGAATATTTAAATTTCTTAGGTCCGTGCGTCTTGCTTCCACTGCCCCCGTTATTTTCCCTCTGTACTAATTTCTCTATGTTCTCGACCATGTCCTCGTAAAAACTATCAACGCAGAGCGGCGTGTAATGTTGATACCAATCTCCCATATTTTGAATAAAATAATTTTTCATATCTTTCTTAATATTTAGCCTTTTCCTTTGAAAGTGGACTTGTTTTTTCCCCAGTGGTAATTCAACGTTCAAGGCAAAGTGGTCACTAAGTAGTTCCCGAACAACCCGAGCCTCCCCCATAATCCCCTGAGAGTTTAAAACGCAGGCATAGTCAAGCCGTCCTCCCCTGATGTGAGTTGGTTCATTGTTTCCCAATAGACAGGTATCTGGATGATCTTGTAGAAACTGTAACCACTTGACCCCATTAGCATTAATACTACCCACTGTCCCAAGGCTTGTGTGCCGAGCATTAAGGTCCCCAATGACCAGTGAAGGATTAGTATAAATGCAGTCAGGTAAATAGTTAGCGTCGAAGCAGTTCCTGGATACATACAAATTAACTACAATAAATTCCCCTTCCCTTAATGATAATTTAACACAGACACTCTCTATACCTTGCGTTTTTGATGGCGGTTCTACTAACTCTGCTGGTATGGAGTTCTTAACATAAATCGACGTGCCTCTGATGTTATTTGCAGCGAAGAGGTGAAACCCTTTATAACCATTTAATTTCAATAATCCTTCATTCCTATCCCCTGTCTCTTGGAGAGCTACAACATCAATATCATTTCCCATCACATAACAATGAACATCTGTAACCCTGTTTCTCAAACCATTAACATTCCATGACAACACTTTCAGTCTAGGGTGATCCATTATTAATCAATTCATTGCCTAAGTCATCCCCAATAAGTTCACTAAATGATAGCCATACCTTGTATAACATCTCCCACCTCCTCCCAAGTTCACCAGTAAAAGCGACATTGCGATTCTCAAGAGATTTTTTCAGCCCTGAGATGTCCATTATTGGCCCAAATGATTCCTTCATTTTATGTGTAATTATAGGGTTCTTCCTTTCACTACGACTACCATCATTCACACACACTTCACTTTCCTTCATTTCATCACTCAATATTTCATTTTTGTCCTCAACCACTATATCCTGACTATCCTTCACCGTTTTGTGATTTTCCTTGACCTCCTGAACGTTTAATTTAGCCTCGATGGACTCGATTCTCTGCCCCAGATTTTGGAGGAACTCACCAACTTTTTTAAGTTCAGCCCACACTTCCTTGACCATATTATTATGACCCTCTCTCTGAGCCACAGTAGCCACTTCACTCACCGTTACACTGTCACTGCCGGAGTCCTGAGTGGTGGCGTGGCTGCTTGTTGCTGGAGCCTGCCTAAGTAAAGGTGACTCCTTTACCCACGCATTCGTCCGGTTCACTGGCACTGTTTGGGGCAGACTGTTTTGCTGTGCTCCCGGTGTCTGGGTAAGAGCTCTTGCTTGCTCTGTAACATTCACCGGCCGGAGAACAGCCATACTCGGCCTCAAGCTACACACAGCCGAGCTCGCATTGTGAACACCTCCACAGTTGCAGCATCTGGGAACTATTTTCTCACCCAGATTCAGTCTGTTTCTACACACAGTAGAGAGGTGAGACTTTCCGCAGAAACGACATCGTGGATCATTTTGACAGCTCCAGGATTTATGCCCCCATCTGCAGCATTTCAGGCATATTATGGGCTCTTCCACATACTTTGCTACATGCCTGTAGCCAGCCCCGGTGATGAACACTTTTTCGGGTACGTCACCTCTCACTAGAGCCACCACCTGACTCCTAGCTTCACCTTTAATAAGGTGACGCTTGGCCCACACAAATCGTTGGTCGTCGAGTATAAACTCGGGGTCCAGAATCTGAGGGTATTTATAGATAATTACCTTCGTCAGCTTCTCGTTCCCCTCCGGTATTTCCATAAGAATTCCATCATATCCTTGCTGGCTAAGAAACGTCACTGCCTCCCTAGAACCTACCGTTAAGTAAGGTCTGTTTACACCTTCCTTCAGCAGGGGCTCGAACTTGCGGTGTTCTCTTCCGAGTTTGACGGTCCACAGCAGCTTCTGATGATAGGCCAACATGCATGAGGCAGGGAAGAGAAGCCTCCATCTCCGCTGATCCTCACCTTCCTGACATCGTTCCGTCCGTTTGTCTGCATCAGTCTCGGCGTCGTTCTTCATTCTTTTATCGTTTCCGTTAAGTGTATTACTGTCCACACTACGCCTTGCCTCCTGTCTTCTTCGTTTCTTCTTATTCCTTGTCAGAACTTCTAGATACTCGCCCTCCTCGTCTGACTGGCTGCTTTCAGGGTCCATGTTAATAACGCCGTGAGAAGTAGCCATGTCTTCTGGTGACTGAGTCTCCATCTCAGTACCCAGCATGGGGGGAGGGGGGGGGGGGGAAGGTGCGGAGCAGGTATCTTGACCCGACCGCGTCCCCTGTGCATGAATGTTCTGTACCATTAAATCAGCACAGTATATATGTATTTTAACAATCCAATGTATCCTTTTGCATATAAATAAATTCAATCAATAAATGTGGTAATGTTAAACACTAAATGAGACGTAAGTTAATATATATTTGAATTGTTAAAGACCTTTGGCAAATGATTTAGTGTTTTTAAATGACATTTAAAAATTGCAGTTTTTATGAACAGTACAAATAGAGGTACCTCGGTTTAAGAGTTTAATCCATTCCTGGAGACAGCTCATATTCCGAAAACTCGTATTCCGAAGCTAATTTCCCCATAAGAAATAATGGGAAATGAATTAATCCGTTCCTGACTACCCCAAAAACTTCACTTTAAACTAAATTTTATACCTAATTCATCTAAATAAACCTACAAAACTATGTTCAAGTTATTACTTACCCTTGTTGTTGAATGCTGTAGGCGTATGGAAGATGGTGAGGAGGGGGAAGGAGGAGAGGTGTTTGGAAGGGGAGTCCCCTTCCATTATAATATCAGGCAGTGGGGACCTTTCTGGTGTGCACTCCCTGGCACGTTTTGCCTGCATACCACTAGGTCCTGGTTGTGGCTCACTGCTCGATTTTCTCACAACAAATCTGTCCATAGAAACTTGTTTTTCCCTTCTTCACAAGCTGTCTCTGTAGTAAGGCATCACATTGTCATTGAAAAGATTAAGGCAACGGCCTACTACAGCTTTCTCTGGGTGAGTCTTTTCAATAAAAGTTTGCATCTCTTCCCACAGTTCAACAACCCGTGTACCATTTTCATGCTTCCGAATGATCTCTTGTTTCTCCTCTATTGTCATCCTCACATGGGCTTTCTTGCCTTGATCCTTACCACTGGCTTTCTTGGGACCCATGGTGAGATATATAATACCAACTTTTATGGTCAAATGACCAAAAATCCAACAAAACACTGAAAATCCGGGTTTAGAATTGACGTGGGATAGTCATTGGCGCGAGGCACTGGTAAACTGAGGGGCGGAGGGGCGACGATCGCCATACCACCACGTGCTAGTTCAGCCTGTACGCGTATCAACAAACTCGTGTTCCGAGGTAACCCTTGCCTTCCGAGGCACATTTTCCGAGCAAATCCTGCTCGTATTCCGAAAAACTTGTATTCAGGGACACTCGTATTCCGAGGTACCACTGTATAATAATTAATATTTACAACAACAGCAAAACACTGGTTGACATGTAGGTTGAGGAAATGGTAGTGGAATTGGTTACAAAATGTTAATTAGGTATTTCTTAATTTCTCTCCAAACTGGTTGAGAGAAGTACAGTTTTAATCATTCCATAATTTAGACCTTTAATTTGCATGGCATTTCTGCTTTGGTTAAATCTTACTCTTGGAATATTAGATAGATATTTGTTTCTTGTATGCAGGACGTGTTCCGTTACATCCCTCCTGGAAGTATTTAACCACTTAACTGCATCAGCCGAGTATTCTCGGTCGGCGGGAAACTGCGCCAACCGAGAAAACTCTTTGATTTTTCCATACCCATTCTAAATGTGTGCGAGGTTGGTTGTGTATGAAATGGGCTCTTAGGACCTCCAGTGAGAGGCAGCCATCTTGGAAAAAATTCCCAGAATGCCCTAGGGCTGCTGGCTGGGTTAGTACTGAATGAGCAACCATGGGTGGCGCACACGCCTCTGACTCCCAAACACCTGTCCGACACGGTGTTGAAAGACAACACTCTGTCGATGAAATTCAAACCTTATTGTTTGATGAACATAAGGGTCATAATATTGGTGAAGCTAGGCACAATAAGGACCTAACACAAAGGTCAGATGCAAGTGATACAGCACCTATGAGGACGATACAGCGAGCGTATCCAGTTGTAGCTCTGAGCATTACCTTTGCCATCTTATGCTATCTCCAATTTATTTAGATGATTCATAGATGAATTCGCTTTCTGCGTTCAGTGATGATGCATTTGATACAAGTAGCATAGATGAACAGTTATCTTGAGATGATTTTGGGGCTTTAGTGTCCCCGCGGCCCGGTCCTCGACCAGGCCTCCACCCCCAGGAAGCAGCCCGTGACAGCTGGTTAACACCCAGGTACCTATTTTTCTGCTAGGTGAAAGAAACTCTGCCCATTGTTTCTCGCCGGCGCCCGGGATCGAACCCCGGACCACAGGATCACAAGTCCAGTGTGCTGTCCGCTCGGCCGACCGGCTCCTCCTAAAGTGTTAGCGGCTTCCATGGTGGTGTTTTCCATAGATATTTTCAAGAATACCTGAATCTCTTCCTGACTGACGGACACTCTTTGAGGCTAGCTGAATCTCTTCCTGTGTGGGACCATACATAGCAATCTTTTCAAGACTACCTTAGAAATTGATATGGTTAGTGGTTAAGGTCAGTATTAGTATTGTAGTTCAGACTTATGTAAATACTAGCTGTACCCGGCCACCCATTGCTGTGGCTCAGCAACGCACATGTGTTGCTGAGCCACAGTAACCTTCCCCCGTCTCCTAGCTCTCCCCACCATTCCCCATGCCCGGTCCCCTCATCCTCAGAACCATTCCTCTCTCACCCGTCCCCTCTTCCTTCCAAGCATTCCTCACTCACCCGTCCCCTCTTCCTCCCAACAATTCTCCACTCCTCCATCCCCTCGTCCTCCCCTCCCCTCCCCTCCCCCGTCCCTTTGTCCTCCTCAACATTCCCCACTCCAGCGTCGTTTCGTCCTTCTAACCATTCCCCACTTCATCATCCCATCCTCCTCCCCACCATCTCCCACTCCCCCATCCCCTCATCCTCCCTACCATTCCCTCCCTCCCCCATCCCCTCGTCCTTTCCACCAACCCCCACGCCTCTGTCTCCTTGTCCTCCCCACCATTCGCCATTCCCCTATCCTCTCGTCCCCAACTGCCCTGTCCCCTTGTCCTCCCCACTATTACCCCCTCCCCTGTCCTCTCGTCCTCCCCAAAATCCCCCACTTCCTTCCCCTTGTCCTCCCCAACATTTCCCACTCCCTTGTTCGATGCATTCCCAAATGATCTGATGATCCCAACAGAAAATTAAGAACATCAAATGATCTGATGTTCCCATCACTGAAATATAAGAAAAACAGATAAATGAACGAAATGAAAAAATGATAAAATACAAAAATAAACTATACTCAGGAAATGAATGGTATGGTAAACAACACAGCTCAATTTCAACGCAATATCACACAAAATATATTAAATCAAAATGAAAATAAATAGAAATTTATGAAAATTTAATTTATCAATGCAGTCGGAAACATTGAAAAGGAATCTTAACACATTTAGTCTAGCATGATTTGCTATTACGTGCAATAGATGGCATTGTTTTTCAAAAAAGCATGTTTTTACATGTCACAGGTGTGGCATCTATATAGTCGGTATATAAAAACATGCGTGTATTCAAATGGAACGTTGTATCAAAATTTCAAAGCAATCGATGAAGAACTTTTGGAGATTTCAGCGTGTGTTGCTCTTACGTCCAACAAATGGCGCTGTTTTTAAAAAAAAAAAGCATGATTTTTCCTGTCACAGGTGTGGCATGCATATAGGAGGTATATAAAAACACACGCCTATTTGAATACAATGTCAAAATTTCAAAGCAATCGGTAAAGAGGTTTCGAAGATTTCCCTCCCATGAAAAACACTTGAAAAAATACAGTTTTTAAATAAAAAGTCACAGATGTGACATCTATATAATATGTATATATAAACCCGTTCGGATGCGAATGGAACGTTGTGTGAAAATTTCAAAGCAATCGGTGAAGAACTTTCTGAGATTAGCAATTTTGAACAAACGACCATTTACATTTTTATTTATATAGATATACAGTATGTATATATGCTAGCAGTACCCGGCCACGCATTGGCCGGGTACTGCTAGTATATATTCCTGTCCCCTGGAACCTTCCCTGTCCCCCAGTCCCCCCCCCCCCCCACAATTCCCCCCCCCCACAATTCCCCCCCCCCCCCCAATTCCCCCCCCCCCCCCCCAATTCCCCCCCCCCCCACAATTCCCCCCCTGACCCGTCTCCTCGGCCTCCCAACCATTCCCCACTCTACGGTCACCTCTTCCTTCCCACCATGCCCCACTCCCCTGTCCCTTTGTCTTACCCACCATTCTCCATTCCCTCATCCCCCTCGTCCCCACTATCCCAAACTCCCCCGTCCCCTCGTCCTTCCCCACCATTACACCCTCCCTTGTCCCCTCGTCCTCCCCATCATCTCTCACTTCTGTCCCTCTCGTCATCCCCACCATTCCAATTTATCAATGCAATCAGAAATATTGAAATGATATTGTAACATATTTAGTATTGCATGTGTGTTCCTCTTACATGCAACAGATGGTGCTGTTTTTCAAGAAATGCATAGTTGTACCTGTAACAGGTGTGGCTTATACATACGAAATGAACGGTATGGTAAGCAACACAGCTTAATTCCAATACAATGTCACACAAAATAATTCAGTAAAAAATCAAATAAATCGAAATCTATGAAAATAAAATTTATCAATGCAATCGGAAACATTCAAATGGAATTCGTGACATATTTAGTATAGCATGCATGTTGCTATTATGTGCAACAGATGGCGATGTTTTTCAAAAATGCATGTTTTTACTTGTCACAAAGGTGGCATCTATATACTTAGTAGGAGGTACTGTATATAAAAAGACGCGCATATTCGAATGGAACGTTGTGTCAGAATTTCAAAGCAATTGGTGAAGAACTCTGCGAGATTACAGCACGTGTTGGTCTTACATCCAACAGATGGCGATGTTTTTTTAAAAAAAGGATGTTTTCTCCGGTCACAGGTAAGGCATGTATATAGTAAGTATATAGAAATGCACGCCTATTCGAATGCAACGCGTGTCAAAATTTGAAAGCAATCGGTAAAGAGGTTTCGAAGATTTCTCTCGTGAAAAACACATGAAAAACACAGCTTTTAAAAAAAAAAGCATGAATCGCCCGGACACGGTGGCGCGGGTAATTCAAGCATCGGGTGTTGCCACAAATATATTTTCAATTATTTGTTCTATGTATTTCCAATGCATTTTTATATTTTCTTTATCGTATATGATGCATATTTGTGTTCTTTACAATATGTATACAGTAGAACGTTCATAATGTTCCATGGAACTGTAATACATGTGTCAGTAATGTATCCACAATAAATGTTTATTGTCGCAATATTACTTGTTAAAAATTCACTAAAATTACAATATGTACAATTTCACACACTATTTACACAGTAACACTTTATTATGCACAGAGGGTCAACACTTGCAGCAGAGGAGCTCCAGCATATTTCAACAATCCTAAGTATTGTAGTACAGGTTGATGGTAGTGAGTGGTGTCCCAGAGAACATAAAGGTATAGTGCTCTTGAAAAATAGGTGAGATAACAGGAAAGTGCTAAGGGAAGTGAAAAATCGGATGAGAAAAAGTTGCCCTAGTGTTTACAGTGCAGAGAAGAACATTCAAGATGGCCACTGGCAAGGGGAAAAACAAAACAGAGCTTGATTTTGAGGGATTCAATGAAGAAAGCATTGATATTAGCAGTCTACATAACAAGTTGGTAAATTTAGATACTATAGTGAACTCTCATATAGAAATAATTAGTAAATTGAAAGAAAGTAATGACCATTTGAATAGCAAAGTTTTATGTCTTGAGGGTTTAGTGAAAGACTTGCGCAAGGATAAGAATTAATTGGAAACAAATTGCAAAGCCATGGAAGAAGAAAATAAACTCTTAAAAATAGCTTTGGAAGAAGTTAAAGTAAATTTAAACATAAATGACTACAATAGGTTAGGCAAGGAAATTCAACAGGAGAAACAGCTTTTGTCAGCACAGATGGAGGAAGTTACACAGGGAATAGAACAGTGCAAGAAAGATATGCAACTCACTTATGCACAAGTGGCCAAGGAGAAGGAAAAAATAGAAGAAGCAGTAAAGGAAGTCAAACACTGCAGCAACCAAGACAAAACAAACATTAGGCTAGAAGTGAGGAAAGAATTGGCATCTAACCCGAAGTTGGTGCAAAACACAGTTGATCGGAGTAAGTCCCTGATCATTTTTGGCTACAAAGAAAAGGCGATAACATCTAGGTCAGAAAGAGCTGTAGAAGAAGCAAAAGTAGTAGATAAAATTGTTGGCCTCGTAGAAGGTCTTACAACCATAGAGAATGTGTGCGACTACAGGAGAATAGGCAGGTACGTAAAAGGGAAAGATCGACCTTTGAGGATCACCCTAAAGGGTGCCAAACAGATGGAAGAAGTACTAAGGAATGCTAGAAAATTACAAAGTGATGAGGATGGGAAAGGGTGGTCATTAAGACGAGATCTTTCAAAAGAAGATAGAGAGAAGCTGAAACTGAACCTCGCCGAGGCAAAACATTTAAATGAGAGCAGGAATGAAGAAGAAATAAATTCTTTTTTCTACAAAGTGATAGGGGTAGGCAAACCAGTAAAGTGGTACATAAAGGCAAACCAGCAAAATCAATAGAGAGAGGGGGAGTGAAGAATAAGGAGAGGGGAAAAAGTTCCTGAAGATTGCATACACCAACATAGATGGAGTGAGATCGAAGATACTGGAGTTAAGTGATGTAATACAGCTGCAGACACCAGACATTGTTGCACTCACGGAGACAAAACTTGAAGATGTAATTTTAAATGAGGTCATATTCCCAAGGGGCTACTCAATTTGGAGACGGCATAGAAAAATTAGGAAAGGCGGTGGCGTTGCTGTGCTGGTAAAAGAACACCTAAAGGTGAGGGAAATAATGACTGCCAATCCACAAGAAGTTGACATAATAGCACTAGAGATCTGCCATGAGGATGATAAACTAATGATAATAAATGCATATAGTCCACCGCCAAGCAGCACATGGTCAAAGAAGGAGCTAGATAGTAAACGTGAAGGTCTTATAACAACAATGAGAGAGATTATAGCGAGAGCGGATACCGATAGATCACGACTGTTGATAGTCGGTGACTTCAACTTGAAATCCATTGACTGGGAAGCATATGAAGCGAAAACAGAAGATTTTTGGACCTGTAAATTTGTAGACCTCATCCTGGAAACATTCTTGTATCAACATGTTAAACAAGCTATGAGGATGAGGGAAGGGGACGTTCCCTCCATGCTAGATTTGATATTTACCAGGAAGGAGGAAGAGATATTTGACATTCAGTACCTTCCTCCCTTGGGTAAAAGTGACCATGTCTTTTTGGGAATAAAGTATGCAATGCGTTATAAGCTGGAAGAAAATAAGGAGTTTGAAGCAGTTGAAAAACCAGACTTCAGGAGAGGACATTATGGTGACCTTAGAAATTTTTTTAGTGAGTATAATTGGACAGACTTAATGCTAAGCAAGGAAGTGAATGAGATGTATGTCAAGTTTTGTGAAATATATGATAAAGGCACAAACAAAATTTATACCAAAACAGAGATGCAGAACTAGGAAACAGGATTGGTTCAATAGAAATTGCGAGAGGGCTAGAGACCAAAAGACACAAAAATGGAATCAATACAGGAAGAGGCCGAACCCCCAAACATACCAGCGATACAAAGATGCGAGAAACAACTACACAGCAGTGAGGAGAGAGGCAGAAAGAAATTTTGAAAAAGGGATTGCAGACAAATGTAAAACAGAACCAGGTCTATTCTATAAATTCATAAACAACAAATTGCAGGTAAAGGATAATATTCAGAGGTTGAAAATGGGAAATAGATTCACGGAAGATGAAAAGGAAATGTGTGAAACACTAAACGAAAAGTTCCAAAGTGTGTTTGTACAAAATGAAATCTTTAGGGAACCAGATACAATAAGAATTCCAGAGAACAACATAGAGCACATAGAGGTGTCTAGAGACGAAGTGGAAAAATTGCTCAAGGAGCTAAGAAAGAACAAAGCAGTTGGTCCAGATGGAGTTTCACCATGGGTTCTGAGAGAATGTGCACCTGAGCTCAGCATTCCACTTCACCTGATCTTTCAGGCATCCCTGTGTACAGGAATCGTAGCAGACGTGTGGAAACAGGCTAACATAGTTCCAATCTACAAAAGTGGCAGCAGGGAAGACCCCCTCAATTATAGACCTGTATCATTGACAAGTGTAATAGTGAAAGTATTGGAAAAACTAATCAAAACTAAATGGGTAGAACACCTAGAGAAAAAAGATATAATATCAGACAGACAGTATGGTTTTCGATCTGGAAGATCCTGTGTATCGAATTTACTCAGTTTCTATGATCGAGCCACAGAGATATTACAGGAAAGAGATGGTTGGGTTGACTGCATCTATCTGGACCTAAAAAAGTCTTTCGACAGAGTTCCACATAAGAGGTTGTTCTGGAAACTGGAAAATATTGGAGGGGTGACAGGTAAGCTTCTATCATGGATGAAAAATTTTCTGACATAGAAAAATGAGGGCAGTAATCAGAGGCAATGTATCGGAATGGAGAAATGTCACAAGTGGAGTACCACAGGGTTCAGTTCTTGCACCAGTGATGTTTATTGTGTACATAAATGATCTACCAGTTGGTATACAAAATTATATGAACATGTTTGCTGATGATGCTAAGATAATAGGAAGGATAAGGAATTTAGATGATTGTCATGCCCTTCAAGAAGACCTGGACAAAATAAGTAGATGGAGCACCACTTGGCAAATGGAATTTAATGTTAATAAATGTCATGTTATGGAATGTGGAATAGGAGAACATAGACCCCACACAACCTATATATTATGTGAGAAATCTTTAAAGAATTCTGATAAAGAAAGAGATCTAGGGGTGGTTCTAGATAGAAAACTATCACCTGAGGACCACATAAAGAATATTGTGCAAGGAGCCTATGCTATGCTTTCTAACTTCAGAATTGCATTTAAATACATGGATGGCGATATACTAAAGAAATTGTTCATGACTTTTGTTAGGCCAAAGCTAGAATATGTAGCTGTTGTGTGGTGCCCATATCTTAAGAAGCACATCAACAAACTGGAAAAGGTGCAAAGACATGCTACTAAGTGGCTCCCAGAACTGAAGGGTAGAAGGGTAGAAGGGAGAGGTTAGAAGCATTAAACATGCCAAAACTAGAAGACAGAAGAAAAAGAGGTGATATGATCACTACATACAAAATAGTAACAGGAATAGATAAAATCGACAGGGAAGATTTCCTGAGACCTGGCACTTCAAGAACAAGAGGTCATTGATTTAAACTAGCTAAACACAGATGCCGAAGAAATATAAGAAAATTCACCTTCGCAAATAGAGTGGTAGACGGTTGGAACAAGTTAAGTGAGAAGGTGGTGGAGGCCAAGACCATCAGTAGTTTCAAAGCGTTATATGACAGAGTGTTGGGAAGACGGGACACCACGAGCGTAGCTCTCATCCTGTAACTACACTTAGGTAATTACATTTAGGTAATTACTCAGTACAGTACTTCGGAAGTGAGATACAATCAACGAAGTAGTCCATGGTGCACAGCGCGACTTTGCTCTCGTTGCACCAGGTACAAATAATTTTCACTTCCTGTTTCCTCATTGTGTGCTTTCATATAACGCAATCACATACACCCTTGGCTTTAGCACTTGTAGGTTGTATGTAGCCAAGCTTGTAAAGCATAAGGTAGTATTGAAAAGATTATATGAAAAGATCAATTTCTAAGGTAGTCTTGAAAAGATCGCTTTGTATGGTCCCACACAGGAAGAGATTCAGCTTGCCTCAAAGAGTGTCCGTCAGTTAGAAAGAGCTTCAGCTAGCCTCAAAGAGTGTCTGTCAGTCAAGAAGAGATTCAGGTATTCTTGAAAATATCTATGGAAAACACCACAATGGAAGCCGCTAACACTGTTCATCTATTCTACTTGTATCAGATGCATCATCACTGAACGCAGAAAACGATTCATCTATGTATCATCTAAATAAATTGGAGATAGCATAGGATTGCAAGAGTGACGCTCAGAGCTACAACTGGATACGCTCGCTGTATCGTCCTCATAGGGACTGTATCATTTGCATCAGACCTTTGTGTTAGGTCCATATTGTGCCTAGCTTCACCAATATTATGATCCTTATGTTTTTCAAACAATAAGGTTTGAATTTCACCGACAGAGCATTATCTTTCAACACCGCGTCGGAGAGGTGTTTGGGAGCCAGAGGCGCGTGCGTCACCCATGGTTGCTCACTCGGTACTAACCCATCCAGCAGCCCTAGGGCATTCTAGGATTTTTTTCCAAGATGGGTGCCTCTCACTGGAGGTCCTAAGAGTCCATTTCGTACACAACCCACCTCGTACACATTTAGAATGGGTACGGAAAAATCAAAAAGAGTTTTCTCGGTTGGCGCAGTTTCCCGCTGACAGAGAATACTCGGTTGGTACAGTTAAATGGTTAAAAGATTTTTTTTTTTATTTTTTTTTTTATGCGCCTGTGGGTGACAAAGGCCAAATAGCCCTTAGCAACTTGGGGATTAAGGGTTAAAGAACTTTCTAAGTTTCCCATAGTATTCTTTCCTGAAATCAGGTTTTTCATCTGCTTCATTTTCTTCACTCTCTTTTCAATTATAGTGCATTGCATATTTTATTCCAAAAAGGACATGATTATTTTTGCCTAATGTGGAAGGTACTGAATGTCAAATATCTCTTCCTCTTTCCTGGTGAATATCAAATTGAGCATGGAAGAACTATTTCCCCTCCCTCATCCTCGTAGCTTGTTTAACGTGTTGTTCGTCTCCAGGATGAGGTTTACGAATCTACAGGTCCAAAAGTCCTCCGTTCAATATGTAACAACTTAATGCATCTATTGTATGAAAAATGCCTTTATATGTGTACAGAAAAAGGATGGCAAAATTATTTCTACCATTTGTAATTACAGTAATGTATCAAGTAGTTTAGGCTAGAATATGTTGTACTACTGTGTTGCTTAGACATGGGTTTGAGCTCTGCACTTTTTCTAGTTTATTTAACTTACTGTCATTTGGCTGGTGTAGCAGAATGAAAGCATATTCAGTATGTCTGGCATGCAGATGTTGCAATACAAATAGTCATTCATGTTTTTTTTATGAGTTTCTGTTTCTTTTAGATGGAATATATTTCGTCTTAAAATATTGCATGTTCTGTAGTTAAACTGATTTAAATGCATAATCATAAGTTTTAACATACTTGTATTTTTTTTCAGATCTGACAGCTAGAACCTAAAGGAGAATATGATGGTGGTAAGATGATGGGGTGGGCATGATCCAAGAGTGAGAGTCGGGATGGTTGTGTGGTGATTGTCACTCTCCCCAGGTTGGGGCTGCCTGACACCCAGTCTATATACCCAGCTTCCCCACACCAAGTATAGCCTCTCTTATAAATATCACACATGGCATAACAATTGTTAGAGAAATTAAGAGCTCAACTTGGGTTGTGGTGGTGGAGGCTGTGGGACATCATGAGTGAAGGAGGCAATAAATGGCCATGTGGAAGATGTACTTACCTCAACTTTGCCAGTGCTGTGCGTTGCACCATGTGTACAGTTCCTCGCTCACCTCATCTCATTGTGGAAGCTGGTGCAGATATCTACCAGCTTGCACCTCCATCGCCAAGACAACCGGATGGCCCACCACCACAAGAGGGAGACAAATGGCTTTGTCACTTATGTACCTACCACAATTATCCAAAAGCAGTGAGATGTACACAGTGCCGCACACCACGCCTTTCGTTAGCTGACCAAATGACCGGCCTTTCGTTGGCTAAACCTGCATCTCCTTCACCAGTAAATTCAGCTCCCACCACAACTCCTACCTCCATTCCTGTTCTTATTACATTTGCCACTACAGCTACCACAACTACTGCTGCCTTAGTTACATCTGCAGCTAAAACTGTAACCGCAGCCCCTACCACAGCCTCAATCTCAACTGCTAACCATAATGGTGTGCAAAGTCCTAATCAAGTTGTGACAGCACAGATTAGTAGTGGTGTGCAGGGAGCAGGGGCAGGACATCAAAGCCCTGGAGGAGGAACTCCACCGGGTGGAGCTGGTCGATGTAGCCCTCAGGGGGCAGGTGTGACTCAGCCACAAACCCGCCACGAAACAGAACCAGCTGTTCCCAGTTACAAGTGGAAGTGTCGTGCATGTACATATGAAAATTGGCCCCGATCAACTAGATGTGTTATGTGTACTACCCCTAAAGGTCTCAGTTCCCCTGCAGCCCAATCTCAACCAGCCCGACTTGCTACTCCCCCTCCACCAGGTGACAGTAAATATAACAACATTAGTGCAAATAAGCTTAAAAATCCAAATGAAACGAGTGAAATTCCAAACAATGTTGAAATTATTCGTGAACCTAGTAATTCCCATCAATCTGAAAATAACGCAAAAAAACATGGAAAATATTAACGAGATTAATAAATCGCGTAATAGTGAGCCCCCTCAAGAACCGCAGCTGATATCCCAGAGAAATTTAAACGAATCTAAGGAGAATCTCTCGAGTATCTCCTCCAGTGTGGGTGGCAATAATGCTTCAGGTGCTGTTAGCCACCGTGTAGGGGAAGGAGCAATGGCACTCAACAATTACGAAACTGAACGACTGTTACGACAGCTAAGACGACGTCTACGGGAAGCAGATTGGGCTTGGTTAAATGCATGTAATGGAGTCGTGGAAGGCAACTATGAACCAGTAGAAGCTTACTTGTCAGCCGGTTTGTCTTGTGTGTTTTTACTTCCTTATTCAGTATACAGTATATATATATACACTATTGCAAAATTTTGTACTTGTGTCCATCTTTTACATATGGCATCATATTAGTACTGTACAATACTGTATTTCTCTAATTATTAACCCTTAAACCTCGCAATACATACATATATGATTTGACATGAAATAATTTAACATAAGTTTTTAAAACATGCACAAACACTTATCATTTTTTTTTTTTTTTTTGCATAATCAACTAGGCAAATGCTCCAACTTTGTCTAAATGATCAAAGCATAACTTCAAAAACAGGAGAATAAAAATAAATTTTAAAATTGAATATTGAAAACTTCAGATTTTCAATTCAGAATAAAAAAAAAATGAACTATCACCACTTGTTCATTTAATGTTATTATTCTCTCAGAGTAGCATATGATCTTCATTTTCATCAAATTAGAATATAGGTTTTCAGTACAGTTTACTGTAAAAAAAAAAGTCAATAGGGCATTTGAAATATGCAGAAAATTTAGATAAAAAAAAATTATAACTCCAAATGTATAAAGTTAATGAAAAATCCATTCTGAAGGGATTGCAGAACAGACAGCTGAGTACACAATATGTCAAAATAGTGTGAATCGGTCAAAAACTGGAATTTTAGAAGCCACTCGAAGTTGAAACTCTTAGTTTCTGAGATAATTGAAGTTGAAGTTATCAACAATGAATAAAGGTAGTTTTAATTCGTTAATTTAATTGAATGTTTAATAAACATTGTTTGGCATTTGTACTCTAATATGTGAAAGTCGTAGGTCAATATGTGTTGAAGTCAAGAAAAAATAACCCCCCAAAAAACACAAAATACAGTATAGGGATAATTATAATAATTATAATGATTTTGGGGATATATTTAGGGTATACTTTATATAAGTGAAAAAACCCTATTATGGTCCCTAATCATCAAAACAACCTAAAGAGACAAAAAATAGTTTGAAATCAGAGAAAAAATCGTCCAAAAAAAATTAAGTTTCAAGTTTTGCGAGTTGTGACTGATTGATTTGTTGACCAATTTCATTCTATCCTCACATAGTTAGGGAAACATATCCATTCTCCAGGATGTAAAGGTTACAACAAAATCAGTTAATAAACAAAAGAGAAAAAAACTAAATTCTTAAAAAAAAAAGACCCTAAAAAAATATCTTGGGACATTGATGAAAGTAACATATATTATCATTGGACTATGTAGTTATATGATACATAACAAAATAGAGCATATTAACATAGGCAGACGATGAGTCACAATAATGTGGCTGAAGTATGTTGACCGAAACGTCGTTTCGGTCCGAGGATGGACCGAAACGTCGTCGTCCCTTCACCTTCTAGTGTGTGGTCTGGTCAACATATTAACATAGTTATTCACTATTATTTGTGTTATTATGTATTACTCAGCAATGCTATAAAGGTACCAGCTGCATATCCACTTTGTGGACACTTCTAACTACTATTCTCTAAGCGTTGGACAGGTGCTTGCATCTCTTTATTACTGCATAATCCTTCAGTTCCAGTTATTAGGAGCTGTTCTCCTTATCAACAAAACGTTCTTATTTAAAAAAAAAATCATCTAAAATCAATTTCTGAAAATATTTTAATGAAAGCTTCACAACACTGAAGCCAATAATTTGGAGATTTATTTAACATTTATAAGTTATTTTTACATAATTCAAATATTTTTCGCTTCCAGGGTCCCCCAATATGCGCGGTAATATGCGCAGTCTAAGGGTTAAGCATATGTATGTATGTTCTGAGCTATGCCACTTGGTTGCTTCTTTAGGCAAGATCCTGTTGTTCCCACATATACAGGATCATGCAGGGTTAGGACATGGTTAACATTCACCCTTGATGTTATTCTTATCACATGTCCCTGTTGGGTCATAATGGGGGTAAGGGAGACACTGAAGAATACTTAATCTAGCCTAGAATGATCTCTAGAAGGTTCATTAATGTAAACTCAAAATCCTTTTCAAGCACTAGGCTACTTGGCATCCCACAGAGCCAACAAAAATACCACCTTAAGGAAGACATCAGAAGCCGAAGTAGGAACTGGAAACTGAGGTGAGGAGGAAAATCGCAACACCCTGTCAAGAGTCAAGGACAGTTAAGTAGAAACATGAGCAGGCCGGAGGTAAACAAAAAATGTAAGAGAAAACTTGTTAAATGGAGTCGACAGTGCATCGATGCCAAAGCTGATTAATTGATGTGGTTTATTAGGCATGAAATGCTAATAGAGAAAGAAATATAGTGACACCGTGGCTTACGAATGCCTCTCTTTATGAACTTTTTGGGTTACGAGCCCAATTTCTTCGTAAAATTCGAGTTGGGTTACGAACTTTGCCTCGGGTAACGTAGTTTGTTGATACATGTATGGCCGACTTAGCGCGGGGTGGCACAGTGACCGCACTTCAGTTTACCAGTGCCTCCCTCCTAGTGATAATCACACCTGAATTGTTTGTGAAGAATTTCAGTGTTTTTCGGATTTTTGTGTATTTGAACATAAAAGTAATTATTATATATCTCACCATGGGTCCCAAGAAAGTCAGTGGTAAGGTTCAACCTATGAAAATAGTTTTGAGTAGAGGCAGTAGAGGATGTCCCTTCCTCATTAAGAAAATGTGTGAAGTATGGGAAGAACTGCAAATTTTTATTGAAAAAACTCGCCCAGATAAAGCTGTAGCAAACTATTGTATTGACATTTTAAATGACAATGTGATGTCTCACTACAGACAAGTGTTAAAATGTAGGGAAAAAGAAGTGTCTTTAGACAGATTCTTAGTAAGACAAGCAAGCAGTGAGCCACAACCAGGTCCTAGTGGTATGCCTGCAAAATGTAGGAGAGAGAGAGTACCTCAGAGAAGTCATCACTGCCTGATGTTATAATGGAAGGGGACTCCCCTTCCAAACACTGACACCTCCTCCTCGACGTCTTCCATATGCCAACAAGAGTCATCAATAAAGGTAAGCAATAACTTGTACATATTTTAGTACTAAAGATTTGGGGAAATTAGGTTTAAAATTTACTTTGAAGTTAATATTTTTGGGATTGTGGAATGGATTAATTCAATTTACGTTATTTCTTATTGGGAAAATTTACTTTTGTGTGAATTTTCGAGTTACGAACCGTCTCTGGGAACGGATTAAATTTGTAAGCTGAGGTACCACTGTATGACAAAAAGGACAGGACCTGACCAAGCCCAAGAAGAACAACAACATAGAAACAGAAAGAGGTGAAACAAGCACCAGGCAACTTCATACTGCATCTTGCAAGACAGACACAGGTGGGACACCAATAACTCAGTCACCTGCTCGCTATACAAATGATAATAAGTCCGTGTCAAAAACTCCAGATATGAAAAGAAGAGGAGGTTGAATTAGCAAGGTATACCGTCAGACTGATTTGCTGAAAGAGGCGGAGCTGCAGAAAAACGTCCGGGTTCGGACACGGGAGAGAAGCGTTGGGTGGTTGGTACCCTCGGCGCAGGGCTTGTTGTTACAGGGGGAGGGGTTTTCCTATCCCCCCCTCCCTGTACGAGTTTTATATGGGTGCGACTCCTCCCCGGGTTCGGTTCCGAGTTCCCTTGGGTTCCTCGGTTCTCTCCTTCCAGAGGTTTTCGGCTTTCTGCATCACATCAAAGGTGGCATGGGAAGCCCTTGCGGCTTACCTCTTGCGAGATCCGGACTGTGCCTCGGTAATGGATCCTCCTTCTTTTGAGTTTGGCTCCTCGTTTTCTTTCAGGATCCGTTACGAGGTGCCGGAGTCTTCCTGGTTGGCAGACTGCCTGTTTTTTTCGTTGGGGGCATGGCACTTGTTCTGTTGGACCCGTGCGCTTGAATGGCGGGAAGTGACTATAGTAGTTTAGGTTTACCTAGGGGCGAATTTGAGCACCTAGTTTAATTTGCTGGTTCGCCCCCGTACTTCCTCGTGGTGTCGGTCACATTCAACTTCATGTGCAGGTTCCCTCCCTTTCGGCGTCCCTGGTGGCCGAGGAATTGCGTGCCCATGGGCATTTGGCTTCAGTCTTGCATTTCTTTTCTCTGCTGGAGCTGTCTTCGGACTGGCTCGGTGAGGATGTGCAGGAATGGAGATCTGGGCCGATGTCCGGTGTGTTTGCTTCGGCAGCTCGGGCGTCGGCTGCCTTGTTGAAGTTGTTTGCGCCAATTCTGAGGGAGATGGTGTCCCTGTTCTTTGCTTCTCGTCTTGCGTGCCGACAGGCGGTGCTCGTCTACTCTTTGGATTCGGCTTGGGCTCTGGCTCTTAGATTTTCATCCCCTTTTCGTCCGTTGCTGTTTGCAGAGTGTGGTGGTGCATTTTCTGCAAGCGGCTTCGTCTAGTTGCTGGCCTAGGTTGGACTTGTTGGTTCTTGGGGGGGGGGGGGGTGACCACCATGCCCTCTTCCGGGCATGGTGGTCCTGCCCAGAAGAGTCATGCCAGGTGTCAGGTTCCTTTGGTCGTCGTAAACCAGTAGTGCCAGATTCGGGGCCGGCACCTCTGGAGCTGTTGACGTCTGGGCGGTGCAATGATCGCTCAGAGCGTTGGTTGGGCTCTCGTAGGGGCCGTTGGCCCTTTCGCAGGTCGCCCCAAGATAGTGGGGAGGCTTGTGCTGTTTGCTCTCACCAGGTCCCACGATTCGTGGGTATTTCGGGTAGTTTCATTCGGCCTGTGGTGGCGTTGGGTTGCTCCTCCTCCTTTGGGGGGATTAGGGCTGGCAGGGCAGGCCTCTTCTCCTGTGCTCTTGTCAGGTCATCCAGGAGTGGGTTCGCTTGGGTGTGGTCGAACGACAATGTCCCGCAGGTGGGTTTCCTGCCTGTTTTCAGTTCCGAAACAGGACTGTGCGGATCTGCGATTCATACTGGACTTGTCTCGTCTGAATCCCTGGGTCTTTTGCCCCTCCTTTCGGATGACCATTCTGTCTCAGGTCTGGCTGCTTTTGGTGCCGGGTGCCTGGATGGTGTCTCTGGACCTCCGGGACACGTATTGGCACGTCCCGATTCATCCGGGGTTCAAGGTCTGGCTCGGTTTTGTCGTGGGGCGACAAGCTTACCACTTTCATTGCTTTCCATTTGGCTTGAATCTGGCACCTCGAGTGTTCACACTCCTTACCCGGGTCGTGGTGAGCCATTTACGTCTGTTAGGGGTTCGGATTCTGGCTTACCTCGACGACTGACTGGTGTGGGCTCCCAGCCAGTCCATGTGTCTGCTCACCAGGGATTTGGTTCTTCCCAGCTCGCCGGGTTCAGGTTCTTGGTGAACTGGAGGAAGTCCCATTTGGTTCCCTCTCAAGTTTGGATCTGGCTGGGTCTTGTGTGGGACTCTCCGACCGCTTCCTTGTTTCTCCCTCCTGCGACGCTGTTGCGGCTGCGGTCCCGCCTCCGGCTGTTTTTGGAGGGCACCCGGGCCACACGTCGGTTGTTCGAGCAGCTGTGCGGGAGCCTGAACTCCGCCGTGCTGGTCTACCCATCGGGTCGGATCTGACTTCGGCGGATGTTCTGATTTCTTAGGGGTCTACCCTTCCGTTGCTCTCGCGATTGATGGGTTCGTATCCCGGGAGCCTTGCATCGGTTGCTGCGTCGCCAGCTTCCTCTGCAGGTTTCATGGGGTTCTGTGCTGTGGCACCTCCCCGAACCCTCGCTCGATGTGTTCACGGGTACCTCATCTCTCGGCTAGGGTTTTGTGACAAGTGCTCACCAGGCCGGCCAGGATCAGTGGAGTCCGTCCTTCCGTTGAGCTCACAGCACGGCTTGGGAGTTTGCGGCGGTGTGGCATTCGCTTCAGAGAATTTGTGTCGCTCGAGGAGCAACTATCCGGCTCCATTCGGACTGCTCCTTGGTGGTTCGTTGTCTGAACCAGCTGGTGGCTGAGCGGACAGAACACTGGATGCCTGATCCTGTTGTCACGGGTGTGATCCCGGGCGCCGGCGAGAAACAATGGGCAGAGTTTCTTTCACCCTGATGCTCCTGTTACCTAGCTGTAAATAGGTACCTGGGAGTTAGTCAGCTGTCACGGGCTGCTTCCTGGGGGTGGAGGCCTGGTCAAGGACCGGGCCGTGGGGACACTAAGCCCCGAAATCATCTCAAGATAACCTCAAGATAACCGTGGGGGTTCGATGCAATCCTTGTTTCTTTGGGGCTGGTTGCTTCGGGTGACTCGTCTGCTGAGTTCTCGGGGTTTAGCTCTCCTGACGGTTCATGTTCAGTGGGTGTCAAACGTCCTGGTAGATGGTCTTTATTGGTTCATTCCTCCTTTCCACGGAATGGACGGTCAACGCCGACTCGTTCAGTTGGCTCTGCCGGATGTACGGGCGCCCAGAAGTGGACCTCTTCGCATGGGCGTGGTCAAGGTGTCTTCCAGTTTATGTGGCGCCCTTTCCAGACTGCGAGGCCGTCGGGGTTGATGCCTTTCGGCTGGACTGGTCGAGGTGGAGTTACCTATACCTCTTCCCACTGGTCCGGTTGTTGCTCTGGATCCTGGCTTGGTTGGAGACTTAACAGGGGAGAGTAGTCCTGTTGGTTCCTTGGTGGCCGTCCCAGCCCTGGTTTCAGGCGCTTCTTGCTCGATGTCCGAACCCGAGGGTCTTCCCGCGGCTCCGCCTCTTTCAGCAGATTGGTCCGATCTGGTATGTGGCTGGTTCAATCTTCTCCTCCACTCTTCGCGTCTGGTCTTTTTGACGCAGGTGTATCACCACTTGTATTGTGATCAGGGGGCTTTGTTCATGGTGTCCCATCTGCGAGTTTCGTCTAGACGGCAGTATGAAATTTCCTGGCGGTCCTTTTGGCATTTTTTGTCTCTTCGTAGGTTGTCTTCGATTTCTGATTGGGTTGTTTTGTCCTTTCTCTCTTGATTGTTTCAGGACCGTCATCTTATGCCAAATATTGTCGCCTCGTATCATGCGGCACTGGCGGAGCCGCTGCAGCTTGCATTCGGGGTGGATGTCACTTCTGCTCCGTTCCGCAAGCTTTCTTGTGGTGTTGTTTCACATCAGGCCTGCTCATGCGCTGCCTAAGCTGTCCTAGTCATTGGACCGGGTGCTCTCTTTTCTATCTTCTCCTCGGTTTGTGGTGGCCCCCTTGGTTCAGGACTGTTTTTCTAAGGCTCTTTTCTTGTTGGCATTGGCCTCTGGGGGTCGGGTCGGGGAGCTTCATGCTCTCCTCCGGCGCTGGGGTTTCTGCTCTTTCGGTCCTGGTGGTCGTTTCGTTCGTTTGCACCCTTCTCCTCCTTTTCTGGCGAAGAATAAGTCTGCTGCTTTCCGAAGGGGTCCTTGCGTCGTTGATGCTTGGTTGGTTTGGCCGGGGATGCATCATGTTTTGACCGGTTGCGGCTCTTCGCCATTATCTGCACGCCACAGCCTCTGTGGCAGGGGACGCGCTTTGGGTAGACCCGGTTTCCCTTCTTCCCTGTTCCATGGCGCAGGTCTCCCAGGTCGTCCGCAGGATTATTTGGTCCAGCCAACATGCGGTCTATCCCAGTGTCCATGACGTTCGTAAGTTTGCGGCTTTGGCTGCTGTTTTTGGGAATATGTTCTGGGCTGACATTCGGGCATGGGGCTTTTGGAGGTCAAACAGGGTCCTGGCCGCACAGTATCTCGTTAATGTTGATGGCCCTTCTCGGGTATGTGTAGCCTTGGGTCGCAGGTTGCAGCCAGTTGACTTGACTTCGAGTTGAGGAGCGAGTGATGACCGCCTCCCGGGTAAGTCCCTCTTTTTTTTTTATCTTTGGTTAGGTAGCTCCAGGGAGCCGAAGGGGCTCTCCACAGAATACCAGCGTTGAATGTAATGAAACGCCATTTTCTGGGTGAGCCCTGGAGGCTCCTTGGCATGCCTCCCTCCCTCCGGTTGGCATTTTTTTGTTTTTTTTTCGTTTTTGTTACTCGGCCTCTGAACTGAGGAGAGTTGCCGGCGTGGAGGTCTGGGACCCCCGTCCTCCTCCTGGAGAGGGGGAGTTGTGCAGTACGGATGTGCGGTGTTGTGGTTTTTACGGCCACAATGGGTCGCAACTGGGTTCTTTGCTGCTGGAACTAAAGTTCTGGTATCCGGCCCCAAGTTAGTAGTGGCTTTGAAGGAGTGAGCTCGGTAATGCAAGTAAAACACAATGGGGGAGGTGCATTGAATACGACTCTTCATCAATTATCAATATTTTCATATATAATCACTTTCCCATCACCTCATATATAATCCTAAAGGAAGTATTACTACACTTAATATGTACAGAAGTCTCTCCTAGGACACTAAACGCTCCTCGATGCTCAATCGATGCAGTCTTGTCGGCTACCGTATTTCCTCAACACACACAGTACCGTCCTCAAACCAGTACTGGGAAACACAAATGAGTCTACCCTAGCCAAAGGCCAGCCAAAACACAGTCTCACCAGGTGCTTTTCGTGCACGCCCACAATCACTCTCCAGCCTGGTGCTGGCAGAAAACATCAGCCTTGCACTGCTGGGCCTCTTCATGTACAAATACAAGGGTAGCGAACCCTTGGCAGGAGCTTTTTGCAACTCGCTGGTTACGCTCCTCCTTAGCACCTTACTGTCAGTCGTCTCTTCCATTAGCCAGTCCCGGGTACGCCGAATTCTGTCACTGCCACTTCACAGGCAGACAGTAGAACACTACACAGTTCTTCTCCGGCGGCGGCTCACTGCTTCCATAAAGCAGAATGGAGTAGAGAGCTATTGGCTGCCCTGGGTAGACTGACTGTCCTCGTACCCACAGCAGCCCTACGTCGACTCTGTGGATACAGACACGTCATCAGTACACTGGTCAGTACATGGGACACTAGGAAACATCACTTACATATTCTGACATAGACATACAACTCCTCCTATAATAGATGGCGCTGCTTTTCTAGGCGCCACCTCACCAGAGGTCAGCAACAGCTACCTCTCGAGCTGACTAGGACAGGAATCTAGCGCCTCTTGCTGGTATAATCCTGTTACCACTAGATGGCGTTGTCCAATTTGTGGGGGTTTCGGGAACGGACTCACAGATGGCATTGACGTCGCTGCTCCAAGCTCTGACGATGGAATCGGGTTCGTAACAGTGGTGACATCATACTTGTTTCCTTGGTTTTGATTGGGGAGTTTTGTTGCTTTCCGGCAACAAACTTTTGTTGCTTTCCGGCAACAAAACTTTTGTCGAGACTGAGTTTTTGTCCGGCTTTCAGTTTGCAATTCATTTGATCAGCAGTAGTTTGTTTTGGAATTCCTACCTTTCTGGGTGCCTGACCTGGTAGATGGCAGAAAAAGACTGCTTCCAATTACACAGGGGGTGTCTTTAGGCCATTTCTCCTCGTACCACTCTTGAGGGTGCCAGGTTCTGGCTCTGGTCCCCGGTAGGCCTAGAACTCCTTCAATTGACTGTTGCCACAGTCTAATATATATACACATCAGCCAGGTATAACTCCGGGGAGCCTCCGGGTCTCACCCAGAAAATGGCATTTCATTACTTTCAATGCTGGTTTTTTGGTGTTGGGCTGACCTTTTCCCCATAAGCGGGGGGGGGGGGGTCTCTGGGGGCAGGCCTCTTCCCGTCCCTCTAATGAGTCATCTCAGAGTGGCTTCGCTTAGGGATGGTCAAAACAACCTCGTCTCAAAAGTGGATTTCTTGCTTGTTTCCAGTTCCGAAATGGGACTGTGCAGATCTCCAGTACATTCTGGACATCTCTTGTCTGAACCTGTTGATTCCTTGCTCCTCTTTTCAGATGACCACGTTGTCCCAGGTCCGGCTCATTCTCGAACCGGATGATTTCCCTGGACCTTAAGTACACTTATGGGCACGTCCTGATCCATCTGGGATTTGGTGATTGGTTGGGTTTCATGGTGAGGAGACAGGCTTAACGCTTTCATTGTCTTCCATTCGACTTGAATCTGGCACCTTGTGTTTTCACGCACTTAGGTTGTGGTGGCTCATCCTTGTCGGCTAGGTATTCGGGTTTTGCCCTATCTCTAAGACTGGTTGGTGTGGGTTCCCAGACGGTCTGCTTGTCTGCTAGCCAGGGATGTGGTTCTTTCCCAGCTTGCCTGGTTCGGGTTCCTAATTAATTGACAGAAGTCTCAGTTGGTTCCATTCCAGGTTTGAACTTGGCTGGACCTAGTATGGGATTCTCGTACTGCATCCATTTCTCTCCCTCTCTCCTGCAGCTCTGCTCCAATTGCATTCCCACCTTCAGCTGTTTTTGAGGGGGGGACCCAGGTCACTCGGCGATTGCTCGAGCAGCTGTGCGGGAGCCTGAACTTTGCTCTGTTGATTTATCTGCTGGGCAGGGTTTTGCTTCGGAGGCTGTTCAAGTATCTTTGGGATGACCTCTTATGCGGCTTTTGCGATCGCTGGGTTTGTTTCCCGTTGTCCTTGCGTTGGTTGCT
This sequence comes from Procambarus clarkii, assembly GCF_040958095.1. Lineage (NCBI taxonomy): Eukaryota > Metazoa > Arthropoda > Malacostraca > Decapoda > Cambaridae > Procambarus > Procambarus clarkii. The sequence goes on from NC_091167.1 coordinate 15,484,744, forward strand.
GTATCACCAGCTTCCTTTTTGTTTTTTTCGGGGTTCGGTGTCATGGCGCCTTCCTCACTCAATGTGTTCAAAGTCGTCTCATCCCTCAGTTGGGGCTTTGTGACCAGTGCTCATCAGTCCGACTAGGGGCGCTGGGGGCACTCATTACGTTGGGCTCAGAGCATGGTGCAGGAATTCACGGTGGTGTGGCAGGCGCTGCGATGGATTCTGCTTCCTCGGGGCTCTGTGATCAGGCTCCATTTGGGCTACTCCCTGTGGTTCATTGTCTCAACTGGGGAGGGGGAGCGTCTCTTTGGTTCATGGCTTTTTCTCGGTGTTTAGCTCGCGTTTGTTAAGGTAGTACTAACGAGCGGGAATGCAAGTTGGATGAAGTGTTGCTTGTTTCTTTTCTTTCTGGGGAAGTTATTTTGCTCTTTTCGGATGTAGGTCGCATTTTTACCGGGTGTGTTTTTTTTTTTGCTTATCTTTCTGGATGCCTTGCCCAGTTGAATGTAAAGTGCTCATGGGCCATTGCTTCCTGTGCCTCGGGGGAGGGGGGCCAGGTTCTGGCTTGTGGTCCCCAGTAGGCAAAAGGACTCCTGTGACTGATGACCCCAAACTAATAATGCACTATATCAGTTAGGATAGCTTCAGGTAGCCTCTTGGGCTCACTCAAAAAATGGTGTTTCAACGTTGTTGTTTTTTATCAAGGTCCTCTCCAAAGATTGAATTACTGACACCACCCAGGATGCATCCCCACAAAAAGCTAACTCCTGAGTACCTACTTGCTGCTAGGGAACAGGAACACGAGGTGATAGGAAATGCGCCCAACCATTTCTGCCTTGTCCAGGATTCAAACCCAGAATTCTTGACTACGAGTTGAGAATGAACCCAACTGCACTACTGGGTACCTCTTGATGAATACTTTGTGAACAACCCGTTCTCGCAAATTCGTAAAGTCAATATTGACTTATTAACTACGTGCATAGGTGATATACTTAACATAATAGATACCCTTAAAAATATTCATAGAAAACACCGACCTTACCTAACCTTGTTAGTATCTTAAGATAAGCATCTTATTGCTTCGTAATTACAATTATTACTTAACCTATACCTATTATAGGTTAGGTAATAATTGTAATTACGAAGCAATAAGATGCTTATCTTAACATACTAAGTAGGTTAGGTAAGGTCGGTGTTTTCTATGAATCTTTTTAAGGGTATCTATTCCTTTAAGTATGTCACCTATGCACATATTTAATAAGTCAATATTGACTTATTAAATTTGCGAAAACGGGTTGTTGTGAAAGTATTGGTATTGGTACACCTCTAGACATCTGATTTGGACATGTCCACTGTTAGTACTGTACTGTACTGTACTTGGCCACTTTCAGAAAAAATCTCATTCACGATTTGTTTTGTACAATTTATAGCATAGTGCAATCTTAATAATAATATAATAATTATATTAATTATTAATAAAATGTTGATAATATTTTTAAATAATATTGACTACTGTATTCCATACTAAAAGTACAAAAATAGTAAAAATGGTGAAAAAATTAGATCAGCTGAAAATTTCTGTAGCGCTGATCCAGGTTTTCAGTGTTTGCCACTGTGAATCTGAATTCAGGTATAATCCAGATTATTGAAAGCTTGTCCAATAACAAAATTTTCCTGTTACAGGTATTTAGAAAATTAATTACAGTACTTGGAAATTGGCATTAAGGAGGTGTACAATAATTGTTTATGAAAGGCTACAGTGCTTTCTGAGGAGGACACTGTTGTTGTCATTAACCTGTCTTTTGTCCCGGTTTTCCCTGTGCTTTATAGGTGGATGGTTCAGATCGGCAGATCGGGTAGAATGTTAAGTGGGCAGATTTAGGAAATGGCATTTCATTACTTTCAATGCTGTTTTTTTGGTGTTGGGCTGACCTTTTCCCCATAAGCAGGGGGGGGTCGGGTTTCTGGGGGCAGGCCTCTTCCCCATCCCTCTATCGAGTCATCTCAGAGGTGTGTGTATGTACTGCTACTCGGTGATGGTTAGGGGTTAGCAGCCAGGAGGGCCAATTAGTGATAGCACTGCTAGGTGATCCCTGTGATACCAAGTAGCACTTACAAAGGCTTTGTGCTTATATAAAATAAGCCTTCTTGAGTTGTTGTCAGGCTGAATTGAGAGTTCTCTGGAGTCTTCCTTGCACAAGTATGATCTATCTGGGATGTTTGAAAAGGTTTCTATTATGCTGATGCAGAATGTCAATGGGGCCAGGCAGACCTTACGTAAGGAAGCAACCAAGTGCCGTCCGTGCTCAATAAAACGTTTTTCATATATAGTACACTCGGTCTAAGTTTTAGGAAATAATATGACAAATTTCTCACCATTTTGATAGGTGGAGATCCGATGAGGCAGCTCACTACTGCAGACGTAAAGCTTTTGTCACGCTCTTCTGCTTTTGATGAAGGACATACGCTTGTGCATTTAGCCATCAGGTAAATTGAAATCATAGTTATGGTTTGAGTATTATATAATTTGTTGACTAATCTGTGTAATCCTTGAAGCTAATTTCTTTAACCCTCAAAGTGCGGTTATCATATGTTAATTCATGTGGTAATGTAGTTTCATATGTTCATTTAAACTAATAAAGGTTATTTTGAGGTTATCTTGAGATGATTTCGGGGCTTAGTGTCCCCACGACCCGGTCCTCGACCAGGCCTCCTTTTTGTTACACATCCCCAGGAAGCAGCCCATAGCAGCTGTCTAACTCCCAGGTACCTACTTACTACTAGGTGAACAGGAGCATCAGGTTGAAAGAAACTGCCCATTTGTTTCTGCCTCCACCGTGGATCGAACCCGGAACCTCATGCCTACGAATCCGAAGCGCTGTCCACTCAGCTGTCAGGCTACATATTGTCTGTTTTTTTTACCAATGATGCTAATATAGATATTATAGCTCTAAAGGGATTTAGTAGAGTTTACCGTGGCCCATGAAAAATCCTGTTTTTGTTTCATGATTGCTTGCTATACAAATTATACCAGCTGTACAATTAAGCGTCTTACTCTTGCTATACAAATTGTTTGTCATGACAAATGTTAGTATGACAATGTATTAATTGTCATGGTATAAAATTCCATTATAAATACATGTTATGTATACTGATTACTGTACTGTATATTCATATGTTTTTACAACTCTGTATGATTGTAATGAAGTGTACCAGGTCAACAACTATCATTTGAACATAATAATAAAGGATCTTCAGAATGTATAGGAGCTGCCCATATGAGGCAGCTCCTATTTATATCCACCCAAACTCATTCATATATTCCAATTTATATATACTTATTCATTCATGTATACTCATTCATTCAGATACAGTGGTACCTTGAATACGAGCGTCCCTGTTTACGAGTTTTTTGGATTACGAGCAGGATTTGCTTGGAAAATTTACATGGGAATACGAGGGTGTTGATACGCATACAGGCCGACTAGCGTGTGTTGGCACGGCGATCGCGCCTCAGTTTACCAATGCCTTGCACCCAGTGACTATCCCGCCTGAATTCTTCTCATGGACTTACAGTTTTTGTTGGATTTTTGGCCATTTGAGCATAAAAGTTATCATATATCTCGCCATGGGTCCCAAGAAAGCCAGTGGTAAGGTTCAACCTAAGAAAATAGTTGAATAGAGGCAGTAGAGGATGTCCCTTCTTCATTAAGAAAATGTGTGAAGTATGGGAAGAACTGCAAAATTTTGTTGAAAAAACTCACCCAGAGTTTAGCAGGGCGTTGAATATGCGGTCATATGCGGTTTAGCTGTAGCAGGGCATTGTATTGACCTTTTAAATGACAATGTGATGTCTTGCTACAGACAGGTGTTAAAATGTAGGGAAAAAAGTGTCTTTAGACAGATTCTTAGTAAGACAAGCAAACAGTGAGCCACAAGCAAGTCCTAGTGGTATGCAGGCAAAACGTGCCAGAGTGTGCACACCAGTGAAGTCCTCACTGCCTGATGTGATAATGAAAGGGGACTCCCCTTCCAAACAGTAACACCTCTCCTCCTCCCTCCTCATCACCATCTTCCAAATGCCAACAGCAGTCATCAGCAAGGGTAAGTAATAACTTGGAATATACTTTTGTAGTGTAGATTTAGATGAATTAGGTATAAAATTTAGTTTGAAGTGAGGTTTTTGGGTAGTCAGGAATGGATTAATTCATTTCCCATTATTTCTTATGGGAAAATTAGCCTTGGTTTACGAGTTTTCGGATTATGAGCCGTCTCCAGGAATGGATTACACTCTTAAACTGAGGTACTTCTGTATACTCATTCATATACTGTATGTGAATGAGTTTAGGTAGATATAAAAAGGAACTCCCATATATGGGCCAATAGATCTGCAGTTTCCTTAGTTCTTATGTCTTTTCTGGGGGGAGCCCCTACGACTCCCCGGAGCTATCCAGGCTGATAGGGATAGTCCTAACTTTTGGCATCAGTCGATGTTGGAGGAGTTTTAGGCCTACCGGGGACCACGAGCCAGAACCTGGCCCCCCTCAGAGAGGCACGAGAAGCAATGGCCCATAGAAATGCACATGTGATTTTGGAGCATTCTTTATCTGCCATCGACCAAGACAGGCACCAGAAAGCTATGCGCCTCATAACAAACCCCTATTCTGGTGAAACAAATGAAAATAACAAATCAAGTGGGCAGAACTTCCCCAATTGAAAACGAGCAAACGAACATGACGTCACACGAGCCGCGCCGCATGTCTGCGCAGCTCCCCCCTCTCCGGGAGGGGGAAGAGGGAGCCCCAGACCCCCGTGCCGGCGATCCACACCTCAGTTCCTTGGTTGATGGGATAAGGCTTGGTCGTTGTGGCTCCAGCTCCTGATTCTTATTGTGCTGTGCCTGGGTTCAGTACTTCTCTTCGGTGGTGTGCGAGCTGGGAGTATTAATCCTAGGTACGCGGGCTGCATGCGCTTAGGGCTCCCTTTCCTAAGTGTCCTGTAAGTATCGCCCTAGGGGCTTGGGGTTACCTTCCTCAAGTCACCTTGGGTCTACCTCTGTTGGTCTTTCGCTGCTTGGCGATTGACCGCCCCAAGTGTTTTGGGAGGTTTCCTCCCTAGTTTGCCTTGGGGTAAGTGGTATTTTTGCACTGGTAGGGGCGCAGGGTATTGCGTAGCTAATTTTCACCTAAAACAGCAGCCGGCTATGTTCCCTCTAGATACGCTGTCCTCTTGCAAGGTTTTTCTTTTATTTTTGTTTTTGCCTGGTGGGGAGGGGGAGGATGTCTGCCTTGGTGTTCCTTCCCCTTTATATTAGGGTTGTTTGTGTGTGGTAGTACCCCCTGCTTTGCCCTTCTGAGTGGACATGTCCCGAGGGTTCAGCTTTAGCAGTGTTGGTTGGTAGCTTTGGTGCAGGTTAGCAGTACCCTGCCTAGGATAACCCTTAACAGACCCAGTCTAAGGGCCCTGGGAAACCCCGCGGGGGCCACCCGGGTCCAATGGATGTGACTCCCGAGTCTCGTCTCACTTTTTCGAGTTTGAGGGTTGCTCTGTCCCCTTGTCTCAGGGCGGCGCCTCTTTGATTTTGCCTCCGTCATGCTGCCTGTTGCGTCGGTGACACATTCGACCCGGAGTCCTGCGAGCTTTGTTGCTTGTATGTGACTCAGTTTACCCAATCTGATGATGAAATTATTTGGTTGTAGGCAGCTCACATGTTGCAAGATGAGTTTAGGTTGCTGCAGTGGGCTAGATTGGTTAGTTGCTTCCCTGGATGCCCCGAGGCTGCCCCGTTTTGTTTATAGGGACCCGGACTCGGGGATGCTGGTTGCTTCAGCCTTGGTTCCGTCCGTGCCCCCTTGTTCTTCCCCTGCTGTGGTTCATTCGGTCCTCCCCCTTTCCCCTTCTTCCGGCTCCTAAGCATTTGAGGGTTTCGTGGTCTAGGCAGAGTTTAGAGGTTTCTGAGACTCGGGTAGCTTCAGGGATTGCTCCTTCCAGCGTGGCTGCAGAGGCATACGAGTCAGCTCCTCCAGCCGTAGCTCTGGGGTCTGACTAGTGGGCCCATCCTCTTCCAGCTATTCCGGCTGCCCCGGCTTTTTCTTGTGCGGCCGGGGCCTCTGGAGGACGACTCAGCCCCGGGGCCTGACGTGGAGGTTCACGGGTTGGGGAGGAGCTGACTTGGGGGCATTGGGCCCCGTTAAACTCCGCCTGAGTTTTCCTACCCTCCGAGCAGGGCTAGCTGTTAAAAGGAGTGTGGTTTTCTTTTCCACCTCTGTGTGCAAATTGGCAGCCGCTTCCTTGTCTCTTCCTCTGGAGTCTCTCCTTCAGCTGTGGTCCCGCATTCGCTTTTTTCCAGGTCACCCGGCGGTTGCTCGAGGGTTGGTCGGAGGGTTCGGCTCCATTCGAACCGCTCTCCGGTGGTTCATTGCCTGAACCAAGAGGGATTCGATGCAGTCCTTGACTCTTTGGGGTTGGGCTCTTCAGGTGACTCGTCTGCTGAGTTTTCGGAGTTTGGCTCTCCTGGCGGTTTATGTCCGGGAAGTGTCCAACGTCCTGGGGGACGTCTTGTCCTGGTTCGTTCCCTTGTCCACGGACAGATAGTCGATGCCGACTCATTCAGTTGGCTCTGCCAGACGTTCGGGCGCCCGGAGGTGGATTTCTTTGTGACAGCATAGTTGAGGCGTCTTCCGGTATATGTGGCGCCCTTCCCCGACTGCGAGGCTGTCGAGATCGACGCTTTTCGGCAGGACCGGTCAAGGTGGGTGTTCCTGTACCTCTTACCCCTGGTTCAGCTGTTGCTCCAGGTTCTGGCTTGCTTGGAAACTTACCAAAGGCGAGTAGTTCTGTTGGCCCCGTGGTGGCCGGCACAGCCGTGGTTTCAGGCACTGCTTGCCCGGTGTCCGAACCCGGAGGTTTTTCTGCGGCTCCGCCTCTTTCAGCAGATCAGCCCGGTCCATTACGAGACTGGTTCGCTCTTCTCCTTGAGTCTTCACATTTGGTATTTCTGACTTGAGTTCATCACCATTTGTATGGTGATGAGGTGGCTTCATTGATGGTGTCCCACCTGTGGGCTTCGTCCCGGCGGCAGTATGAAGTTTCCTGGCAGTCCTTCCGTTTCCTTTTGACTCTTCGCCGTTGTACTTCGCTTTCAATTTGGGTGTTGTCCTTTCTCTCGTGGTTGTTCCAGGACCGTCATCTTGTGCTAACTACTGTCGCCTCTTATCGTGCGGCGCTGGTGGAGCCGCTTCAGCTTGCTTTCGGTATAGATGTTACTTCTGCGCTGTTTCACAAGCTGTCTTGTGCGTTGTTTCACCTCCGGCCTGCTCATGCTCCGCCAGAGCTGTCCTGGTCTTTGGACAGAGTGCTCTCCTATCTCTTTTCTCCTCAGTTTGTTGTGGCCCCTTCGGTTCAGGATTGTTTTTTGAAGGCTCTTTTCCTGTTGACATTGGCCTCTTGGGGTCGGGTCGAGGAGCTTCATGCTCTCATCCTGTGCAGGGGTTTCTGCTCTTTCTGTCGTGGCGATAGGTTTGTTCGTCTGCAGCCGTCTCCTTCTTTTCTGGCGAAGAATGAGACTGGTGCTTTCCAGAGGGGTCCTTGGGTTGTTGATGCTTGGTTGGTCAGGCTGGGGGTTCATCGTGTGTTGTGTCCAGCTGCAGCCCTCCACCGTTATTTGCTCGCCACGGCTTCTGTGTCTGGAGACACACTTTGGGTTGATCAGGTTTCCCTTCTTCCTTGTTTGCAGGTACGGGGGTCTCAGGTCGTCCGCAGGGTTATTAATTAAGTCTAGGCAGTCTGCGGTCTATCCTGTGCCCATGACGTTCGTACGTTCACTGGTCTTGCTGGCGTCTTTGGGAACATGTCCTGGGCTGACAATCAGGCACAGGGATTTTAGCGGTCGAACAGAGTCCTGGCTGCATGTTACCTCATTCACGTTCCTGAGCTTAGTCGGGCCTGTGTCGCTTTGTGTTGGCGGTGTGAGATTTTTTCTCCTATGCTTACCTCTTTTAGGAGATGGACATCAAACAGAAAGAACTGCTTACTTGCAGATTTTTACTTTAAGCCTGAACCCATAGGAAAAGCGGAAGCAAACCACCAGGCTTCCACCACATGGGTGAAAACCTGTCCACTTGGGCCGCTGGCTCCTTCTAGATGATAAAAACCAATAAAGGATAACCGACGGGTTCTCACTTCGTTAATTTCTATTGAAGTGTGGCGCTATGAATTGAGATTTCAAATTTCGCAAGAACAGCCGTCATTAAAAAGATTGCATTACTAGACATTCGTATAATGCAGAACATGGGTGGACAAGAATGATTGAAGGGTTGACATCAAAGACTGTTTTCTATAACAATGACAAGTTTATTATCAAAGAGACTAAACTACTACAACATTGAGTTTACGTTACGTTAATGTCCATTTAGTGGCACTTTAACAACAGCTATTTAACAACCACAAAACAGCAATGACTCTGATCAATTGCTGCGCGGCTGAATACTGACCTAACCTGAACACAGGTGTGCTCACTGACGATGCAATAGATTTCAGTTTCAGATTTCGCAATTTCAGACACCAGGGTGTCAACCGACCACCCGTGACCTTGGTCTAACAAATTACTGGACCTGCAATGAAAAACTCATGGAAATGGCACACAATATCTGATAATAAAATCATACACAATACTCCTTATGACTAAATCAAAATTATCACTAGAGAAAATAAACAGTGTTGCAGACCTCAGGGTGTCCTCTGACCAACCCTAAATTACTCTGGTCTGCCTTCCTTTGAAATGATATAATTACATGGCAACAAGATATAATTCTTGACTGAATGATATATGTTGAATCGTCAGATCAACATAATATTTATATGGGAAAATCTCCACACTGACCGGTTTACATACTCGAGCCAGTCAACCCACAATTTGTGTTACATATACATCTAAATTGTGTGATACTGTGTATAACATATGCACTCATGTCTCAATACAGACAGTCTGTGCCCTCCCACAGAAAGAAAGTTACTTTGACGTTAATACAGATGCCTTCACAGCTCGCTTCCCTCGCTTAGCAGGTGCTCTGGGACAACACAGCTGGTACCTGATTTAACATCAGCCCTGAGACACTGTAACTACATAAATCTTGAGTACTCGCGTGACCAGTCTCCACATTCATCCACATATACTCCGACCCCTAGGCTGCAGCAGCAGATCACCCAACTTACTCCCACGTGCATCGGCCAGGTGTGGCCCCAGGGTGTGACCTCCAGGGTTTGGCCCCCAGGGTGTAGCCTCAGTGAGGAGAGGTGTCTCGGCGACTAGCCCAGGGTGAGATGGTGCGGCCTAGGCTGGCTATGTAGCCCTCAGGCGTACACAGCTGGTGTAGAGGACTTGTGCACGTGCGCACTCACACACATGAAAAACCTGATGGAAGTGCTTAGAAATGCCAGGAAATTGCGGAGTGATGAGGTTGGCAAACTTTGGTCAATAAGACAAGACCTCTCCAAGGAAGACAGAGAAAAGCTGAAAATGAACCTAATTGAGGCAAAACGTTTAAATGGGAATAGAAATTAAGAAGACAGAAATTCTTTTTTCTACAAAGTGACAGGGACTGGAAAGCTTGTGAAATGGTACATAAAAACAAAGCAACAAGATCAGTAGTGGAAGGGGGAGTAAAGAGCAAAGGAAAAGAGAACATGTTCCTGAAAATTGTATATACCAACATTGATGGAGTGAGGTCGAAAACTTTGGAATTGCAAGATATAATCCAGCTTAGGGTCCCAGATATTGTTGCATTATCAGAGACGAAACTTGAAGGAAATATATTAAATGAAGTCATATTCCCAAGAGGGTATTCAGTTGGGAGACGTGACAGGAAAACTAGGAAGGGAGGAGGAGTGGCTGTACTTGTGAAAAAACACCTGAAGGTAAGAGAGTTAATATTTGAAACCCTCGAGATATTGACATAATGGCATTCCAGATCTGGAATCAGATTGACAAGCTGATAATTGTAAATGCCTACAGCCCACCAGCAAGCAACACATGGACAAAGGAAGAACTGGATGACAAACGAGAGGGCCTCATAATGGTCATGAGAGATATTATTGTACAAGCAGATAAAGATAAATCACGACTGTTGATACTGGGGGACTTCAACTTTAAAGCAATAGACTGGGAGGCCTATGAAGCAAGGACGGAGGACTTTTGAATATGCAGATTTATGAACCTCATTCTGGAGACATTCTTGTATCAACACATAAAGCAAGCCACAAGAATGAGGGAAGGAGATGTACCGTCAGTACTGGATCTAGTATTCACCAGGAAAGAAGAAGAGATATTTGACATCCAGTACCTTCCTCCCTTGGGAAAGAGTGATCACGTCTTGTTAGACATTGATTATGCTTCAAGATATCATCTAGAAGAAAATGGGGACATTGAAAAAGTTGATAAACTCGATTTAAGGAGAGGTCACTATGGGGAACTTCAAAATTTTTTTAATGAGTGTAATTGGACAGACTTGTTGTTAGGCAGGGAAGTAAATGAAATGCATGCCAAATTTTGCAAAATATACAAGGAAGGCACACAAACATTCATACCAAAACAGAGATGCAGGGTCAGAAAACAGGATTGGTTCGACAAATTGTGAGAGGGCCAGAGACCAAAAGACACAAAAATGGAATTAGTATAGGAAGAGGCCAAACCTCCAAACATACCAGCGATACAAAGATGCGAGAAACAACTATACGACAGTAAGGAGAGAGGCAGAAAGAAATTTTGAAAAAGGGGTAGCGGATAAATGTAAAACAGAACCGGGCCTATTCTACAAATTCATAAACAACAAATTGCAGGTAAAGGATTATATCCAGAGGTTGAAAATGGGAAACAGATTCATGGAAAATGAAGAGGAAATGTGTGAAACACTAAATGAAAAGTTCCAAAGTGTGTTTGTACAAAATGAAATCTTCAGGGAACCAGACACAATAAGAATTCCAGAGAACAACATAGAGCACATAGAGGTGTCTAGAGACGAAGTGGAAAATATGCTAAGGGAGCTCAGTAAGAACAAAGCAGTTGGCCCAGATGGAGTTTCGCCATGGGTTCTGAGAGAATGTGCATCCGAGCTCAGCATTCCACTTCACCAGATCTTTCAGGCATCCCTGTGTACAGGAATCGATACAGACGTGTAGAAACAGGCTAACATAGTTCCAATCTACAAAAGTGGCAGCAGGGAAGACCCCCTCAATTATAGACCTGTATCATTGACAAGTGTAATAGTGAAAGTATTGGAAAAACTAATCAAAACTAAATGGGTAGAACGCCTGGAGAGAAATTATATAATATCAGACAGACAGTATGGTTTTCGGTCTGGAAGATCCTGTGTATCGAATTTACTCAGTTTCTATGATCGAGCCACGGAGATATTTCAGGAAAGAGATGGTTGGATTGACTTTATCTATCTGGATCTAAAAAAGGCTTTCGACAGAGTTCCACATAAGAGGTTGTTCTGGAAACTGGAAAATATTGGAGGGGTGACAGGTAAGCTTCTAACATGGATGAAAAATTTTCTGACTGATAGAAAAATGAGGGCAGTAATCAGAGGCAATGTATCGGAATGGAGAAATGTCACAAGTGGAGTACCACAGGGTTCAGTTCTTGCACCAGTGATGTTTATTGAATACATAAATGATCTACCAGTTGGAGTACAGAATTATATGAACATGTTTGCTGATGATGTTAAGATAATAGGAAGGATAAGAAACTTAGATGATTGTCATGCCCTTCAAGAAGACCTGGACAAAATAAGTACATGGAGCGCCACTTGGCAAATGGAATTTAATGTTAATAAATGCCATGTTATGGAATGTGGAATAGGAGAACATAGACCCCACACAACCTATATATTATGTGAGAAATCTTTAAAGAATTCTGATAAAGAAAGAGATCTAGGGGTGGTTCTAGATAGAAAACTGTCACCTGAGGACCACATCAAGAATATTGTGCGAGGAGCCTATGCCATGCTTTCTAACTTCAGAATTACTTTTAAATACATGGATGGCGATATACTAAAGAAATTGTTCACAACTTTTGTTAGGCCAAAGCTAGAATATGCAGCGGTTGTGTGGTGCCCATATCTTAAGAAGCACATCAACAAACTGGAAAAGGGGCAAAAACATGCTACTAAGTGGCTCCCAGAACTGAAGGGCAAGAGCTACAAGGAGAGGTTAGAGGCATTAAATATGCCAAAACTGGAAGACAGAAGAAAAAGAGGTGATATGATCACTACGTACAAAATAGTAACAGGAATTTATAAAATCGATAGGGAAGATTTTCTGAGACCTGTAAATTCAAGAACAAGAGGTCATAGATTTAAACTAGCTAAACACAGATGCCGAAGAAATATAAGACAATTTACTTTCACTAACAGAGTGGTAGACGGTTGGAACAAGTTAGGTGAGGTGGTGGTGGAGGCCAAGACCGTCAGTAGTTTCAAAGCATTATATGACAAAGAGTGCTGGGAAGACGGGACACCACGAGCGTAGCTCTCATCCTGTAACTACACTTAGGTAATTACACACACATACATGGAATGAAAAACATGATGGAAGTGCTTAGAAATGCCAGGAAATGGCAGTGATGAGGTTGGCAAACTTTGGTCAATAAGACAAGACCTCTCAAAGGAAGACAGAGAAAAGCTGAAAATGAACCTCATTGAAGCAAAACGTCTAAATGGGGATAGAAATGAAGAAGGCAGAAATTCTTTTTTCTACAAAGTGTCAGGGACTGGAAAGCTGGTGAAATGGTACATAAAAACAAGGCAACAAAATCATTAGTGGAAGGGGGGGGGGGGATAAAGAGCAAAGGGAAAGGGAACATGTTCTTGAAAGTTGTATGTACCAACATAGACGGAGTGAGGTCAAAAACTTTGGAGTAGGCCCTGCACGTGTGGCAGTATCAACATCATCATCATCACTCCCCTCACTTTCAATTTCATCATCACCTGCTGTTTTAGTTTCAACCAACTTACTATCTACATCACTGTCACTTTTGACACTATCGAGATGAAAATCAGAAAATTCTTCAACTAAAACCTGGAATTTTGTTGGCGTGAGTTTCACTTTACTTTGGCAAACACTACTTGGCTTCTCCCTCAGACGTGTTTCTTGCCCTGCTTTCATCCTAGAATGGCTCAGTTCTTGATCACTATCCATCTTTGAGTAAATGTAGAGTATTATAAAGGCAGTAAGAAATATAGCTGAGGAAAAATAGGCGAGGAAAAATAGCCGGAACGGGCACACGTGTTGGATGCGAGGGGAGGCCCCAGTGGTCACAAGAGTAGACACGATAACAATGGGCCTACAGTGTGGGAGATTTTTTTTTTTTTTTTTTTTTTGCAGGGATATTCCTGCGCGGGCCCTAAGCCTCTGGCTGGCCCACTAAGTGTTGCTTGTTTCTGTTTTACTTGGGCGGAGTATGAGTATTTATGACTCATATGGTCGCTTCAGTAAGATTTTGCCATATGTGTTTAACAACTTCTTCTGCTCTGTTGAATCTAAGTTGAAATCTTAATGGGTTTGTAACTGTGCACTGTGTTAGATAATGTTCCAGTGGTCTGTCGGGCATTTCTCCACAGTGTTGACATTTCCTCTCATCTTCCGGAACCTGTAAGCCTATTTCCCATGCACATGGGTATCCAAGCCTGATGCGATGTAAATGCACTTCTGTTGCTCTACTGTTCCCTTTCATCAAACTAAGTGGTTCGTAGTTGGTTGAATTCTTGTACCAACCTGCAGATCCTGATGTTGCAACTGTAGTGTTGTGGTCACTGTACATCTTTTGCATTGCTCTGTTTCTAATTACTTTCTTAATCTGTGATAGACTCTGTGGTATGTAAATGTCTACATTTTCCTCTTAGTAGCAAGTTTTGCAGCTTCGTCTGCAATGTCATTTCCTATTATTCCCACATGACTTGGCACCCAGTTGATAAGTACCCGTCGGCCTTGTCGCTTGAGTGTTTGCATGAATGATATGACATTTGTGATCAGATGGATGTTATCACATATGTGTTCTTGTTGCAAGGTTTCAATGGCGGTTCTCAAATCTGTATGTATGATAACATGTTGTCGGTGTTCAGCAAGAGCATGTTCCAAAGCCTTTTGAATGGCTAGCATCTCTGTTTGTAAAGTCGAACACCCATTTGAGAGCCTCCAACTATTTACAGAGTTTCCTGCTTTAACTGCAGCTCCGGTTTCTTGTCCCTGCTGGTCTACTGATCCATCTGTGAAGTAAGTGAAGCTGTCGGATACCATGTTTGCTTCTATATGCATCTGTGCAATGTTACGTAGCAGATGAGGATTTGTCTGGTTCTTTCCTTCAAGAGCCATAATCTTAAAGTCTGCTGGCAGAGATTCCCAAGGGGCTTGCATAACAAAGTCTGTATGTATTTCGTTGACACCCCTCTCAGTGACTGTGTTTGCTATATCGAATGTATTGATGGTGTTTATCGCACAATGGGTCCACCTGTTACTATTGGAGGCTCTTCTGTCCAGAGTTAGTGCTCCAGTGATTATATCTTCAAGTGAACTGATTCTAGGTCTAGTCAATATCTTGGTCAGCATGCACGCAGCAATCCCTTTTACCCTTATTTCAATCGACGTTAGCTTTGTTTCTAGTCTTAGGTTCAGTATTTTAGTCCATCTGGGAGCTCTTGTTATGATTCGCAATGCATCATTTTGAAGAACCTCAACGTTTGCCCACTGACCAGGAGAAAGAGTGAGTAAGGCAGGCGCTGCATAATCAACTCGGGAACGAACGGCGTGTATGTAAAACATTCTTAATACTTTGTGTCCCGCTCCTAGACGGGGCCCTGTGATTGCTCTCATTATATTTAGTCGTGATTTTGCTTTCTTCTTTAGATACAGTATTGAATTTGCTTATTGAATGTCATTTTAAAATCTATCCACACTCCGAGATATTGATATTGTGTAACCCACTGAAGGTTAATGTCTTGAATACGTAGGTGCCTGTCTGGAGTGTTGCCGCCTAGTCTCATTGCCTTAGACTTCTGTGCAGATATTTTTAGCCCTAAAACACTGCATTCAGATGCTACTTTATCTAATGCACCTTGTGCTTTATTTAGAAGTGAAGGACCTGTAATGACTAGGTCCTTCTAGTGTGGGAGATGGTGCCGTGATGCCACATGGGCCATCACAAAAAATGGGAAAACGTTAGCTCACATTTTAAAACATGTCCCATAATGATCTAGAAAAAAATGGATTTTTAACAAATATTTAAATTTTGGATGCAAAATGTGTCCCCGCGGGACATCTGTATAGTTATTTATGGACGCCGTCACTGACGGCCGAAAGTGTTAATCTTCCAGTGCGATGTAGATAATCGCTTTGACACCTGTAATACCCAGTGATTCGGATTTGGTGTATTAATGGTGTTAGGGTATATTTTGAACTTAGGACTTAAGACAAAGAGGCCAGTCTTTGAGCTCTGAAGACGGTCCCTTCCTTCACGAGTGTCCTCGACCGAATGCCAGCTCTGGACACCTCGAGGAACCTCCAGGATTCCATGATGTCATCACCTGTTGACCAATCAAAGCTATTGGCCTCTCCTGCCTTTTTCTGGAAAATCATCTGATTGATAGCAGCACGTAAGCACTGCGTAACGTCATGACTAGTTCCACAGCATCTCACCAGAGGACGACACTGCATATGAGAGGTGGGATGAGGGGTTGTGCTCAGCTTCCAACTGTTTCTGTGGGGGGGGGGGGAGCCTGAACCACCATGTAGCTAAAACTTCTCCCCTTGGCTAAGGGTACCTTTCACCTGGTACTGTGGCCCTGTACTCAACATTGCAACAAAACTAGATGATCCAGGTCAAAACTATTGACCTCTGTGGACTCCCTCATTGTAAAAACGAGTCCAGTGACATTCAACTTGACACACTTTGGATGTCAACTAATAAAGTTAGACTTTGCAAGAACTTATGCAAGCAATAAATTTGTGCTCTGAGAGATCCAGCTCTCACACTTTGCTCTTGCAATGCTTTTGGAATCACTTCAAGCCTCATCTTTGGCAGAGGGCTGAGTTGTATGTTTTGTTAGTCATAATTGCTTGAGAGGCATTGCCTTGGGCATCATGCCATTGTCTCCTACCAACTGAACTGTAAACCATGCCTGCTTGAGTTTTGGCTGATCCTCTCTTCATTAAATTTAGTAGAGCTTTCTTTTATCCATTTTCATCTCCTTTGCTTATTGGGCTAAGGTGGATGCTGAATATTGTTCTTGGTATTTTATCATCATGGGTTCTTTCAAAATGGTTTGATTCTCATTGAGGGTGCATTTTCTGACCAAACTTATATCAGTTATTGTGTCTGCTTGTAGTAGTACATTGCCACAGTGTATCAGAATGAAAAAAGGTGCACTGTACATTGACCTTATTTTCAATTCCCTCTACTGTAATTTGACTTAATGTGCTGAAAAATGTTTCCAATTTCCCCTGAGGTTTGGCCGTGAAGATCTTCTGGCTACAATATTGTCAAGAATGGATGGAGGAGGGACTGGAGTGAAGCGCGTTCCACCTTATGTAGCACCAGACCTGGCAACTGATATTCGTCGGCACATGTCTGCATCTATTCGTCAAAGAAAAGGAGCTTTCCCCTGTCATTTTCTCTCTGAATCTGTAACATTCTCCCTGCCAGCAGGTTAGTCTTACCAGTATGTTGAAACAGTTGAGTTGAAAGACTAGGATAAATTTAATGCATCATTTCAATATTTTACTTTTTATTGTTAGTTAAAAGTGGTTTGTGCCAGTTTATACATATTTTGTACTAATAACCTATTGTAATGTCATTTAAACTGACAATACAGTCAACCAGTTAATATAATTAATAGTGAGTAAATATAACATGTAATTTTCTGATTATAATTGTACTTCTTTTGCAGTACTGTATAATGTATAATGTAGACATTTTATATATAAATCACATACAGTATAATTTTAAATTCATTCTCTTGATTTTTACTTTAACCACTGTGCTGCGCCAAGTTTATTGTGAAATTCCCCGTGTGCATGAAATAAAGTTTTCCCCAAAAATTCTTTTTTCTTCGTAAAATGATAAATTCCCTTCCCTGAACATGTCTTATGTAAAAATAAATACCAAATTCCACTTACTTTGGCTGTGTGGACGTGAACAAGGTGTGCTGTGACGTCATCAGGGCCTGGTTGCTCGTGCATGAATCGCCCAGACACGGTCGCGTGGGTCTTTCAAGCACCGGGTGTTGCCACAAATATATTTTCAATTATTTGTTTTATGTATTTCCAATGTGGTTTTATTTGTTTGTTTTTTATCGTATATGATGCATATTTGTGTCCTTTACAATATGTATGCAGTAGAACGTTCATAATGTTCCATGGAACTGTGATACATGTGTCAGTAATGTGTCCACAATAAATGTTTATTGTTGCAATATTACTTGTTAAAAATTCACTAAAATTACAATGTGTACAGTTTCACACACTATTTACACAGTAACACACTGTATTACACACTCGGTACTTCGGAAGTGAGTAATAATCAACGAAGAAGTCATGGTGCACAGCGCGACTTCGTTCTCATCGCACCAGTTACAGATAAATTTTCGCTTCCTGTTTCTTCATTCTGTGTGCTTGCAAATAACGCACTAACGTACGCTCTTGGTTTTAGTACTTAGAGGTTGTATGTAGCCAAGCTTGTAAAGCATAAGGTAGTATTGAAAAGATTATAGGAAAAGATAATTTGTAAGGTAGTCTTGAAAAGATAGCTTTGTATGGTCCCACACAGGAAGAGATTCAGCTAGCCTCAAAGAGTGTCCATCAGTCAAAAAGAGATTCAGCTTGCCTCAAAGAGTGTCTGTCAGTCAGGAAGAGATTCAGGTATTCTTGAAAATATCTATGGAAAAAACCACCATGGAAGCGGCTAACACTGTTCATCTATGCTACTTGTATCAGATGCATCATCATTGAACACAGAAAACGATTCATCTATGTATCATCTAAATAAATTGGAGATAGCATAGGATTGCAAGGGTGACTCAGAGCTACAACTGGATACGCTCACTGTATCGTCCTCATAGGTGCTGTATCACTTGCATCCGACTTTTGTGTTAGGTCCTTATTGTGCCTAGCATCACCAATATTATGACCCTTATGTTCTTCAAACAATAAGGTTTGAATTTCACCGACAAAGCATTATCTTTCAATACCGTGTCAGACAGGTGTTTGGGAGCCAGAGGCGTGTGCGCCACCCATGGTTGCTCACTCAGAACTAACCCATCCAGCAGCCCTAGGTCATTCTGGGAATTTTTTCCAAGATGGCTGCCTCTCACTGGAGGTCTAAGAGTCCATTTCGTACACAACCAACTTCGTACTCATTTAGAATTGGTACTGAAAAATCAAAAAGGGTTTTCTCGGTTGGCGCAGTTTCCCGCCGACCGAAAATACTCGGTTGGTGCAGTTAAGTGGTTAAAAGCATTATCGTCCTCATAGGTGCTGTGTTGAGTGTGTGTTGTGTTTTTATGTGTTGCGTTCCCCCCCCCCCCTCACCCCGGCGCTGAGTGATGGAGTGCTCGGGGTCAGTCGGCCCCGCCACCCTGTGGGGCTGCAGTTACTGCAAATATAATTTTTCAAAATTATTTTGATGCTTCTCATTCATTTCTTCTCTGGTTTTTTGTTGTAATATTATCAAAAGTGTGTAATTTGTGGAATTTATATAGTTCAATGTGTGGAATATTGCTATGCTTTAAACAACCCGTTCTCGCAAATTTAATAAGTCAATATTGACTTATTAGTTGCGTGCATAGGTGACATAATAAACATAATAGTTTCCCTTGAAAAGCTTCATAGAAAACACCGACCTTACCTAAGCTACTTAGTATGTTAAAATAAGCATCTTATAGCTTCGTAATTACAATTGTTACTTAACCTATTATAGGTATAGGTTAGGTAATAATTGTAATTACGCAGCAATAAGATGCTTATCTTAACATACTAAGTAGGTTAGGTAAGGTCGGTTTCTATGAAGCTTTTCAAGGGAAACTATTATGTTAAGTATGTCACCTATGCACATATTAATAAGTCAATTGCTTATTATTTGCGAAAACGGGTTGGCTTTAAATTATGGGGCTATTAAATATTATTTTAAAACAAAAATT